>NC_090439.1:560208337-560518295 GCF_031143425.1 Pleurodeles waltl | reverse complement strand
GTTTAGGGCTGGAGATGGGGGATCAGGTATTTTCTGGTTTGGGGGTGGGGGGTCGGGGTTTTAGGTTTAGGGCCGGGGTGGGGGGTCGGGGTATTTTCTGGTTTCGGGCCGTGGGTGGGGGGTTGGGGTTTTAGGTTTTAGGGGTGGGTTGGGGGGTCGGGTAATTTTAGGGGCGGGGTGGGGAGTTGGGGGAGTTTAGGTTTAGGGGCAGGGTGGGGGGCTCGGAGTAGTTTTAGGGGTGGGGGTTGGGGTACTTTAGGTTTCAGGGGTGGGGGTTGGGATTGTTTTAGGTTTTAGGTGTAGGGTGGGGGTCAGTTTTAGCAGTGGGGGGTTGGGGTTTTAGGGGTGGGTTCGGGGTCAGGTAATTTTAGGGGCGGGGTGGGGGGTTGGGAGGGTTTAAGTTTAGGGGCAGGGTGGGGGGCTCGGAGAAGTTTTAGTGGTGGGGGTACTTTAGGTTTCAGGGATGGGGGTTGGGGTTGTTTTAGGTTTTGGGGGTAGGGTGGGGTCAGTTTTAGGGGTGGGGTGGGGCGGGGGTAGTTTTAGGGACAAGGGTGGGGGGTGGGCTTGGTTTTAGGGGGAGGGGGTTGTGGTAATTTTTAGGGGTGGGGGAGGGGGGCCGGGGGGACGCATGCAGGAACACTGGATGCCTATCACTAATGCCTTTACCAGGAATGCCTTTACAACGAAAAATCGTTGTTAAGGCATTCGTGGTAAAGGCATTAGTGGTAACAACGAGGTCGTTGTTCCGACCTCGTTGTTCAGGCATTCGATGTTCCGGTAGGCATTGTTCCGACATACATCCTATAAGAACAGCCTAGGGCTATTTTCAGCCCATGTAACATCAATATTACATGATATTGATTCCAAGGCGTTATCCTACGTGGATGACATATATCTCACAGACGACAACCTCGACATTCATCTTGTAAGGGCCGATCGGATCATTTTGGAATTTGCAAACCTCGGTTACAAATTCAACTTTAAGAAAAGTAAGATTGCCTTTCTCAGTATATTGTTCCTGGTATATGAGCTACCAAACGAGGGGAAGAGCCTGGCCCCGCACTTTCTAGAGAAATGTGCTCAACTGCACCCTCCTAACACCTTTAGGAAACTACAGTCATTACTGGGTTTCTTTAACTTTGGCAGAACATACATTCCAGACTATGCACAACGTATCAAGCTACTTTATGACTTGGTTCAGCCCAATTTTTCTAGCAGACACTGGACAGTTGAAGAGACATGCATCCTTAGGGAAATGCAACACGACATGCTAGAAAATAAACACTTGTACACACGTGACAATAAAACAAATTTGGTCATCAGAATAATTGCTGGTGCCATTGGATTTACTTATGTCACCTTCAACGAGGGTAACACGGTACCCATAGCATATCAATCACATTTATACTCTAATGCAGAACTGTGTTTTGCACCTACAGAAAAGATTCTGACGGCAGTTCAGATGGCTGTCATAAAAGAGAGGCCACTTGCCCAGGGGAAACACATTATTGTTGTTACCCCAGTGCCGGCCTTAGAGCCCATCACCAAAGCGAGCGTTCCTAATGCTAAAGCATTGCATCCTCGTTGGATACAATGGGCAACGTCTCTGACCGCCACTGGTGTCGATTATATTTTTGGATCCAAAACTTCAGATACAAGAGTTTCTCCAGTATGAACAGGAGTACCCCGCTCCTCTAAATATCTTGCTACTAGACAGATACCATACTGTCATATACACTGATGGTTCAGCGCAACCGACTGTAGGTACTAAACATCAATACTCAGCCGCTTGCGCAGCCGTGAGCGGAGTGATGGAAGATGGTGTCTTCCACCCTCACAATACCTACACGCAGACCTTAGGGGGCTGCACAGCTCAGTTGGCTGAACTTAAAGCTGTTATACTAGTGCTAGAGCACACAGAGCCAGGATGCCTGACTTTAATAGTCTGTGACTCATACTACTGCGTCCAGTCATACAATAATTATCTTGATCATTGGAAGCTGAACAGGTTTAGAGTTTCAAAAGGGAACACTATTAAACACAAGACATTGTGGGGGGGGGGGGCTGATCTTAAGGATAAGCTACCATGTGTCCATGTAGTACATACATTGGGCCATCAACGTGTAGGAGTACACGTTACCGGCAACACCTTGGCTGATGAAGCAGCCAAATCAGCAGTAGCTACGGCTTCTGTGGCTGCAGTGACTCGTTCACAAATGAGATTGGATAATGAAATACTGACTGCCGTGAAAGCTTCGGCTGCAGGCAAGCCCCTTCCAAAGGGATAACCTACAAACTATTCTTACCATAGCAGTGCACAGAATGTTGCCTACGCAACAATTCCTGGGGTTGGTGATCGAGTGATCCCCAATGAAGACCAGAGATTAGATTTAGTAAAAGCAGTGCATGAGTGTGTCGCTTCTGCACATGCTGGTACATAGGCCACAGTAACACTTCTACAGAACCGCTTCTGGTGGCCTGGTCTATGCAGACGGACAAAGAAATATGTCCTTTGCTTTGACATTTGCCAGCAGATAAAGGGTTCTAATATCAAACGCCCACCGCAGACATCCCTCTTAGTGTCCAGCAGGCCACTACAGTGTGTGTACCTGGACCACTGTGGTCCCCTATAGCCTGATGGTGCATACAAATATATTCTAGTCACTGTAGATTCTTGTTCTAGATTCCTGTGGATATGGCCACAGCAGTCGGCTGACGCTCGAACAGTTATAAAAGACTTGCTGATCTTTATCGGTACATATGCGGTTGCAGCATTCCATTTGGACCAGGGCTCTGCATTTGCCTCTAAGGCATTCAGGGACACCATGGGGACAATGGGTGTTGAACTCCATTACTCCTCACCATACCATCCTGAGGGAAATTTGGTCGTGGAGAGGCAGAACCGTGATCTAAAGCAGTCCTTAACAGCTCAGGTATTAGGTTCAGGCCGCAGTTGGCTTCATCACCTATATGGGGTCCAGAGTGCACTGAATAATCTTCCAAGACGGTCCTTGGGAGGGACGCACTCCTTATGAGGTTCTCTTTGGGATACCTATGTATGTCTCAGATCTTGATGCCTCTGGTTTGGTGGCAGCAGAAACACCATTTGACATAAATGAACGTCTCACTGTCTTACAGGAGCTTCAGCAATTTTGTGATGATAAATCATCTACCAGTGCTGCCACATTAGGAATAAGGGATTTAGCAAAAACTTCAACTGGCTAGATTCCTAAAGTTGGGGATCTGGTTCATGAGAAGATCGCTGTGAAGAAGGAATTCGGTCCATCATACAGAGCACCTGTACCGGTCTTAGGAATTCAAGGTACCAGGACTGTCATCTTACCACCGCTGTCTGGTTCTCGAACAAATAGATTAATTTCCATTGATGACATCAAATTACACCATGTGGCCGCTCCTTCACAGTAGACCAAGAGGTCCCTTGGGTTGTTCCCAATCCCCTCTCACTACCCAACAGGACATACATCTACATAGTAGGATGAACAACACTACTACGGACTATGCAACAATGTCCAATGCTGTTCCAGAAACCTCCTCGGCCATGGGGAGGGCAGAAAATGAACTTTTGCTAGTTCCGGTCACCACTTCAATGACAACTTCTGTCCAAGATTTGGCTGTTTTTTACACGAACACTTCACAGACTGATGACACTGTCTACCAAGAGCCTCCATGCGATGTGGACCGAAGTACAAGTAATGCACAGGCTCCCGTGTTTCCAGAGACTGCCTCTGGCTATTTCGTAGACATTGATGACTTTTCTTCAGACTCATCCACTATGTGATTGACAATGTTTCAACAAGCAGTAAGCTGTATCAATGACTTAAAAAGAACAATTTAATCTACCCATGGAACTATTTTTGGTTTTGTTTGACATTTTTAGCATTACTTTTTTTGGGTTGGTTTTGTGACTGTTTTCTTTTTTCTCATAAATGGTCACTATATTCCTGAACGCTCCTCTGTTGAGCCTGTTGATGAAGTCTTAACTCCATATAATTCCTCGCATAAGGTCCGAAGAGACTTGTCCCTTGTAAATATTAAAGCAATACCGATTTCTGCTGGGATTGTGTGGACAAAGTTCCCTTTGATATATACGGGCCTACAGAGGTTATTCAAATACCACACGTGTTCAAAATATCTATGACAGATGTAATTACACCTGATGTTGTATCTGATGATTGGGACGTCCAAACAGTTGATTCCATGCTAACTGAAATGAAGGACTATTGTGTTTTTGAAAGTGATGATGTATATGAACATACACTGATTTATGGGGAAATGTTCTGTTACAACAACTGGGGACATTACTACTTACACCATGCCACTAGACACAGGCCAGTATTTAACTACACACAGTGGGAACACTGTTCAACACCACCAGTGGGGAGCCCAAAATACTATACTGATAAATTTACATATTTTTCTGGGCATGACCTCCAGCACAAATTCGGAAAATGTTGCTAACTGACACAAAACTGATTTATTCAGATCCCTTCGTTTCCCGGCTCGCAGTTAAAGGTTACCAATAGTGGAAGAACACTATTGACTTGAAAAGTGTATGGGGAACACAAGATTGGCAGATACAGGGTAGGGAGGCTTTATTTCGAGCATGCCTGATTCCTGTGCAAATGATTTTCTTAAATGACACTATTCAGCAGACACCTTGTCTGGGGTTAGCAAAAATTAAAGACATGAATGCGCCCAGTATCCCCACTCCGGCAAGGTTTAAAGATTGGCAATATTTCCTGAATGTCACCGGGGAAAGACTAGATGCAATGGTTAGGGCTGGTACCTATAATTCTTCACTTTCCAGTCCCGGCGCGTGGTTAATATGGCCAACTGGCACTAATGAGTGTCAAGCGCGTTTTTTGAACGCTTCAGGGTTTTTTTCAATTAACAGGCCAGACCTTCGCTTTGTATCGAGTCAACTTACAGGTATAGTTACAACATACAGTGTGGGTAAACTGTGCCAACAATGGGTACAGACTAACACGTTAGCCGCAGTTAAGGAACATCACCTTCCTGGGGCAAATGCTGTGTAATGTATGCTGGTGGACCTCACGGCCCCTGTGCATTGGGGTCTGCCACCTCCCCAGGGCAAATGCTTTATAATATGTCGGGGGACCTGAGTGGCCACCATCAACCTGGGGACCACTACCTCCACAGGGCAAATACAATATAAGGAGTCGGCCACACAGCCACTCTCCTGGAGCCATTTGTGCCCCTGGGGATTTCCACCCCCCAGGCCAGGCTCCTACTGCCTCCAAAGGTGACCACCCTTAGGGGGTAGCTGTTTGCTTTTGCTTGGCAGGAGCTGTCATCTCCTGTCAAGCAAAGCAAGCACTCCAATTTAAGAAAATGGGAGCAGTCAAACTGCTCCCGCTTACTGAAAGCTGAGATTTCATCTCTTTCCTTGCCTGCTAATATGCTAGCTGACAGAAAACAACAGCTATAGTATCACTATATTCATTATAGTTAGGTGAAATAGTCAGTTAAAAAAAACCTTTTCAGCACTTAAATACATGTGCAATTTCATTACAAGACCAGAGGCTACCATCATGCAATAACATTTATTGCTGCCACAACATGCAGGCCTTTAAAAAATATAAATAAATAGTAAATAAGACATTCCACTTTAGAATAGTAAAACAATATATAACTCCTTGTCACTATGCATCTTCCTCTTTTATTCGCTGATCCTGCACACTTCAGTACTCAATCAATCAATCAATCAATATTTGTACAGTGCGGCTACTTACCCATGAGCGTGCCAAGGCACTGGGATAGTGGACTCATCCAAAGAGCCACGTCTCGAGGGTCTTCCTCAAGATGGTGAGCGACAGGCTTTGTCCTGAGGTGCAGGAGGGGGGTTGTTCCAGCTCTTTGTTGCTGTGTAGGTGAAGGATTGTCCTCCAGCAGTGTTTTGTGGATGCGGGGAATGGTGACCAGGGCCATCTGGGTGAAGCAGAGGGATCACCTGGGGGTGTGGAAGGAGATGCAGTGGTTCAAGTAGGCTGTCCCTGCGTTGTATATGGCCTTGTACATGAGGGTGAGAAGCTTGAAGGTGATTCGCTTCTCGACTGGTGGCCAGTGGAAGGTTCTCAGGTGTTGGGAGATCTGTTCTCAGTAAGGGAGGTCCAGAATGAGTCTGGCAGTGGTTTTCAAGATGAGTTGTAGTTTTTTGATGGTCCTAGTTGAGGTTCTGACATAGAGGGCATTGCTGTAGTCAAGCTTGCTAGCGACTAAGGCAAGGGTGACTGTCCTGCAACAGTCTGCTTGGATCCGTCTGAAGATCTTCTGAAGTTTGTGGAGTGTGTGCCTGGTGGGTCGTGGATAGGGAGGAGTTGAGGATGATTCCTAAATTCAGTCAGTACGGGGGACCCTGAGGGATGTGGGCCACCAGGTGTCATCCCAAGCTGAGGTGGCGTTTCCGAAGATGATGAGTCTTGTCAGAGTTGAGTTTGAGGGAGCTTTCTCTCATCCAGGTGGCGAGTACTATGGCTTTGTTTCAGCATTTAATGCTTATTTAATATATTTACAAGTTTTGCAGATTGGACACAGTCCTAAATACCTAGGAAAGTCAGCGTTGGTGCTTTTTCTCCCTTCCAATTTATGGCTGGGGTTCTTTTTTTCATAACGCTCCTTTTATGTTATCACAAGACTGCAAAACATAGTATTTTAATTTAGGAGACTGCTCACTTCAAGAGTTGAGACTTTTTGCTATTCCCAATTACAGCAGAGGCATGGGATTCTCTCCATAGCCTCCGGGTAGATTTTTTCCTCAAGTCACGTATCCTTTAAAAGATGCACAGGCTAAGGACCTCAAGCCTAAGGACACACACTGGGAACGGTGGGATCTCTGAAGGCATCAGAAGTGCTCCCTCATGTTCAGGAGAAGTGCCTTTGTCTTCTGTGTGTTCCCAAACCTCCACTTCAGCCAAGCCCTCAAAGGGAGGTAAAAAGAGGACTCTGCTTTACAGCGACCCCCTTCCTTTGGGTAGGGACTTTTTTCCTATTAAGAAACACTCAGTGTACGTACTATGTTGTCATAGCAACGTGAGCTTCTGCCAACAGTTCTCGTATGGCAACTGAGCTGGCAGGGTGTGTTTCTAACAGCTGAATATTAATTAATAACTTATTTTTAAAAAGAGATAATTTATTTTGTTATTTTTAAAGCAATGTCTGGGACCAGTAGTCAGTAGGTACAGAACCCCGACCCCTGACCTGCTTTTAAGGTCAGAGCTCGCTCCACATGCCACGCAGCTCCACCAGACTGTGCCCCTGCCCTCTACCCCACCCTCGCTGCTGCCACAAGTTCGAGGCCCTCCACCACCCGCAGGCATCCGCCTGGTGTCTAGTGGGTTTCCGTAAGCATTGTGTGTTGTTTTGTATCTGTCTTTGTTTTGTGCCATTTTTCTGTGTTTGTTTAGCCTTTTTTCCTTTTTTGTGCCTTTAGGCCCCTTCTGCCCGTTTTTGCCTCTTATAAGCTGTTCTTTTCCCTCTGCTGCATCCCCGCGGCCCCGCCCCCCTTATGCCCCCATTCTCCCACCGCTTCCGCCTCCCAGCTGCTCCTCCCTCCCACTTCCCCTTCTTAATGGCAGTCGCTGCGCGGTGCTCAGAGTGACCCTGACCTGCTTTTAAGGTCAGAGCTTGCTCCACACGCCACACAGCTCCACCAGACTGTGACCGTGCCCTCTAACTCACCCTCGCTGCTGCCTCGAGTTCGAGGCCCTCCACCTCCCGCAGGCACCCACCTGCATCTCACCCCTGACGTTTAGTGGGTTTCTGTAAGTATTGTGTGTTGTTTTGTATCTGTCTGTGTTTTGTGCCATTTTTCTGTGCTTGTTTAGCCTTTTTCCTTTGTTTCCCTTGTTTTGTGCTATTTTCTGTACTTGTCTTTCCTTTTTTCCTTTTTGTGCCTTTGCGCCCCTTCCGCCCGTTTTTGGCTCTTCTAAGCCGTTCTTTTCCCCCTGCTGCGTCCCTGCGGCCCCGCTCCCCTTATGCCTCCATTTGCCCACTGCTCCTGCCTCCCAGCTGCTTCTCCCTTCCACCTTCCCTTCTTAATGGCAGCCACTGGTGCGCCAGATGCAAGCCCATCTGCACCCGCCTGCCCAGGACCACGCCCAGCGCCAGTCCCCCTGGCCTGCGAGCTCCCCACGCTGCCAGATGCTAATACAGTGCCACAAACTCCACGCCCTCAACCCAGACCGCTCCACCACGTGCGTCCAAGCCACCAGAGGCACACCCACGGACCCTTCTTCTGTCGGATCTGCAGCTTCACCTGCCCCCAAGCCGCTGAGCACCACGCCAGAACCACACACAACCTCCTCAACTGCATCCTCATCAACACCCACTCCGTCCACAAGCACGCCATTGAACTCTGGGACCTCCTCATCTCATCTTACCCAGACGTCGCCTTCCTCACCGAAACCTGGATAACTCCCTCCTCGGAACCAGACATCACCATAGCCATCCCAGAAGGCTATAAGATCACCCGCAGAGACCACACCAACAGACTGGGAGGAGGAATCGCCATAGTCCACAAGAACACCATCATAATCTCAACTAACACCGATGACACCCTCAATGCCGCCGAACACTTACACTTCCAGATCCACATCAACTCCAACACCACCCTCAGAGGAACCCTTGTCTACAAGGTCCCAAGCCCCGACCTCAGTTCAGTGACTCCATCGCTGACATAATCAGCACCCAGGCCCTTGCCTCTGCAGACTACATTCTCCTCAGCGACTTGAATTTTCACCTCGAGAATGCCAAAGACAGCAACTCCACTACTCTGATTGACAACCTCGTCTCAAACAACTGGTCATGATGCCCACCCACTACGCCAGCCACATGCTCGACCCAACCTTTTCTGCCAGCAGCCACGTCACCTTCAGCCATACCACCGAACTCCACTGGACAGACCACCGCTGCGTCCAGTTCACCTTCCAGAAACCCGCCACTCACCACTGCCCACAACAGATCCCCCGCCGCAGCTGGAACAAGATCTCGGAAGACCAGCTGATCTCCACCCTCAACCGGGCTCCGCCACCCCGCACCACCGACCCCAACAGAGCCGCCCTCAACCTCAGACATTGGATAGACGACTGCGCCAACACCCTCGCTCCGCTCATGAAATCCTCTAACAACCGCACCAGCACCAAGGCCATCTGGTTCACCGCCAACCTTCAGGCCTCTAAGCGGGAGTGCCAGAAAATCGAAAAGAAGTGGCGCCACGAACAAACAGAGAGTAATCACGCTGCCCTCAAGACACCCATCCGCAAGCACCACCAGTTCATCCGGACCACCAAAAGATCCTTCTAAAAAGATTGCATCGACAACAACGCACCCAAGAGCAAAGAGCTCTTCAGCATCGTCAAAGAACTCACCAACCCCAGGTCATGCTTCATCGACCCCCCTCCTTCGCAAGACCTCTGCGACTCCCTCGCCACCTTTTTCCATCACAAGATCATGGAAATCCATGACAGCTTCAACTCCTTGCCTCCCACTACCACCACGGCCACCACTGACCCCAACAAATCCAGCCACCCAAACCTCTTGCTCTCCTGGACCCACATCAACGACGAGGACACCATCAAATCCATGAGCACCATCCACTCTGGATCTCCCTCCGACCCAAACCCCGCCATGTCTTCAACAAAGCGAGCCCCATCATCGCCCTCCCAACTCCATATGATCATCAATAGCTCCTTCGAGACCGCCACCTTCCCGGAGAGTTGGAAGCATGCCGAATTCAACACCCTGCTAAAGGAACCCAAAGCGGACCTCGGAGACCTCAAGAATTACCGGCCCATCTCCCTCCTTCCCTTCCAGCAAAGGTCATCAAGAAAATCGTCAATGGCCAACTGACCCGCTTCCTGGAGGACAACAACACACTGGACATCTCCCAGTCCGGATTCTGTAGGAACCACAGCACCGAGACCGCCCTCATTGCCGCAACCAACAACATCAGGACCATGCTCGACAAAGGCGAAACCGCGGCCCTCATCCTCCTGGATCTCTCAGCTGCCTTTTTACACCGTCTGTCACCACACCCTCTGCACTCGCCTCTACAGTGCCGGGATCCGCCACAAGGCCCTGGACTGGATTACATCCTTCCTCTCCGACAGAAGTCAGAGAGTCCACCTCCCTCCCTTCCTGTCGGAAGCCACCAAGACCATCTGCGGCGTTCCCCAAGGATATTCTCTCAGCCCAACCCTTTTTCATATCTACATGGCACCTCTCACCAATATCGTCCAATCCCAAAACCTCAACATCGACTCCTACGCCAATGACACCCAGCTGATCCTCTCACTCACCAAGGACCCCACCACCGCCAAAACCAACCTCCACGACGGACTGCATGCCATTGCCAACTGGATGGAGAAGAGCCACCTCAAACTTAACTCAGACAAGACTGAGATCCTCATCTTCGGCTCCAACCGCTCTGCATGGGATGACTCCTGTTGGCCAGCCACTCTAGGAACCGCACCAACACCCACCACCCACGCCCACAATCTAGGTTTCATCCTAGACTCATGGCTCACCATGACCCAGAAAGTCAACGCTGTCTCATCTTCCTGCTTCAACACCCTCCACATGCTTCGCAAGATCTTCAGATGGATCCCCACCGAAACCAGAAGGACGGTCACCCATGCCCTCATCAGCAGCAGACTGGACTACGGCAACGCGCTCTACGCGGGAACCACGGCCAAGCTCCAGAAGAAACTACAACGTAGAAAGAACGCCTCTGCACGCCTCACCCTTAACATCCCACACGGCTACCACATCTCAGCCCACCTCAGAGACCTACACTGGCTTCCCGTCACCAAGAGGATCACCTTCAAACTCCTCATCCACACCCACAAAGCTGTCCACAACGCAGGCCCTGCCTACCTCAACGAGCGACTCATCTTCCACACTCCCACCCACCAACTCCGCTCCGCCAACCTCGCCACCGTCCATCGCATCCATCGATGTGGGCCACCAGGTGTCATCCCAAGCTGAGGTGGCGTTTCCGAAGATGATGAGTCTTGTCAGAGTTGAGTTTGAGGGAGCTTTCTCTCATCCAGGTGGCGAGTACTATGGCTTTGTTTCAGCATTTAATGGTTATTTAATATATTTACAAGTTTTGCAGATTGGACACAGTCCTAAATAACTAGGAAAGTCAGCGTTGGTGCTTTTTCGCCCTTCCAATTTATGGCTGGGGTTCTTTTTCTCATAACGCTCCTTTTATGTTATCACAAGACTGCAAAACATAGTATTTTAATTTAGGAGACTGCTCACTTCAAGAGTTGAGACTTTTTGCTATTCCCAATTACAGCAGAGGCATGGGATTCTCTCCATAGCCTCCGGGTAGATTTTTTCCTCAAGTCACGTATCCTTTAGAAGATGCACAGGCTAAGGACCTCAAGCCTAAGGACACACACTGAGAACGGTGGGATCTCTGAAAGCATCAGAAGTGCTCCCTCATGTTCAGGAGAAGTGCCTCGGTCTTCTGTGTGTTCCCAAACCTCCACTTCAGCCAAGCCCTCAAAGGGAGGTAAAAAGAGGACTCTGCTTTACGGCGACCCCCTTCCTTTGGGTAGGGACTTTTTTCCTATTAAGAAACACTCAGTGTACGTACTATGTTGTCATAGCAACGTGAGCTTCTGCCAACAGTTCTCGTATGGCAACTGAGCTGGCAGGGTGTGTTTCTAACAGTTGAATATTAATTAATAACTTATTTTTAAAAAGAGATAATTTATTTTTTTATTTTTGAAGCAATGTCTGGGACCAGTAGTCAGTAGGTACAGAACCCGACCCCTGACCTGCTTTTAAGGTCAGAGCTCGCTCCACATGCCACGCAGCTCCACCAGACTGTGCCCCTGCCCTCTTCCCCACCCTCGCTGCTGCCACAAGTTCGAGGCCCTCCACCACCCGCAGGCATCCGCCTGCGCCTCATCCCTGGTGTCTAGTGGGTTTCCGTAAGTATTGTGTGTTGTTTTGTATCTGTCTTTGTTTTGTGCCATTTTTCTGTGTTTGTTTAGCCTTTTTTCCTTTTTTGTGCCTTTAGGCCCCTTCTGCCCGTTTTTGCCTCTTATAAGCTGTTCTTTTCCCTCTGCTGCATCCCCGCGGCCCCGCCCCCCTTATGCCCCATTCTCCCACCGCTTCCGCCTCCCAGCTGCTCCTCCCTCCCACTTCCCCTTCTTAATGGCAGTCGCTGCGCGGTGCTCAGAGTGACCCTGACCTGCTTTTAAGGTCAGAGCTTGCTCCACACGCCACACAGCTCCACCAGACTGTGACCGTGCCCTCTAACTCACCCTCGCTGCTGCCTCGAGTTCGAGGCCCTCCACCTCCCGCAGGCACCCACCTGCATCTCACCCCTGACGTTTAGTGGGTTTCTGTAAGTATTGTGTGTTGTTTTGTATCTGTCTGTGTTTTGTGCCATTTTTCTGTGCTTGTTTAGCCTTTTTCCTTTGTTTCCCTTGTTTTGTGCTATTTTCTGTACTTGTCTTTCCTTTTTTCCTTTTTGTGCCTTTGCGCCCCTTCCGCCTGTTTTTGGCTCTTCTAAGCCGTTCTTTTCCCCCTGCTGCGTCCCTGCGGCCCGCCCCCCTTATGCCTCCATTTGCCCACTGCTCCTGCCTCCAAGCTGCTTCTCGCTTCCACCTTCCCTTCTTAATGGCAGCCACTGGTGCGCCAGATGCAAGCCCATGTGCACCCGCCTGCCCAGGACCACGCCCAGCGCCAGTCCCCCTGGCCTGCGAGCTCCCCACGCTGCCAGATGCTAATACAGTGCCACAAACTCCACGCCCTCAACCCAGACCGCTCCACCACCTGCGTCCAAGCCACCAGAGGCACACCCACGGACCCTTCTTCTGTCGGATCTGCAGCTTCACCTGCCCCCAAGCCGCTGAGCACCACGCCAGAACCACACACAACCTCCTCAACTGCATCCTCATCAACACCCACTCCGTCCACAAGCACGCCATTGAACTCTGGGACCTCCTCATCTCATCTTACCCAGACGTCGCCTTCCTCACCGAAACCTGGATAACTCCCTCCTCGGAACCAGACATCACCATAGCCATCCCCGAAGGCTATAAGATCACCCGCAGAGACCGCACCAACAGACTGGGAGGAGGAATCGCCATAGTCCACAAGAACACCATCATAATCTCAACTAACACCGATGACACCCTCAATGCCGCCGAACACTTACACTTCCAGATCCACATCAACTCCAACACCACCCTCAGAGGAACCCTTGTCTACAAGGTCCCAAGCCCCGACCTCAGTTTAGTGACTCCATCGCTGACATAATCAGCACCCAGGCCCTTGCCTCTGCAGACTACATTCTCCTCAGCGACTTGAATTTTCACCTCGAGAATGCCAAAGACAGCAACTCCACTACTCTGATTGACAACCTCGTCTCAAACAACTGGTCATGATGCCCACCCACTACGCCAGCCACATGCTCGACCCGACCTTCTCCGCCAGCAGCCACGTCACCTTCAGCCATACCACCGAACTCCACTGGACAGACCACCGCTGCGTCCAGTTCACCTTCCAGAAACCCGCCACTCACCACTGCCCACAACAGATCCCCCGCCGCAGCTGGAACAAGATCTCGGAAGACCAGCTAATCTCCACCCTCACCCGGGCTCCGCCACCCAGCACCACCGACCCCAACAGAGCCGCCCTCAACCTCAGACATTGGATAGACTACTGCGCCAACACCCTTGCTCCGCTCATGAAATCCTCTAACAACCACACCAGCACCAAGGCCATCTGGTTCACCGCCAACCTTCAGGCCTCTAAGCGGGAGTGCCAGAAAATCGAAAAGAAGTGGCGCCACGAACAAACAGAGAGTAATCACGCTGCCCTCAAGACACCCATCCGCAAGCACCACCAGTTCATCCGGACCACCAAAAGATCCTTCTAAAAAGATTGCATCGAAAACAACGCACCAAACAGCAAAGAGCTGTTCAGCATCGTCAAAGAACTCACCAACCCCAGGTCATGCTTCATCGACCCCCCTCCTTCGCATGACCTCTGCGACTCCCTCGCCACCTTTTTCCATCACAAGATCATGGAAATCCATGACAGCTTCAACTCCTTGCCTCCCACTACCACCACGGCCACCACTGACCCCAACAAATCCAGCCACCCAAACCTCTTGCTCTCCTGGACCCACATCAACGACGAGGACACCATCAAATCCATGAGCACCATCCACTCTGGATCTCCCTCCGACCCAAACCCCGCCATGTCTTCAACAAAGCGAGCCCCATCATCGCCCCCCCAACTCCATATGATCATCAATAGCTCCTTCGAGACCGCCACCTTCCCGGAGAGTTGGAAGCATGCTGAATTCAACACCCTGCTAAAGGAACCCAAAGCGGACCTCGGAGACCTCAAGTATTACCGGCCCATCTCCCTCCTTCCCTTCCAGCAAAGGTCATCAAGAAAATCGTCAATGGCCAACTGACCCGCTTCCTGGAGGACAACAACACACTGGACATCTCCCAGTCCGGATTCTGGAGGAACCACAGCACCGAGACCGCCCTCATTGCCGCAACCAACAACATCAGGACCATGCTCGACAAAGGCGAAACCGCGGCCCTCATCCTCCTGGATCTCTCAGCTGCCTTTTTACACCGTCTGTCACCACACCCTCTGCACTCGCCTCTACAGTGCCGGGATCCGCCACAAGGCCCTGGACTGGATTACATCCTTCCTCTCCGACAGAAGTCAGAGAGTCCACCTCCCTCCCTTCCTGTCAGAAGCCACCAAGACCATCTGCGGCGTTCCCCAAGGATATTCTCTCAGCCCAACCCTTTTTCACATCTTCATGGCACCTCTCGCCAATATCGTCCAATCCCAAAACCTCAACATCGTCTCCTACGCCAATGACACCCAGCTGATCCTCTCACTCACCAAGGACCCCACCACCGCCAAAACCAACTTCCACGACGGACTGCATGCCATTGCCAACTGGATGGAGAAGAGCCACCTCAAACTTAACTCAGACAAGACTGAGATCCTCATTTTCGGCTCCAACCGCTCTGCATGGGATGACTCCTGTTGGCCAGCCACTCTAGGAACCGCACCAACACCCACCACCCACGCCCACAATCTAGGTTTCATCCTAGACTCATCGCTCACCATGACCCAGCAAGTCAACGTTGTCTCATCTTCCTGCTTCAACACCCTCCACATGCTTCGCAAGATCTTCAGATGGATCCCCACCGAAACCAGAAGGACGGTCACCCATGCCCTCATCAGCAGCAGACTGGACTACGGCAACGCGCTCTACGCGGGAACCACGGCCAAGCTCCAGAAGAAACTACAACGTAGAAAGAACGCCTCTGCACGCCTCACCCTTAACATCCCACATGGCTACCACATCTCAGCCCACCTCAGAGACCTACACTGGCTTCCCGTCACCAAGAGGATCACCTTCAAACTCCTCATCCACACCCACAAAGCTGTCCACAACGCAGGCCCTGCCTACCTCAACGAGCAACTCATCTTCCACACTCCCACCCACCAACTCCACTCCGCCAACCTCGCCACTGTCCATCGCATCCATCGAACTACAGCCAGCGCCAGATCCTTTTCCCACCTCGCCACCAAGACCTGGAACACCCTCCCCGCCCACCTACGCAGACCCAGGACCTCCTGTTCTTCAGGAAATGCCTCAAGACCTGGTTATTCAAGCAGTAGCAATCCTTACCCCCCCATCAGTGCCTTGAGACCCTAGCGGGTGAGTAGCACGCTTTACCAAATGATTGATTGATTGATTGAACCCTCATCTGAGTGAGGATATTCCTACAAATATTTTGTCCGAAAGAGGTAATAGAAGCTGTTTTCACAAAAAGGAAAAGGGATTCCCCTTCTGAGGAAGATTGTTTCTCCATTTTTAGAGGAAGAGATGTCTTTACTAGTTAGGAAGGCAGGCAAGGTAGCTAAAAAAACTAAACACCTTACAAATGAGGAGCACTCTTAAGAGTTGCAAAACCCTGTGAACAATACTTGCATAGCCTGAGCTCTACAAAAGAGCGTGATGCCAATAGCGGCACAAGTAGCAGGAGAAACTATGTTGGCACAATTGATATAGGTGTCCCCCACAGCACGGAGAGAGTGAGTGGTCTTCATGGCATAAAAGACCACAGTTTTGATACTGTTGACAATTATTCAAATTGTGATGAAATAGAGGACGAGGCGGATGAGTATGTCTTCGATCCTCTGGAGATTTGGAAAATGATTTCTTTGGTGATGATTTAGACTAGCCTTAAAGTTCAAAGCCTATTAAAGATCCTTCAGGTGTGGAAATGGAAATGTTTAATTCAACCTGCATTACACACTGAAGGGGCTCAGATTGGTGACCTATGGACCACGTAACCTCCTTTATTAAATTCTGGATCTCAAGTCTCTTGATAAAGAGACACAGACTCTGATGAGAGCTGAATGTCCCAGACCTTTCCTGGATAATTAGTCAGGAATACCTCCTAATTTGGACCCAGAACTCTTGACTTTCCTTTTTAAGTCTGGGAAAAGTCCTAGAAAAGGTCTTGAGTGCTTCTTTAAGCAGTGCTAAGATAGAGTATTATACACCCTGAATCCACTGGCCAGAATTTTGGATATGGCTGAAGAGGCCTCCTTTAAGAGCATACCTGCAGATGTAATGTTTCTCCAAGGCTGGAGTCAATGAGCCGTATGCCTGCATGGCAATGCCAATTGCAGTTTAATCGCTGAGAGAAGGAGGGCTATCCTGATGAGGATCAACCCAAAGTTGTGCAATCTTGCCAATGGAGAAACACCAGGGGACCCGAAAGGCCTTTTTTGGAGGTTTTATTAAAAAGCTGGGAAAATATGTCTTAACTTTTATTGCCTTTTGCAAGGTGCAAACGAGCATGAGACAAATGTTCAATGATAGAGTTTTTGAAAGGGCTGACAGGAGGGGCCTGGCTGTCAGCCGCGGCTAGAAAGGTCCTAGTAGTACCATCAGTACCATCAGTACCAGCAGGGATACGGAAGGAGTTTCTGTGCAAACAACAGTTTATTCCAGCAAAGAGGACGAACCCCTCGCTCATGAGGGTGCAGGGGCAGATTCCCGGGATCTGGAGTTCAAGGTAAGTCTCACTTATCCAATTGGTTTTTCTCATTCAAATGTAGAGGGAAGGTTATATTTTTTCACCCAAAATTGGTCTGCCATACCAAAGGATTCTTTGGTGTTACAAACTGTGAAAGGTTTCAAAATAGAGGTCTGTCAGGTTCCTTACCAAGTGTGTCAGCAAACAGAGTTGTCCTTAGATTAGAAACAAATGTCACTATAGGTAGATACAGAGATTGTACAAATGTTGCTCAAAGGGGCAGTTTGCAAGGTCGTGGGCTAAGAAAGGTGTGGCATAAGCACTGTCTTCCTTGTGAGGAAGAAGGACAAAGGCTGGTGACGTGTGATAAACTTGAAGGAACTTAACAGGTTTTTGATTTACAGGCACTTCAATATGGAAGGACCCATATTTTGTGGGACATTTTACAGGAAAAAGACTGGCTTGTGAAGTTGCATCTAAAAAGTGTCTACTTCACAATTCTTATGGATCTAGAATCTCAGAAGTATTTACGGTTCAGTTGGAGAGGTATTTTGTACCAGTTCTTCTGTCTTCTCTTTGGTCTGTCATCAGCCCCTTGGTTCGTCACATATGGTTGTTAGGGTTCATTATCAATGTAGAGAAGTCAATCATCATTCCCTCACACAACTTGGAATTTTTGGGGTTTCAGGTGGATACCAATATGATAAGTCATGGCTTAATAAAGAGAGTGATAACTTTGAGAGGTCTGGCAAGAGTAATGAGACTTTTGTCATCTTCCATTCAGGAGTTTCCCAGGAACATTGCTTTACATCGTTGGGTTTGAGAAAAAGTCTGTAGTATGCACATACAATTCCCCTGCCCCAGGAGGCTCGAGAGGACTTTCAATGGTGGTAGAACAATCTGGAGAGCTGGAATAGCAAGGCAATTTTTGGGAACTTTCCTGAATTTACTGTAGAGTCTGATACAAGCAACCTTGGCTGGGGCGCAAGAGTCGGAGAGATAGAAACTGGGGGGGAAATGGTTCAGGGAGGAATTAAACCTACTCCAATTGTTTGGAGATGTTAGCAGGCCTGAACTCTTGATGAGTTTCTGATCCATTCTAACAAAGTGTGGTAATGATCTTAATAGACAATTTCACCACAGTATCCTATATCAATCGTCTAGGGGGAGCAAGGTCAAAACAAATTGCAGATCGAGCCAGGGAACTTTGGTATTTTTGTTGGAATCTGAAAATTCTTTGGAAAGCAGAATTTATCCTAAGCCATCAGTATAAGAGAGCAGACTGGAACTCAAGATTTTTAAGTGACTCTAGCAACTGGAAGTTGACTCCAGTGTATTTCCAAAAGATTCAGAACCTGTGGGGTCCTTTTCAGATGGATCTGTTTGTCTACAGAATGATGTTTCAGATAGATCATTATCACAATTGGGGGCCAGATCCCAAGGCGTTGCCAGTGGATGCTTTGCTACAGACTTGGAAGGGAGAGAACTGTTATGCGTTCCCTCCTTTCACACTGACCTAGAGCATGTTAATAAAAGTCTGGAAGGAACGATGCAGCATTGTTCTGGTAACGCCATTTTGGAACTTGCTAGTCTGGTTCCTTAGGGTAATGAGGCTAGCTGTGGAATTCCCTCGTTTTATTCCATGGAGTCAAGGTATTTTAGATGGGCAAGAAGGAGAGGAGCATCCTTTAGTGCTAGATTGGAATTCGAACCTTCTTGTCTGGAGGATTTTTGGTGATCTGGCAGATACTCTGGCCTTTCAGGCGAGGCTAAAAATCTATTTTATCATTCAAGCACACCAGGTACCATGAAGAGATACACAGGCATAAGGAGAAAGTGGTGTAGTTGGTGCTTGGAAAGGAACTTCGATCCCATAGAGGCTCCTACAGTAGAAGTGGCAATTTACCTTGAACATTTGTTCAAAACAAGCCTTTCTCATGGAACTATTAACTGTTACAGATCTGGTGTTTCAGGAGGGCATTCTTTGGTGAATGATTTAACTATTGGTAGTGATCCTGTAATCTGCAGGGTAATGAAGGGAATAAATCTTAGTCATATGCGTAGGGCTAGGTATGATTCTATATGGAATGTTAATCTTGTTTATGACCTTTCTGCCTCATGGCCTGATTATTACTCACTTTCCAGGAGACAGATTTCACAGAAGGTGGCTACTTTACTCTGTCTAACATATTTTAGATGAGTATCGGATGTTAAGGCATTAGAAATCTGTAATAGGTTTTATTCCTCTGAATGGGCCCATTTTGAGATTTGGTAGAGGACTGAAACCATGCCTGAAAACATATTTTTATTAATTTTTTAATGACTGCAAGAAGTTGTATGTGATAAGTTGTGCGATAGTTTATGAACAAAGATTGCTGGTATTTAGACCAGATGGCGAGGATCAGCTACTAATTTTGTATGTTAAACCCTACGGGCAGTTTCAACAGCTACAATTTAACAGTGAGTGAGGGCAGTGATGTCAGAAACAGGAATTGATTAATCCAAGTTTGAGGTTCATTCTTTTAGGGGTGCAATGGCCAGTGAAGTGTTTTGGGCAGGTGGTACACTTGCAGACATTCTGAAAGACTGGTCAAATGCTAACACATGTGTGACTTTTTATCATAAAACCAGTAAAGCATGTGATTGGTGTGGCTCTGGGGAGCTTTAAACATGCAGAATGGTAGCCTCTGGTCTTATAATGAAATGCAGATTATCCAATTAGCAGACAGAGAGAGCCTTGATTTTATTAAAGGCAATGGAGGCTAATATTATGCCACTCACCACTTCCATCCCATTGAATTATTTTTACATTTCTGTATTTTAAGTAGTTGTTCAATATGAATTATTTTGTCTACATCATTAACTTAATGTGTTTTCGTGACACAGGTAAATTAGTATTTTTCTTTAGATTGAATTTGTTAGTGGTATCACTTGGTTTCTACTTCTTTTAGATATTTGCTTGCAGTAAGAGATTTTCACAGTCAAGCCAAAGAGCCATTAATCGTTTCATCAGCTTAAAGAGGAAGATGCATAGTGACAAAGAGTTATATATATTGTTTGAAAATTCGAAACTGGAATGTCTTATTTATGATGTATTTATGTTTTTTAAAGGGCTGCATGTTGGGGCAGAAAAAAGAGTTATTGCATAATGTTAGCCTCCGTTGTCTTTATGAAACCAAGATTCTCGCTGTATGTTAATTGGAGAATCGCCATTCTCAAGTTACATTTAATTGATTAAACTAAAACTCGCACTCCCTCCATACACAATGTTGGCACCAATGATGTAAGTTCCGATATGTTCAGTGATGTTATTTGTGATGTCACACTGCAATACTGTAAGGATGTAGTATGTAAGGTCATACGCAACACCCAACGATCAGCCAAAGCACATGGTTGAGCAACACCATGCTCCAATGCTTTTTTTTATTGCAATACAATGAATCCATGGTTTCTCCATGAGTTCACATGAGGACGGCAGTGGGCATCATGTTCCCTAGCCCTGTACTGGCTGTCACAACATATTGCTAATTTTGTGGTAAGCCAATCAGGATTGACCACTCCACTTTTAGTTTGTCAGTAAGAATTTATCCGAATATCAACAACCAGATTTTCCTAACTTTTTGTGGTGAGTCCTCTTCTTACCTGCTAACGCATCCATTTGAACAGTAATTGCTTGAAAATTGCTCAATGGGTTTACACCAAACATTGAAGAGCATGCTTTTGGAGGAAGATTCTGACATTTTGCCAATTTTGGTGTAATTCCACTCACCTGTATTTCTGTATGGGAGACCAAAATTTTGTATGGGAATTAAAATGAGAAATTTATATTCTGGGACTGCTTTTTTCTTACTGCGAACCCCCCTCTCCTCCTGGCGCCCCATTTCAGATATTGTTTATTTTTAAAAATATATGCATAAAATCTTGAGCAGAAAAATATTAAAATTTACAAATATTACAATTTTCATTGTAATCGATTTGCATGCTGATAAAGCACTAGAGACACAAAAACGTTCTTCAGGGGAAAAACAATCCAATTTAATTGGCAAATTGAATTACTTGATCATTTTTACAAAATTTTTAGAGACCATCCTAGAGAATTATGGTGCCTGAATTCAAACTGGGGCGTCAGGGTTGACATATTCTGTCCCAACGCCTTTGGTGATTGGTCCACATAAATATTAGCGGCATGGAAAGTTTGTGCTTTTACATCAGCGAAGTTCCAAATTTCTGACTGAAGCAAAGATGGCGAAGTCCACCTTTTTAAGTTCCCTTTTGGCTGAGCAACATATTTTTCTGACTATAAAGACTTACATTGAAATCGAATTCTGTGAAGCTCGAAATTGCATTTCTTCGCAACTTTAACTTTTGCAAAGCTTTTCTCGGCATATTTGCAAACTTTAACTTAATTTTTCTGTGCAAGTTTTTTTTAATTTATTTTTTTAAATTACTTTTCTATCTTTTTTTACGCAGCCACTGTTTCACTCATAATAAGGGCCAAGATAAAAAAATTAAAAAAAACACATGTTGAATACGCCTCACCCCTTTAAAAATCTAAAATCTGAAACGTTGTCTAAATCTTACTTTTGTTTGGTGTGTTCTGCCCTCTTGTGTTTTAGAGGAAATCATACCAAAACCAGCTTTCACACAGGTAGAAAATCAGTTGAGTGTGGCTCTCGGGAGAGTATAGGGAACACGAGGGTTAATATATTATTTCTTGTCACTTTTTCTCGTGTATGCAAATCCATCTATTCTCCACCATTCCGAGCAAAAACGTGTGGCACAAGTTATACCGATGGGGATATGTCATATTGATACTGCATTGTGAAAATGATTGACACTATTCTGTTGGTCACGGCTCAATAATTCTCAATGTATCTCAAACTATTAGGGGGCACACAGTAACATCAAAACAAATTATTTAAAACTTGACAATTTCCAACAGAAATAAACATTTTGCAATCTGTAGGTTTCACTTCATTAATTGTCTTATTCTGAGACACTGAACCATGGAAAACGTAATACCAATGACAAATGTCGTCTGCTAGAAGTAATACCCATACAAAAGTTTGTGTTATGGTGACACGAAAAAACTAGAAACACTACTGTGTCCATTGGATATAATTCTGCAGAGCTCTGAAATGGAATAATCGTCCTCAATACTATTCGATAAAGCTGTGCATTTCAGCATACTGTGGCAGGCTGAAGACTTGATTATCATATTATTATCATATTCCAGAAGCCAGATTCAACCACGACCGTCTGGGGTTGAAAGATCACTTCACGTCAACAGAACAATTCTTTTCGAAATCATTATTTACAAGTGCTTTCATGCAGTTAATTCCAATAAAAGCAAACATTACCGCTCACAGATTGTTAAATGAAAGTTCACTACAGTAAAAATGAGTGCGTTCGACAGGTATGCTCTGTTGATCAAACACCGAAACCTACCAAACATGATTAAATAGGTCTCTCGGTGGAGCCCTTGTAATATGATCATCACTGTTGACTGATTTCCTCACTGCACCCTAATCAGACTTTCTACCTGTAAGACTGATGCAGAACCTACTGAACCCGATCAGTCACCAATATGAGGAGCATACCCTTCCTTAACTGTGGCAAAAGTATGCTGCTTGGTTCAAGTACCTGTGCCATCCTTCATTATTTATAACAACATGGTAACTTGACACCATATATTTGAAGTGAGCACACTATGAAGAAATATGATTCAAGCAAGAGGTGTTTTATTTATTATAACACCTAATAGAGTGCAGCTTCATAAACACTTGGATCCAGATTTAAGACAGCCTAGCACCATTCTAACGACACATTAGCATACTTTTCTCAAACTAATGTGGCATTAGCTGGCCAAAAAAGCCACTCCATATTAACAAAATGGCGCACTGCATGTATTGCACCATTTTGTAACCCCTTGCGCTACATGATGCCTGCGCTAGGCACAATATATGCAAGGGGGTGTTCTCCTGTTAAGGGGGGCCTAAAAAATGGCGCAAGAAAGCTAAGAGATTTATTTGCGTTATTATTTTCAGCACTTTTAATGCCTGCTCTTTATAACAACATGGTAACTTGACACCATATATTTGAAGTGAGCGCACTATGAAGAAATATGATTCAAGCAAGAGGTGTTTTATTTATTATAACACATAATAGAGTGCAGCTTTATAAACACTTGGATCCAGATTTAAGACAGCCTAGCACCATTCTAACGACACATTAGCATACTTTTTTCACAGTAATGTGGCATTAGATGGCCAAAAAAGCCACTCCATATTAACAAAATGGCGCACTGCATGTATTGCACAATTTTGTAACCCCTTGCGCTACATGATGCCTGCGCTAGGCACAATATATGCAAGGGGGTGTTCTCCTGTTAGGGGGGCCTAAAAAATGCCTGCTCTGAGCAGGTGTTAAAAGGAGGCTCCCATTGGTTACAATGGGCCTCTGGGTGCTTTGCAGGATTAGCATCAACATTTTTGACATTAATCCTGCAAAGCGCCAAACTAGCATTAAACATTCTGATGCTAGTTCCCTAAATTTCACCATGGAGCGCTGTATATTAAATATGCCGCACATGTGGTGGCATTAGGGGGACACTACTAAGTGTAAGAAAAGTGGTGCTGCACCACTTTTCATAATTGTGCCCCCATATTTCTAATACTTTAGGGCTTAAAAAATAATCCAGCCACAGTTTTGTATGTGTGAAGGACAAAGAATTGACTCAAGTGGTAGACGAATATCTCATAATGTGACACAGTTGAAAAAGTTAATGCTCAAACTAGACGAATACCATAGGTTAAAAATAGATGTACTCTGAAATAATGTGGGATATCTAATAATACAAAGTCAAATTAAACACACTAGTGATGAATTAGAGCATAGCTCCAATGTGGAACCAAAGCCTAATAGAGGAAATAACTTTACAGATGGGTTCTTGTTTTAATAGTTTGCCATGATGTTTTGTCGTGTTACTGAAGCTGTGAAAAGGAAAAATTTTACATCAGCCCACCTCAAAAATAGGAAATAGACTGCATCATAAGCGCTTTCCATGCCTGTTATTTTTTGTTTAAAAAACAAAAACGTTTATCAGAAAAGGTTGCCTGATTTTTCACGGTCTGTATTTGAAAGGCAAACGTTCAAAGACCTTATTATTTCAATTACATTAGAAGATTTATCAGGAAGGAATGAACATTATTTAATATATAGTGGTAATATGTTACAAAACACAAAAGACTGTGAATAAATATTAGCTGGATGTGTGCCTGAGTATATACATTGCCTGAAACAGTATGTGATGTCACTGACATAGACACCTCAGGCACACCCGGCACCAGCAAAGGTAAGGGCAGTAATGATTTGAATCACCATATGTGCACGTACAAATGTCCCTTAGAAAACTGCAATGCACTATACACTGTGATCAATAGTCCATGCCATGTATTTCATTCAAAACAACAATGCCTTATGGGAGTGGTAGTCCATACCCCAAAAGTGAATCTACTACATATATAGCAGTATGCTGTAAAACCAAACAGAGAAACAACACAACAGACAATTAGAGAAACTATGCCAGGGAAAATGTTTATCATAAAAGTAAATGTAAGATCACAAATGCAATGTGAACATCATGAATGACATGCTGCGCATTGTTGTTGCAGATGTTACGGACCCTGAGGTAGCAGAACGTATAAAAAGGGTGGACTGACGGAAGTTGGCAACTGTCAGATTCATACACCAGTGAGTGCATCATACTAGTTCCAACCAGACGCAGGCAAGAGTGGAACCCCCTCGCTGAGTTTAATCTGGATTCCGATGAATTGCAGGAAGATGTACCCATACCAAAGTTAGTGGGTTGAAGCACCCACAGACAGCAGACCCTGTTCCAGCAACAGTCTACTCCCCTCAGGAGGCGTTGCGAAGAAGGCAGAAAGAGCACAGAGGAAGGTGAGGGCCCAACACTGTTTGTGGTCTTGAGGCATACATGTTGAAAGTGCAGTGCCTACAATGTAAGCACATGAGATCAATGTAGAGGCAGTTGGTGTCTCTCAATCACAACATGTGCAAGCTGCATGAGGGACAGCAAGCTACAGCTGAACACTTAAGGGAGATGACAAATGCCATTAAGGAACTCTGCACTGTAATGCAGCAGGAGCATGTCACCCACCATAGGCACCATCCTCAATTGACGGGTAAGTTGGATGGGTTCAGCTGATCTTCAATCGGCTCACTAACACAACTGCTTTGCTATCACGACGTGCTGTGGGCATGCAAGTGGAAAGGGCACATTGCAGTCAAGACATTGCACGTGGATTCGTGCAAGTCACCAATGTATTGGAGACAATACAGACACCAGAGTGCTGCAAACAGCGATCTGGGTGGTGGGGACAGTGAAGAGTTCTCTAGCCTCAGCAGTGTCACCGCCCCTGTGATGGATCCTAGGCGTCGCAGTTCCAGACAAAGTTCGGTATCTGAACCTGCACCAGTAGGTGCCACAGAGCCTACTGAGCGTTCATGTGGAGTGTGTGGACGTTAAATTTAATGTCGACAAGTTTAGGGCCTTGCATAATATGTACCAATGCATTGATACTATGATGTCAATAGCATCACACTGTAATTGGGACCTGAATGTGTCTTTTGAATACCTATGTCCTATTCACACATATATTTCATGAAGTCATGGCAATAAATGTAATACCTACAGCAAAAAATGAAAGTAGACGTGGTGTTGTCATTACTTACATCAGAAATAGTAGTGTATAATCTCAGTACGTCTTTGCCTGCCCTCTGCTGCTCTGGTTCTGTCTGCTGGGTGAAGGAGAGGCAAGGGGTCCTCATTGGAGTCTGTCTCTCTAGGTTTGACTGGTATGCCTCTTGTTGTTGCGATGTTTTGCACATGAGGCCACGATCTTGCAGGTGGTTTCTGGACTGTATTGCAGTGCACCCCACTCTTATGTAGGCATCAGAAACTACTCCTCAGCAGGACAAAGGTCCTCTCAATCATGCTTTGTGTGCTGCATTGTATCCCCATTCAATTGGTGTGGCTGGATTGCGGTACAGTGTCAGGATGAAGGACCGTATTGCACATGCACTGTCTCCTAGAATGACAGGAGTGTAAAATGATTTATTGTTATCTGCGGCATCGCATTTACTTTATGCAACATTGTTCACTGTTACTTTACCAAGTAGGTATCCTTGACCAAACTCCCCAGCAAGATGTCTTGTGTGTATTCCACTGTGCCTGAATATGTATGAATCGTGTGCTACAAGAGTATCTGGCCACAAGATCAGTTATAAAGTTGGAGGCATTGCATATGACCTGAAAGTTCATAGAATGTGTACTTTTCCTATTCCTATATACATACTCTGTTGCAGATGGTGGACAGATTGCTGCATGTGTCCCATCGATGCAGCCAATGATGTGTGGAAATTGGGCTTCCTGGTAAAAATAAAATTTAGTTTTTTTCAAATCCTGTGGGGTGTTGGGGAATTTTATGTGCAGATGAAGTTTTGTCAACATAGCATTTAGGAATACAATAAAAAAGTGTGAAAGCACACTTTGATATACACCTCCAGCTGCTGCTATGACCCCTTGATAGCTTCCTGGGGCTAAGAGGTGCAGGGTGCATAATACCTACTGGAGTGGGTATGGCATTGGTTCTTTGTGTGTGTCACTGCAGTAGGGGTTGTAAATTAGCTATTAGGTAAAGTGTAATGGCAGAGTTCAACCTGTACTTCTCAAACATCTCCTCCTCTGTCTGATCAAATAGGGTTATGTGCGCTCTGAAAATGGGCTCCTGTCTCCTCCTCCCTTTCTTCAAACCTGCCAGGATCCTCATCCTCCTCGCCATGATGTAGAGTGCAGCCATTGTTGAAAAGGGCTGATGCATTCTGGGCCTCTTTATGTAGGTTGCACCTGTTTACCACCTGATTTCAATCTGTGGTAAATTGCACATGCAAAAACCCATTTTGCG
Source organism: Pleurodeles waltl (assembly GCF_031143425.1). NCBI lineage: Eukaryota > Metazoa > Chordata > Amphibia > Caudata > Salamandridae > Pleurodeles > Pleurodeles waltl. The sequence continues at coordinate 560,491,213 of NC_090439.1, read as the reverse complement.
ACTAATTGCAATTTGCAAATGCTTGATGTATTGTTTTGCGATTCGCTATTTGCAATTTGCAGACTGCGATTCGCAAAATCTAGGTGAAATTTTAAGGAATAACTATTTTTGCGATTACTTAAAAGCGCACTGCGAATGTCTTTCATACATTGTGAAAGGCAATTTTGCATTCGCAAATGGTGGAATTTACTGTTTCGCTCGGTTTGCGAATGCAAAATCCTTTGATACATCTGGTCCGTGAGCCTTCGAAATTTAAATGAGATTTCGTCATGCTGCATTTATGTGTTTCTGTATCAGTGTTTAAAAGGGTTGCCGTATGCGGGAATCAAAAGAGAACTGTCCGTGGCAACATTCGTCCTCTTTATTTGTGCTGTACTTCTGGTCACATTACTTATTGACCGAGCATCTGGAGAGAAATACAGCAAAAATGTTCAGGAGTAGGATACTTGAATGCCACCATTTGTCAAGTGGGGATGATTTCTGTGTGGGTGATGTGGACGTGTGTAAACGAAACTGTGTTCAATATATGGTGAATGAAGGAAATGGAGTGTTAGACGATAAGGAGAAAGACTGCATTATACTGAGCTGTGATTGAACTCTCCTGACGACCAAACGGTCCGACCAACAAAGATAACTGGTTTCTGTGACGGATCCCCAGATCATTTTAATATCTTGGCAAAAACAGCAGGTCCTACCTTTGAGAAAGCCCATGCTGTTCACATCGAGGAACGAAATAATAATGTTAAAATACAATTAATAAAAACTAAAAAATACGAAATTAAGAAAATCAGACACAGAAATCAAACATTTAAAAGACAAAAAGATCATTTCACACGATACCTATTCACGTAGCACATTTTTGAATTTGTAAGATGAATTTTAACATAACTATATTAGCATGATTCACTTTTCGTGAAAATGTCTCTGAAGTCACTGATTGTGTCCTGCTTTGATGTTTTATTTCTCTTTGTGCACTTTTGTGATTTAGTAATTTCATTAACTGATACCTAAAATCTCAATTTTGAGTGGAAGCCAGTTCGAAACAAAAATTGTGCACAAATACAGGGTCATATTACCCAGGTTCCAAGAAATGTCAGGGTGCCTCTTGTTTGATTATCATCCCAAATAATGAGGTATTTTTTACCTATGTGCCTGCACAGTAATTCAGAAGCAAGAAGGCATGATAGGAGGTGAACTGATTGTGCACCATATAGAGGTTGCGCACAGTCATTGCAGCCCCAGAGCACTTCTAGAGAGTAGGACACGGAAGGAAGAGGAACCTATTAGGCATCCACTGTTGGGGTGTGTAGTAACACACTGCACCGACCCGTAGGACATGCTTTTCAGCCTCTTCAACCACAGGCCATTGCGATTCCAGTGAAAGAGTGAACTGTAGTTTCATGCTGCGGCCATCTCCTTCACTAGAGCACTTTTCTCAGCGTTTACCCTTGCACTGAAGACGATACTTTATTATGTGTAATTAATGCACCGTCCGGTCTGCAGAAAGGCATCTAGTTAAGGATGCGAAACTGCACACACACGGACCTTGCTACTGATATGTAACTCGAGCCCAGAGGGCCAACTAATAAATAAATACATACATAAATTAATATATAAAGGGAAGTTGGGACACAAATTGTAATTCTCTTACAACATTCACAATCATGCTTTTGCAGGGGCGGCTCCTCCGCTATGGCCAGTGCCTGCAGTGAAGGACCACGGCCACGGCGACAAATGTAACTTTAAAAAAAAATCATTACATATATATAGTCTTCTGCCTCCCACCCACCCCTATTCCCTCCCGCGAGCCGTGACTGTGCTTTTTTATAGCAGTGCTTGTGGAATTTTTAAACTTTATAATTTTCATGATGTGTCACACATGTGTTTACATATTTCTCCTGCATTCCTAATCCACACAAAGTATTGAGTACAAATTCTGCTACTGTTAACACATTGAACAATATATCTGTTACTATCAATGGCATCATCCAAGATTTGTTTCCTTTAAAAAACTGGCACTTTAAATGAGAACTATGATTTATGCTGTATTTATACTTCCAAACAATACAGATTTATCAAAACTCTAAAGTCACACTTTCTAGGTAACTTTAACGTTCTGAATGAAACGGGCGTTATGGAATTGGTGATGGTATTGCTGCCGGGGGTTTAGCCCTTTAATTTTATGTATTCACTTATAGGTCTAGTGTATTGAGGATAATGACTTTGTTATCCAGGTGATTCACAGATATACGTTACATACACCTATTATCCTTATGTAGTTCTCACTGTACATTTTTAATGTACTTCCTTGCACTTATTCTATCAGACTAAACAATAATAAGTGTGATGGTAGGCTATTCCTTGATGATATACACTGCAGGGCATATTTACTATAAATTGGCATTGGGCAGCGCTGCAAGTCTTTTTGCTGCACTGCCCTAGGCTAATTTGAACTGGCAGGAAAGTACCGTATTTACAAGACATGGTGCATTCTGTCCTTTCAGCCAGCTCCGGTGCACAATTTGGTGCCTAGTGCTAACGTAGGCACCCTTGCACCACGGCGCAAGGGGGTGTGGATTGTTAGCAGGATTAGTTCTATGCATAAAAGAGCACTTTCCTGGATAGAAACAATCTATGGAGGCTTTTTTCCTACTTCTATTTATGCAGCACAATCTAATACACGTACAAAGATGACCATATGAGGAGAAATAAAGATATTCGTCTTTCTTATGTGTCTCCTGGGGAGGGGTATGGTTTAGATGCACTCCCAGGATTACGGAGTCTTGTAAATTTGGGAATGCATCAAACTCCATGGGTGATGCATGGGAAAACCCACCGCAACCCCCATTGAACACCCCCTGATGCAGTGTAAAGCAATGCAGTTACTTGCACAGTATTGCCTAAGCTACCTAAAATTACTTTGTGTGGTATCGTCGAAATGGGTCTGCACTCTATGCCACCGCAGTGTCACAAAAGGGATGCACGGGTGGCGCAAAGGGCTTGGAAATATGCCTTTGTGTTTCGTGAGCTCTCGGAAGCCAGACCATAATTTTTTCGACTATGACAACTATAAAATTTGTTGGGTTATTTACATTGTATCCTGTTTGTGATTTTGTCATTGCATGCCGTGTTGCTCATTTGAAACCATTATCTCCTTCAGTGCACTATACAATTAAATATTGGATGATGTTAAAGGCAAAACACTGCCTAAAAAACGGAATGGTAACAGGATTTGGAAGCAATAAGGATTCAGCGGGCGTTTCAGATTCCTCTGAGGCTTAATTTCTCTTCTCCAGTCTGTTATCAGTTCAAACATTTTCAAAATATTAAAAAAACATTTGGACAGAGCGTTGCTGTCATTTAGTTGATCACTTTAGATGCTCTACCACACCTTGGAACCTGTGACGTAATACAATTGTTTCTACATTTTTACGTTATCGTGTTATTTCTGCTGTGAAATCAGAATATACATTATATATGTATTTTTCTGAAAATGTAAGCAATAGTAATGCAAGCATGAGTTACTTTGAAAAATGTCTCCTATTCGCTTCTTTCAATCTTCCCACGATGTTATCGGCGTTCTGTCAACTGTTTTAAGCATAATATTTTGACAGTTTTGAAAGCACAAGACTCAACTTCTATCTCTCTATAGGGCATACTTCCAGCGAAGATGGATGGCCTGTGTGGTGGATATGGGGCTGTGATGAACAGAAATGTTCTTTTACAGCACTTTCCTATTCCTATATTCCCCTTGCCGCAGCCTTAGTTATGTGCCAAATGTGACAGTATGTCACTGGGTAGCAACTAGGGAGTGAATGCTGCTTCGCTTCCACCCAATGTAATTCAAATTTTGCAATATGTCAAGAAAAGGGCACATTGGGTGCATAATTATGTGATTTTCTACTGCGGGGAACATTTAAATGCCTTAGCTGTCATCTTTTGAGGATGGAATGTTTTGGAACCATAACAGACTTGAAGACTGCCAATCACTGCGTGAAGGCAGCAGGGCTCCAAAACGTGCATTCTTCCTGTGCTGAGGGACCAGTTGTAGCCATCTTTGAGCGAGCTAGTGGACACAGAAAGAAATTCCCATCTTGCTTGCTTGCTTGCAACCAAAGAGAATTCTAACTTATCTTCAACTGTACGGTACAGAGGTCAAACTGAGATACGTTTGGGCCCGTATTTATACTTTTTGACGCTAAACTGCGCTAACGCAGTTTAGCGTCAAAAATTTTTGCACCGGCTAACGTCATTCTGAAGCGCCATGCGGGCGCCGTATTTATTAAATGGCGTTAGCCGGCGCAAGCAGACCGGCGCTGCCTGGTGTGCGTGGAAAAAAAACACGTACACCAGGCATTGGGAAAAGTGGCGCTAGGGCGTCTTAAAAATGGTGCACGTCAGGTTGACGCAAAAAATCGCCTCCACCCGATTTGCGCCATTTTTAGCGACGCCCAGACGCCATTTACATGACTCCTGTCTTAGTAAAGACAGGAGTCATGCCCCCTTGCCCAATGGCCAGGGGGGGAGACTTATGTCCCCTGGGCAGGGTCATTGGGCATAGTGGCATGTAGGGGGGCACAAATAAGGCCCCCCTATGCCACCCAAAAAAAAAAAAAAAAAAATGTATACTTACCTGAATGTCCCTGGGATGGGTCCCTCCATCCTTGGGTGTCCTCCTGGGGTGGGCAAGGGTGGCAGGGGGGGTCCCTGGGGGCAGGGGAGGGCACCTGTGGGCTCATTTTGAGCCCACAGGCCCCTTAACGCCTACCCTGACCCAGGCGTTAAAAAGTGGCGCAAATGTGGGGTTTTTTGACCCGACCACTCCCGGGCGTGATTTTTTCCCGGGAGTATAAATACGACGCATTTGCGTCGCCGTCATTTTTTTAGACGGGAACGCCTTCCTTGCATCTCATTAACGCAAGGAAGGCGTTCACGCAAAAAAATGACGCTATTTGCCCATACTTTGGCGCTAGACGCGTCTAACGCCAAAGTATAAATATGGCGTTAGTTTTGCGCCAAATTTGCGTCGAAAAAAACGACGCACATTCGGCGCAAACGGAGTATAAATATGCCCCTTGGTGTCTAAAAGTGTGCGTCTATCTTTTTTATAAAGGTTATTGAATTTTTTTGTTTTAAATTTTGTTCTCAATGAAAAGTAAAATATTCATAGCAAACTAATCACTAGTATCAATGAAAAGTGTAATAGTCAAGTCACATTTAGAAATAATTAGGATTGAATAAGATTCGTAACATAGAGTACCATTACAATGCTGAGGAGAGGAACATATGACTGGTATATAAATCAAAGGGACGTATTTGCAAGCCCTTAGTGCCACCTTGTGCCACCATAGCATCTCTTTTTTATGGTAAGGCGGTGCTAAGGTGGCTTTTTACCTGTGCAATATTTACAGAGTTCAACGCCTTGAGCCACATTATGCCTGCACAGTGAAATTTACAACATTTCAGTGAGCCATTTTTTCCATCATTTTTAACACCTGCTCAGAGCAGGCATTAAAATGACGTACCCATTTTAATCAGCAGGACTCCCTGTTCTTTGTTGCACTAGTGTCAGCATTTTTGATGCTACTGCATCAAAGGGCCACCATTGCATCGAAATGTTTGATACTATTGTCCTAATGACTGACATGTTGCACCATATTGTAAATATGGCACAAATATAGTGTTGTTGAGTGGGGCAGGGGCGACGCAAGAAATTTCTTGTAAATATGCCCCATAGTTTCTTGACAATTTTTCATGTGATTTAGATGATATTCCCCACAACTTTCCCATCTACTGATCCATTAAACATCCAACCATCCTTACAAAGAATAAAAAAAATAAAGAACTCATTTACAAGAAACTGGGGGATCGTGAACGATGCCCCAGTTTTCTTGCACTGCCCTGCACCTTCCTAACAATGGCATGTGAGGGCTACATTTACAGTACAGTCCTCCATGGTGCATAGTGTCCAAAGTTGCATCAGAAATTCTGATGCAGTTGTTACGCTAAACCTTAGCATTGCTGAACAAGCGTCAAAATGTTGACTCTAGCCCAGCAATGGTAAGGGGGTCCCATTGAAAACAACACAGCATCACTTTAACGCATGCCCTGAGCAGGCATTACAAAAATGACGCTGTGACCACCCTGAATAGCGCAGTTATATCTTGTAGATGTCACTGCACCATTTCTGTGTCCCTTTTTGTGGGAGAACACCCACCTTACATACATTATACCTGGCATAGGGATGATATGATGCAAGGCTTTACAAACAGTTGCAAAGGTATCATTGCACCAGTTTGTAAATGAGGTGATGTGTGGAGGACTGTTTGCGCCCCTGCAGCATCAAAACATATGACACCATGGTGGACCAAGGGGCTTGTAAATGAGCCCCTAAGTGTCGTACCACTGAAAAACAAAATCTCTAATTCTAACCTCCTGGACTAGTAGGATGATTTAGGTCATGGTTCTTCAATGTCGGTCCTGGAGAGCCGAATCCATGGCAGGTTTTAGCATATCCACATTGAGATGAATGTAGTTATCTTAAAATCTGGCATGGATCCAGCTCTCCCTCACCGACATTGAAGAACCCTGAATTAGGTCATGCCACAGTGCTGAAACCACAATTATTAATGTACTTTTACTAGAGTGTTTTTAACCTTTGACTGATGTTCCATAATTCCTGGTCACCCTCAACAATGAAGATCTAACCAACTTAGAAGAAGGATCAGACTGCTCTAGAAGGTTTTGCAGAGCAGTCTGATAAAACAATATACATAATGGACTCCCTCTGGTGCTAAGCACAAGAGGTGCCTTTCAGTGCTTTCCCGTTTCCGCCAATGGGTGACAGATGCATCAGGGAGGGTGTGCGGATGTGAAGGGGTTAAAAGTAGAAGTGTCAATGACTCATGTAGAACTTGCACTTATCATGGCAAAGCCCCAAAGGTATTTTAATTGTAGGTTAGCTGTTGCAAATTAATTCACATTCATTTATGGTCTAAGGCCGCCTAAAGAAGCTCATCTGCGTGATCTTTCAGCTGCCACCCAAGAGCTGAATAGCAACATTGATGAGTTGTGAACTTGCTCCCAAAGCTGAAACAAAGGCCATGGTTGTGAGGAGCTGTTCTGTTTCTCTAACGGGATGACCATCAGAGCAGTGCCAAGGAAACTAATTAACATTTGAATTAACTATCTGAATAGACAGACCAGACATATCCTTAACAGCACTGTTCAATAGGCTAGCTTCATATATCAGAGCTACAAAAGATCTATTGAGGAAATTATCTGAGATTTTGTGGGAAGTTTCTATTTACTTGTAACAATAGATGTTACGAGGCTGTACACTTTTATTAGGCACAAGAATGACATCAATATATTGTAATATTTTGTTGCATCCACATCTGCTAGCTTTTTGAAACATGTAAGGATGTTGCTGGACATGAAATACTTTGTACAATAATAACTACATTTGCATCATGGAGATTTCTTCCACCCTATTTGTGGAACTCCGATGGGTGAGAGGTTTATTCCCTCTTATGCCAAATCTTTTATGGATTGTATGAGAGGGGGCATGACTGGAATTGAACAGCTATCATAGTTTCCTGAATTTGAACAATGCTATTCTAAGATCTGGAGCTGAAAAACCAGAAGTTGTAGGTCGATAACATAGAAAACCAAAGGCCAGTAATAGTATATTACACTTTGACTTTGGGCATTCATACAAACAAAAGACTAATATCCTTTATGGAGAGCTATTAAAACACAAACAAAATTGTACTGAATATGATGAATGTAAGAAGCAAACGTCGAAAGCTGTATGCTGGTTTAAAGAGCATGGGTATCCTACAAGGGCCCTAGAAAAGCTAGTTGCCAAGGTTCACACAAATAATCACCCAGTACTTTTAAAGGCTTGTCTGTCACAAGTCCTATCATGGCAAGATCTATATATTATAAAACATTGGTCAGTCTTGAGAATTGATAAGGACCTGTTTGATTTTATTGCTGATTGTTCCTTGGTGGCCTAGATAAAAGCTGAAAAATGTAAGAACTTACACAGTCCAACTGAAAATATTAGGTTTATGTGAAAGAAGTACATGAACTGGCATTCCAGGGAGTCCTTAGGGTGTTATAGATGCCATAGTTGGGTATGTTGTAAGCAAGCAAAGGATACAACTGTAACATTTGAGAACTATGATAAATCTAAGAGAATCAAGGTTAAAGAGTTTCTCAGTTGCAAGACTAAATTGGTATTTACATAGTATGCCATGTCTGTTCCATACAATATGTAGGTTCCACAATACGGACACTCAAAGAGAGGTGAAAAGAACATTTGGCATCAATAAGGAATGGAGATAGAAAGTCTCACATTAGTTTCCATTTTTCTGTCAAATATTGTATAGCAGTAATAAATAGGAACGTTTGCTAAGGATTCACAATATTCCAAAACATCATAGAGGAGGGTATAGGGAGCAATAGACTGTCTTGAAGCAATATTGTGGATTGTAACTTTGTTGAGAACCACAAAGTATGCTGTACATTTTTACAAGGTACCACATTGAAATAAAGATAACACTATGAAGGACTGAGATATGGACTCCTAGAGATCATGTGGATCTATATATGGTTTATGCCAAGGTAACTGTGAGAATATTTCCAGCTGAAGTGGTAAGGCTGAGCAATGAGGAGTCTCATACATAAGGTTGTTTGACCAGTCTGAATTATGAAATATAGTGATGGGTATCTCTGATTGGTATTTGTTTTAGGGGTTAATATTTGTTGGTCATTTAAGTTAATTCCGTATGGCACATATAAATTAAGATATGGATAAGTGAAAACATGGCGCATTTGGGTTTTGACATGGCTAGACATCATACATTGTGCTCAGGTTTTGACTCTAAGCTTCAACATGATATTGGGTGGCAAGCATGATTGAGTAAGTCTCCTTGAATGCTGTCAACTAAGAAGCATTGCAGGGGATGAGTGCCATGTGAATGTTGCAAATCACAAGCTCTGTACTTTGGAAGTGCTTGGAGTTGGATTTTAGCATTAATATGATGAAGTGTGGCTAATATACTTCATTTTCTCTCTAGTATTTTCTTGATATTTGAGTTGTGTTATTATAATAATATATTATGCATTATTTGGAGATTTGATGTCTCATTTGGAGTATTGATGAGATGAGTGTTTGATGAATGTTGTCAATCACTAAGTTCTGATTTATAGGAAAGTACACAGGGTTGAACAATGAATATCAAGAGATAGATACAAGGGGTGCCGGTAATCTGTTACAAATTACAAAGAATTGTGGTCTGTACCTCATTATAGGAATGTGGCTTTGGATTTCTTATGTTGATGGATCAAAGGAAGAATGTAGAGAACGAAAAATGAATGGGATCATCATGAGTAAATATGAAGGGTTTAGGGATTGTAATGACTACATATCAAGTGAGGTGCTTAGGGTTCTATCCGGGGCACCAACATGCAACTGAACGTCATTTACTCGTGCTTCATCATATGTAATGAATCTATGGAATTGATTATTTTTGTCATTTATATAGCTTTAGTTTTAATATAATAGTGCATGGTGGTAGAGCCTTGTAATTGGAAATCAAAGTTGTGGATAGATATAGCTCCCACAGGAAACTTAAGTCACATGTTTATCTGGAGTCTGGAGTTCCTTATTTGGATTATTACATGAAGAATGTCTTGTAATTGCCAAACCCAACATTACATGGAAGTTTCCGTTCTCACTAGAATACACTGATGTTTTTCCTTTAAAGGATATGGCTGAGGATTTCATTAAGCATTACAATTATGAGACATGAAAGTCTGGACAGGATGGATGTTGGTATCATTCTGGTTTCATATCATGCAAGATGTCAAGGCTTTGAATCTGGATGTTAACAAGAAGTTGAAGGGACCCTTCTGTTTTAGGACGATCATATCATGACATTCTTTGTGACGTTATTTTGGAATGAATGATGCCAATGTTTAAATTCACCAATTTGAATAAATATCTTTGCCAGCATGCGGATCTTGCTTCTCTCATATTTGTCAAGTGAAGAATACTTGAAGTGGAAATTGAGTGCCGGTTTGTTTGAACAGTCGGATGCTCGGGTAGAATGTTGGACGGCGTCCTTCTGGTAGCATTATGTAAGTGTGATATCCGCTCTTGGTCAGGTCTGAAACACTTTCCTGTCATGATAGAAAGAGCATGACCTATAAGTAAAACTAGAGACGTTTAGACATGGAATAATAAGGGTTTTTGTGGGGTTTCTATTGCAGATTGATATTCAAATGCTTGAACTTAGAATGACTGCAATTTCTAGAGCTTTTCCAGGAAAATGTTAAGCAGTAAATGTTCTTTCTTGTTTGTGATTTGGCAAGTGACAAACCCATATCATCATGATTGATAATCAAAAGTGTGGATGACAAATATTCCTTGATATTATATGTCCGACTAACTCCTAATAGTAGTGACAGTACACATCCAGTTTCAATGTTGAAATATGTTTGCTTTGAGCCGATTGAAAAGTTAGATACAACTGGTTGGAAGGGAAATGTATCAGGATTGTATCTACAGTTTTTCACTGCATGCCCTTAGGAATATTCACCACATACTAAAGTTGCACATAAACAGGATTTTCGTGAGTTTAATGTTGAATTGGTACTACTTTGTAGGGCATAACTTGTTTGGCGAAATTAAGTGGAAATGACAGAACAATTTGAATAAGCATTAAATTATGACCCAGATGCAGTGAATGTTCCGATTTGAACAGATTGGCACTCTATAGTGATTATGGTGCAATCTAGCCAATCCATTAGAATATATTTAAATGTATGTAGCGATTTGAGTTCCAGCGAACCCTGTTCGACTGCAGATTTCAGCCATGCCCTTCTGAAGAAATTGAGATTTCACACCCAAAGTCAACAGCTTTACTGGGAGCTCGTCCAGCAGGTATCCATCCTCATGGCACCCTTCTTAGTGACAACCCAGTGCCGTACTCCGCTTAGAAAATCTGACTTCCATTTCAGAGCATAAACATCAGAGTTATATTTTGGCAGGCAGCATACTTCATCACAAAGATGATGGATAACCTTTCCACAATGTTACAAATCCATTTTATCCAATGGCATTTGCAATATGGTGGACAGGCGATCCATCACGTCCACTAAAATATAAATCAGGCCCCAAGTCAGAAGGTAAAACTTCCAACCTGGTTTCTGTATCCCAACCATGCTCCATCATTGTTTGCCTTAACCGCGCCTCAGGGCCATAGCTACCATAGGTAGCTCTGGCTTAAATTACTGAAACCTGCACTGAAACTAACAGGATTAGTGCTATTATTACGTGTAGTGCACTCCTATCCTCTTTTTGGCAATTTTGACTTGGGTTCTACCTTCTGATAGAGAGGTGTCTCAGGCAAGTTTCCTGGTTTGCCTAGTGAATAGTTAAAATGTCTCTGTCTCACACACTGGGTAAGCTATTTGTCCTTCTGACATTATACTTAACAATTATTGAGCTCAGCACAGTTACTCAGATGCTCACTTACCCTTGTTTTGCAGTGAGTCATAGTACACCTATGCAATGTTATGCCATCCTGCACATCAGAGAGTCTAGTCCAGGTCCTCTAACAACCATCCTGCTGGAAATGAGATGATCACTATCCCTTAACCTCTATTCCTCTAAATCATCATGGTTGCACTCTAATCTCCTAAATACTGATACAGGGAGCAGGGTCACCTATAAGTAGAAAAAGTGGGATTAGCTTTGCTACTCCATGCTTCACATTACAAGGATAATGACAATTTGTCAGAACACCTACTATGGATTGCAAGGATAATCCTTCACAGGTTATGGAGCCAGCAATTAATACGGTTCAAGGGAACTACAAAAAACTCTCCAAGAGTAATTCTTAACTCAGTCAGTTATTTGGTGAAAACCAAACTAGCTCATGGCCAACAGGAACTCTGCCTCCAACATGGCCTACTTTCAGTGCAGGTAAGATTAATATGTTTGGCAGAGCTCCATACTAGGTGAGAGAGATAACATTTGATTAATCTATTAGTGGCATAGAAGTTAGAATAGAGTGACTAATTAGCCTACATTTAAAAGCCTAACTGAGAAAATAACAGAAGTTGTAAAATGTGCACATTTGAAATATGGTGGACCATTTGGCCATGATTCATAGTAGGCACAACGTTTTAACATGAAAGATTTTGCATTCATAGTAAATTAAGTACTATATATAAATAAGCTTTATTCAATTATTTTGAATAGAAATCATAACAGCACAATCAGTTAAAAGTTACATAAGACTAGTTATATATGTCCATAAAATCGGTCCTAAAAAATACGTTATATATTCTTAATATTTACGCTCGTTATACATTCTTCAGTCTTACAGCTTCAATATCCACTCTGGCCATGTCCACCTTTGTTTAATTTAATCTCATTCTAACATTAAGTACGGAATATAGATATCTTGAAAGACCACAGCATATTTCTATAATCAGAAGAGTTTGTAAAAATAAATAGTCTGGGCTACATTGGCAAAAGTTAAAAGATCTTAATAATGGCATTATAAATGTAATTCTCTTCCTAACATACAATTTACAAAATAAGACAACATGCATTGTACTTTGTAGCAAAGCAGAATCACATGGGCAGTTTGTGAATGTCACACTCCAATCGTTCATGGTAGAAAAGCTAACCAGGTGATGGAACATGTCCAATCTTAGGCGGTGAGAACAAGCTGCATGCCATCCACGGCCAACATGACTTGGTTCCTCATAACACTGGGTATACGGGCTTCCACAAACCACCTGAGATCTGCTAAATGAGTAAGGCACTCAGTTCCCAGATCTTTTCTACTGGTTACAACCAGTAATCCTGGCATCTTATAGTAGTCTGGGTGATGCAGGTCGTTAAAGAAGTACTTAATATACTTCAACGTTGGGATTCTCAGGGAAAGTCTCGAGTCCAGATAGTCTCGCAGAATATCACGGTTTAAACTGGCTTGTTCCGATGTCCAAACTTCCTGCCACAGCAGTACTGGCTATATCATTATTAAATCTGTTATAAAAGTAACCCCCATTTTTGTTTGGCAAATAAATGATGAGGTGCCTTTTGGAACAGATAGAAGGGATTTCAGAAAATCATTTTTCGCCATTTGCAGTGCGTGGCACTTAGAGTATCCCCTGACGCCCGCCCTGTATATAGCAGTAGGGATGCATTTTGCTCTATAAATCTTTAGCATAGCCTTAGGCGAAATCGTTACCAGCAGCTTGGAAAAGTTCTTCACAGCTTTGTTGGCCTTCATGAACTATAATTTTCTGTCATTGAAACACTGTGACCAAGTGCCTTCTTTATCAAGCAGGATTCCCAAGTAAGAGAAAGTTGGTGTGGTGTAAATTTTCCCACCATTTAATGTAATGTCGCGGCACCTAGCTGTCTTCCTACCACACTTCGTGACATACGTTTTTGAGCAATTCAATTTGAGTTCTAAATTTAGCATCTGGTTGACAAAACTTGTTGATGGAGGGCCAGTGGAGTCTGTGCCATGAGGACAGCATTGTCTACGTAGAGAAGATCCCGAATCACACAGTGCCCAATTTGAGGGAGGTCCTTACACTTGTTTACTAGCCCTGTCTCTAGCTTATTTATGTATAAATCGAAGGGTGCTAATACACAGCCTTGTCGTACCCCTCTCTGTATACTGAATGATCTAGTGCACTCACCACACTCCCCGTATCTGACCTTAGCACTGCATCCAGAGTACAATTCCCTTATGAAATGGATTATTGTCGGATCTACCCTCAGATCTTCCATAATACTCTATAGCGTGACACAAACAACACATTCAAATGTTGAGGACAAGTCTATGAAAACCAAGTATAGACTCCCTTTTATGATCTTGGTATATTTCCCAAAGAGAATGCTCAGGTTCAGACCCTGCTCCACCGTTCCTATCCCAGGGCAAAAGCCACATTGCAAATCCAACAAGATATTATTTGTTTCCGCCCAGTCCTGTTGTTGTGTAGCCATTTTAGTTATAGATTTATACTTTAGTTTAACGAACTAGGCCTGAAGCTGTGCACTTTAATCTAGATATATGTTATTCAGCTTTGTTTATTATTTTAACAATAGCCACATTTGCGGTCTTGTTTAATTCTCTCTATTTAGCTGTTCTTTGCCTAGGTCAGCACTACATTCTTAAACAAGATATTTCTTTCATTCTGTGCTTTTCTCAAGGCTGCAGTAAGATAGGTTGCTTGTAAACGTGGTAACACTTTGTCTCTAGTGTTCACAGAAACATACACATCCTTACGTAGGGACATTTTCTCAGAAAACCAGCTGTTTTATTATAAAAACACTTCTGTGTCCCATACACATTAGAGGGAGATTCCAGCCAGATGACCACGACTGTATGCTGATTGCTGAATGCTTCGCTACAGCTGATTATGTAGACTACAGGCCTCTTGCTCAAGTATGAGGGATGATGTCTTCCCAGGGGAGCCTGAAGGGCAGAAGTAGAGCTTAACATGCTGTGCTCTAACATAGCCTAGGTAGGAATTATTCTAATGATTATACTGACAATATGGTAGTGTTATTTTTATGCTTTACTCTCCTCGTCACTATTTTAATCCCTCATCGTCCTTGTTATTGCAGTACATGCTTTATTATCTAAGATGCAGTTGCTTCAATAAAACCTTATTGAAACATATACTGCCTCTGACTGACCTTGGATATGTGAGACTAATGTAAATGAGAGAAACAGATGTGATCTGAGTGACCACTATTTCCCTGAGGAATCAATTGTGTTATGCGCTTGGCTACCCAAGCATCCCTGCCCTTGGATAGAGATGAGGCACTGCTAATTAGCCGGAGCAAATCCCGGATTAGGCTAACAGGTGTCACCTGTAGTGGGTTAAGACTCAGTCCCCACAGCGCATGTGATTCTGTCCCTCAAATCCAGTAGTCTCATAAGAATAATGAGAGCCTATGCGACACTGTAGTCTATTCAAGATTATCTGTCAGGCTGTTTTAGCTAGTAAATTGATCATCCTTTTTCAATATGGGGACAATAATATACTCTGTCCAGGTTGAAATAAACCCTGAGCTACAGCATGCACTCAAAAACCAAAGTCAACAAAGGGCCCCATATTGGAATATTGGCCTTATTCACATCCACTTGGACACCATCAGGGCCTGGAGGTTTTCCTCCCTTGGTTGTGTTAATGGCACCCACGACTTTGTCCAAACTAAACTGGGGCGTAATGATGGAAGAATTGTTTATGCAGTTGGTTACATCCTCTGAGGGAGCATGCCAAGCCACTTCCAGCTTGGCTGTATATATATAGCGGAAAAGTAGTCAATCCACTCTCCCTCTGTTATGGCAATCTCCATTCTAGGAGTTTCTGTCGCCCCCAGCAGTGGAATGTTGAGTACCTTCCAGAATGCTATATAATCGTTTATAAGGCTTGCTACATGGAGTAATTCCCGAGACTACTTTGAGGCATTCTTTCTATCATTTTTTAACTGCAAGCTTATACTCTAGTCTAAGTATTTGGACCTCGTTCTTACATCTACGTGGTTCACTTAGGACCTTCTTAAGCCTTTTTTGGGCCTTCGTGCATGCAGTGTCAAACCATCCTTTGTTTTTAGGTGCCCTGGCCTTCCCCTGGTCGCTCTAAGACCCTTTTTTACCCCTCGTGTAATCGAGGTAAAGGTGCTAATGCATTTCATTGGGTCTACATCATCCTCTAGACATACCAATAAGTCTTCAGTATGATCACTGATTAACTGTTTGAAGAAGCCTTGTCGCTCAATCTGGGTCAAACGTAATGAGTACCCATTTCGTAATGCTAGTTGGATATTATCGGCCACCTCAAGGGTTTCCTTCTGGCACCTGCCTACCTGAAAATAAAGAGAGGGGTATGCTCTGGGGATAATGGTCACTGATCGCTATATCATGTGTTTGATGGTTACACATACTGTGAGAGAAATGGTTAGACATTAGTACAAAGTCTAGCACGGTGCAAGCGCCTTTGCCATTAAAGGTGGGTTTATATTGGGGGTTATTAGCACAAATGTAATTTAAATAAGACAAGTGAAATTTCTACATTAATTCCTTCATAGCATTTCCATATTGATTATGTGTGAAATGGGATTGAACCCATTTGACCCCCTTCATGTAAACCACAGACTTTTTCTGAGGATTCCTTACATAAGTGAATGTTAAAATCACCACCCCATAAAATAATTTTCTCCCTCTTGGTGCCAGCTTAGACATTTTCTAAGTCAATTCCCAGCCGCTTTGTGATGCTAGAAGCCCCACACAAAGAAGCATTGTTATAAAAGTTGATGATCACTAGCTGAATCGATCTACGCACATTACAAACAATCATCTGGTAGCATAGGTTACTAGTTAGCATGTTTGTCTTAGTTAGTGGGAGCTTGTTTAAACTGTAAGTACATAGCCCCCCTTTGGCCTCCCATGTCTCAAAGCAATGGCCGGTGTATGGAATGTTCTTAATCCGTTGATATGTATAGGATTAAAAATCCATGTCTCCTGTAAACATAAGCAGCAAAAATCACCTATCAAATCCACCCACTGTGTTCTTGATCTTATTACAGAGTCCTGCTATGTTCCAGTATAGAAAGCCTGATTTGATTGTTACTGCTCTTGCTTCATGTATACTGAGAGTGGCCATCTAGACACCACTATGTACAGGGACGATGTATGCAATAGGATGTTGAACGGCTTCACCCTCTGCCCGCTCTTCACGTCCCTTGTTACTACTATCATGTGTGTTTGCCACTGATACATCCTTTTTGCAGGGCCTTGCAATGTGGCAGATCAGTCAGTCCAAATCTTCTAGAGATGCCAGAAATGATACCTTTTATGAGTGGGTATGGTACTGTTAGTCTCGGTCATTTCCACTGATAGGTGTGGTTGGGGTCTGGGTGGATTTTGCCTTGCGTTTGCTTGGTAGAAACAGCCTTGCAGCAGTAATGTGATGTCATGTGAGGATACATGCCCTACGCTGACCTGTCGCAGAATCGTTTCTAACAGGCTTGGGTTTTTAAAAGAAAGCAATCTCCCAGTAATGATTTCCAGCTCCTGCCTACCGATTTAACTCTCTGCACCATCTTTATATCTTCAAAGAGGGAGCCAACCATGCCAGTTTCCATTCTGGTTTTGATTCAGTTCAGGGACTTGTTCCTCAATGTTGCCCACGATTTCTGGTTATGGTCAGGTAAGGTAGGAACATTGGCCAAAATGACTACGTAAGGTGTCATAACAGGAGGAAGATGTAAGAAGTCACTTGGCAGAATCAATGTGTTCAGTGGTAAATTTGACGAGTTTTCCCTTCCGGAGTTACTCAGGCTCTTGTTTACAGTGGTAGGCAGGAATGCCTATCTGGGCATCCCTCTTTGGTGTACATTTCAGCCTGAAGTTGCCTTACCGGGCCAGATGTTGATGAAGGTTGTGAATCGCCTAGAGTGGTTATATTTGAGTAGCTTGTGCCATTGGTTTGAGCGATTGTATGGGCTGTATCTACCAACAAGTTCTTTAGTAGGTCTAGACCGTTCACAGCATTGCTCTCTACCTGACTTATTCGATTGGAAAGAGAGTCTAATGTCGATTTGACTGATGTTTCCAGAGCTTTGACCATGCTGTGGATGTTTGCAAGCAGTTTTATAGTACTTTCAGTCGGTTTCTGCACAGTTTTCCTTATACTAGCTTTGTCTGAAGCCAGTCTGCTAGGTGGTTTATTTGTTTTGCTTTTTGTTTCAGAAGATACTTTCTCTTTATTTGAATGGTTAACAGCCAGGTGTGTCTGAGGCTTCCTGGTGCATTTGGGTGGGGGGGTGAATCTGCATCTGAAGCTGATAATGCATCAGCGATAAATTGTACACACCCAGTGCTATCTTTGCCAGTGGTCGTTCTCTCGGTTGCCATAGCCCGGCAGTCGGAGTCATGGTTAGAGGGACTAATCTGCATTAATAGCGCCAATAGAGACCCCCCACATCAACAACCTTTCTTTCATGTATGAAATTTGCTTGCTATGGCCCCCATTGCACCTTCAATGTATTTTAATATAGAATCACGTTCTTTAGGGGTGTTGTGGGTTTCGTGTGGAGTTGTTTTCTCTTGCCCATTGTTAGACTTTTCATCCTTGGCGTGGTCTCCCTTAACTTTTTGCCTCTGTTCCCCAGGTTGTTGATGTGTGCTGGACTCTGATTTTACTGTTTTGTTACTCTGGGCACTTTACCACTGCTTACCAGTGCTAAAGTGCAAGTGCTCCTGTTTAAAATGTGTACGTAATTGGTTCTCCATGATTGGCATGTTTGTTTTACAGTTAAGTCCCTAGTAAAGTACACTGCGGTGCCCAGAGCCTGTAAATCAAATGTTACTAGTGGGCCTGCAGCACTGATTGTGCCACCCACACAAGTAACCCTGCAATCATGTCTCAGACCTGCCACTGCAGTGTCTGTGTGTGTATTTTTACACTGTAAATTCGACTTGGCAAGTGTACCCACTTGCTAGGCCTAAACCTTCCCTTTTCTTACATGTAAGCCACCCCTAAGGTAGGCCCTGGGTAGCCCCAAGGGCAGGGTGCAGTGTATGGATAAGGTAGGACATATAGTAATGTGGTTTATATGTCCTGACAGTGAAATACTGCCAACTTCGTTTTTCACTGTTGCAAGGCCTGTCTCTCTCATAGGATAATATGGGGGCTACCTTTAAAAATGATTAAAGTGTAGATTCCCGTAGAGAGTAGATGGACAGGTTGAGTTTGGGGTCCCTGAACTCACAATTTAAAAATACATCTTTTAGTAAAGTTGATTTTGAGATTGTGCGTTTGAAAATGCCACTTTTAGAAAGTGAGCATTTTCTTGCTTAAACCATTCTGTGACACTGCCGTGTTTGTGGATTCCCTGTCTGGGTCAGCTTGACAGTTGGGTTGTTTTTCACCTCACACTAGACAGTGACACAAAGGGAGCTGGGGTGTAACCTGCATTTCCTGATTAGCCATCTCTGCTAGGAGGGAGGGGTGGAGTGGTCACTCTCATCTGAAAGGACTGTGTCTGCCTCTGACAATGCAGACTCCAACCCCCTGGTGTGTGTCTGAGGCCTTGCCTGGGCAAGGCAGGATTTCACAAGTAGGTGTGAGTCCCCTTTGAAGAAAGGTGACTTCAAAGACTAAAATGGGTATAAGAAGGGCACCCAAATCTACAGACTTTAGAAATACTTCTGGAACCAAGAGGATCCTCTGCCTGGAGAAGAGCTGAATAGCTGAGGATGAAGTGCTGCCCTGCCTATGACTGTGCTTTGTGGAGCTTTCCTGCAGTGTTGCTTCTGCCAGAGTAAGAGGGCAAAGACTTGACTTTGTGTGCCTTCCATCTTGTGAAGAAATCTCCAAGGGCTTGATTTAGAGCTTGCCTCCTGTTGTTTGAAGTCTCAGGGACAGCAAAGACTTCTCTCTGCCAGCACCTGGAGTCTCTGGAGAGACTCCTGCTCTGACAAGTGGTGCCCTATCCAGTCCCTGGGCCCTTGAAAGGAAAGCTGGTGGAAATCCAAGGAAATCGACTTCGGACGACTCCGGACTGACGCCGCTGCTGAATCCGGTGACGCAGCCTGCACCCGACGCGTGACCTTTGCTGGAACGCGATGCTCTTCGCAGGCCAGACTCCGCTGCAGCCCCGCTGAAGTCCGCGGCTCCGTGGAAGTTGCCGCACCACGTCGTGACCGACGCCGCTCGAAGTGCGTGGATTCAACGTTTCGCACAGACGCCGCGATCCCCGACTTCGCGCATCGGCTTGTTTTCACTCTTCACCAAAGGTACTGTACTTGGGGGTCTACACGACTCCGTGTCCGGCACCGCTGGTGTCGGCTTGTTGGGAACGACTCCGTCACGACGTCGTGTCCTCCAGGCTCCAACAGGTGTTGACGGCCCCCTCTTGGCCTGGGCTTTGCCCAGGTGGTCCCGCATTGCAGTGGTCTTTCTAGCACTTTATAGCGCATGTCAGCAGCAGCTCATTCCCCAGGACCACCCAGGATTCTGCAACCAGGAGTCCCCTCACTGGCCCACACTTAGCAACAGCGCGTCCTCCACTGTGGTGGTCCTTCTAGCGCTTTATAGCACACTTTGAGCAGCTCCTCCCCCATGACAACACAGGATTCTGAAACCAGGAGTCCCCTCACTGGCCCACACCCAACAACAGCGTGTGCCACGCTGCAGTGGTCCTTCTAGTGGTTAATAGCGCACATCGAGCAACTCCTCCCCCTCAACACCACAAGATTCTGGAACCAGGAATCCCCTCACTGGCCCGCAAACAGCAACAGAGCATTCCACGCTGCCGTGGTCCATCTATTGCTTTATAGCACACATCAAGCGGCTCCTCCCCCATGACAACATAGGATTCTGGAGGCAGGAGTCCCCTCACTGGCTCACACCCAGCAACAGCGCGCCCCAATGAAGTACTAATGTGATCTAATGTTAAGAATGTTATTGAAAGTATTAAATGAACATGAATTAATCAAACTTATACTGATTTAAGTGAATTTTATTAATGAGAGTTTCATGTGTGCAGAAAAATAAATGCACATTTAAAATTATTCTAACATGTTACAAATAAGGGTTGCAATTAAATATTTGCTTTGCATATTTGATTTGAATTGTAAGGTGCGCAACCAGGCCTATTAATGCATTCAATGTATTAATGTGTATTAAGGCTTTTGTAGCTTGACTAGGCATGAAAAATTTGATTTGCCGCAGTAATGAAAAGTTCTTGTTTATTCTGTTCCCTCTGACCTGAATTATTTTTGTAGGCTGTTGACGTGATGGTGAAGCTCCTCTTGTATTGAAGGAGCAGAGATTTTTGTCATTAACAATGTTGCTTTAGTTTTTCTAGCTGTCGAACAAGACAGGAAACCTACGATTCTCATGAAACTTGTATCAGTTATTTGGTGGATGAGAGAAAAATTAAATGTTGCAAGACGTTAGATAATATAATATTTTGTCAGAACTGTGTGAAATTATGGAATTGACAATGTACTTCTCTTGAGAAAGTCAGAAATTGTTGCAAATTTGATAGTGCCATCGGCAGTCATTGAACACTGAATCTGATGCCTGAAGAGAGCCTTCCTGAAGGATCAATAAGTGGATTGTGCATACTTCTAATTAGTAAGGAAATTTGGAAAATCTGCGTTAGTTCATGAGAGTTCCAGAGTCTGTCTACTTATGTCTTAATTCTCCTGTCACCCTCTGTCTATTTAAGCCCCTTCATGAGATTTCTCATCTTAGTCTTAACTGCCCTATTCTGTTATGTGGCTCAGTACTAGTATGCCCAACTTATTCTGAACTGCTGATCTGTCCTATGTGCAGTCCGTGTTCTACAGTACCCGGATGTTGCTGTCAACTGATGCCGGAAGAAATTGACAGTTTTGCCTGACAAAACATTGCTGTCTGCTGTCCCATGAGCAGAGGTATAATTAAATGTGGTTTCTTGTTTCCCTTTCAGTTAGATAATTACACCAGCATAATTGTATAATGAGTTGCACTAGTTAGATGATTTTTTCAAATTATGTTTGCTTTTGCCTGCATGTCTGTTCCCACACATGCAAGTCTAAATTTATGTTAGTGATAGGGATGGCCCAGTCTTGAATTCTGAAATTGATTTTGAAAACTGTATTTTGATGATTTACTGATGTCACCACCACCTGATTTGAAAACTGAGGGCCGTATTTATACTCCGTTTGCGCCGAATTTGCGTCGTTTTTTTCGACGCAAATTCGACGCTAAACTAACGCCAACTAACGCCATATTTATACTATGGCGTTAGAGGCGTCTAGCGCCAAAGTTCCCGGAATGTGCGTCATTTTTTAGCGTGAACCCCTTCCTTGGTTAATGATATGCAAGGGAGGCGTTCCCGTCTAAAAAATGACTCCCAGGCCTTTACGTGGTATTTATACTCCCGGGCAAAAGAGACGCCCGGGAGTGGGCGTGGCTAAAAACGGCGCATTTGCGCCGCTTTTTAACGCCTGGGTCAGGCATGGCGTTAAGGGACAAGTGGGCTCAAAATGAGCCCAGAGTGCCCTCCCCTGCCCCCAGGGACCCCCCCTGCCACCCTTGCCCACCCCAGGAGGACACCCAAGGACGGAGGGACCCATCCCATGGACATTAAGGTAAGTTCAGGTAAGTATTTTTTTAAAAAATTTTTGTGGCATAGGGGGGCCTGATTTGTGCCCCCCTACATGCCACTATGCCCAATGACCATGCCCAGGGGACAGAAGTCCCCTGGGCATGGCCATTGGGCAAGGGGGCATGACTCCTATCTTTACAATGATAGGAGTCATGTTGATGGGGGATGGGCGTCGAAAAAAAATGGCGCAAGTCGGGTTACGACGATTTTTTCGACGTAACCTGACTTGCCCCATTTTAAGACGCCCATACGCCATTTTCCCCCTACGCCGGCGCTGTCTGGTCTACGTGGTTTTTTCCCACGCAAACCAGGCAGCGCCGGTCTGATTGCGCCGTCTAACGCCATTCCATAAATACGGCGCCCGCATGGCGCTTCAGAATGGCGTTAGACGGCGCAAAATTTTTTGACGCTAAACTGCGTTAGCGCAGTTTAGCGTCAAAAAGTATAAATATGGGCCTGATTCTAATGTGCATGTTGTGTTGTTGTTAATCTATATTATTCTTTTAGAGTGTTTAACAGAGTTGATGTTTAGTAGGTTAAATCTTCTCAGACATTTCGGTCAGCCTATGGTTTTCATGTATGTTTATAATTTAGTTTTGCGCACCATATGTGAACATTCAGGTGCTCAGTCCAAGTTTAGCAGTCATACCCAAAGACCGCAGTGTAAAAGGCAGCCGAAGCACCGCCAGTGATGGCGGAGTGAAGCCCGCTGTATTATGAGTGACCAACACAACACCACCAAATTTTGATCAGAAAAACAACACCGTCGGCCCAAATGACAGAAAGAAGGAGGTGGTTGCAACCCCACCACCGACACCCTGAGAAAATGCCGTCTGCCAAATTCCGATACACAAATCAGCAACGCGGAAACCAACACAGCGGTAATCCATTGCCGGTCCAAACAGCGGCGGGAAAATAAGTAGCCACCACTGCAGCAACACTGCACCAGATAGGAGAACACAAATAGCAACACCTGAAACACATACACATACCTGTCCACAGCACTATAAATCACACCCCCACACATACCCAGAACGCTTTCCAAATTGAAAGCCAGACAGAGCGAGAAAAGGACACACTGAAAGGAGGCACTGCACCTAGATACCACAGGCACCATCATATTAAGCATGCAGCACACAACACACTACTGCACACAAACATCACAGAGCACATGCACATATCATTACACATATTCACAATTACAAACAGCACACCCACAATCCCTGCACAGCATACACCCCCACCCACAACAAAACCCCCATGGCACCACAAAAAAAACAGATACACTAAAGAGGAGCTCAGGGTAATGGTCCAAGAAAATTGTCAAAGTGGAGCCGAGACTGTTTGGAGAACTGGTCCAGCAGACATCCAGAGGTCAGAAGAACGACTTGTGGCAGAGGATAGTCAACAGTGTGAATGCAGTGAGGAACCATCCACGGTCAAGGGAGGACATTAGGAAGAGGTGGAACGACCTGAGGGGGAAGGTACAGGCCATGGCTTCCAGGCACCAAATGGCCGTAATGAGGACTGATGGCGGACCACCACCATCTCCTCCAGAAATGGAACAGTGGAAGGAGATGGTCCTGGCCATACTATATCCAGAAGGCTTGATTGGAATTGCTACTGGACTGGACACTGGAAAGTCCTCTGTATTCACTGGCCACCATGTCCTTGTGCACAGCATGTACCCCCACCACCTTCTCACTCCCTCAAACCACACAAACGTGCACAATCCCATCATTGGCCCCATACCCACACTTGCATGTCACATCTCCCCACTGACACCCTTCCCTCACAGCCAATCCTAGTGCATGCATGCCTCACACAGCAGAACGTACCACAACTACCACAATGCAAAACTCCCTACTCTTGCCTGACTGCTATGTCCATCTCACATCTCTGAAATTGCATGTTAAACCATGTCACTCCCCATCAGCATTATGTGGTAGGAATGCACATCAGTACATGGCAATGGCAGTAGCAAGACAAATATAAACTGTACTCCAAATTAGGACCATTGTAACCTTCCACTGATGGGAACACAAGCAGTCGACTGCAACCTGTCAATGCCAGTACTGCCCTGCAAATACAGTGAATGAGGGAATACTACCATGTGTGTCACCGCATAAATAACATCATCTGACACAATACCACTCATCTCACAGGTCTCCCAAGTACTGACACACAACAGAGGAGCCCAGTGACAGGAAGCCCAGGCCTGGATGCAGCACCAATA
Source organism: Pleurodeles waltl (assembly GCF_031143425.1). Classification (NCBI taxonomy): domain Eukaryota; kingdom Metazoa; phylum Chordata; class Amphibia; order Caudata; family Salamandridae; genus Pleurodeles; species Pleurodeles waltl. The sequence continues at coordinate 560,466,764 of NC_090439.1, read as the reverse complement.
GGGGGGGGGGATCCACATGCAAGTCTGGATTCAGACAATGAATCTGGCTCATCAGGCATGAGTGGTCAGGCCACCACCACCAGCCTTACCCTGCCTACAACCCAAACCACCTCCCCTGTGGCAGCCAGTGCACACCACCTTCCCATACCTGTGTCCCAAGGTCACATCAATCATCAGTGGGCCCCACAGGACAGGGACAGGAGTCAACGGTGAAAACCCAAAAACATTAACTGTCCTGGTGTCAGTCAGAAGGGGCACACTGCACCATGGGTACAGGCACGTGGGGCAAGGGCCAGTGGGAGAACATTCGTGGGACAAGGGACGAGGCAGGTCCAGGACAAGACTGGCCATGAGGCCGTCTCCAGGGTCCCGGGAGCCTACTAGCAAACCCACGACCAGTTGGGCCAGATACTCACCATCTTGCAGGCCACACAGAGGCTGCAGGAGGAATACCACCAGGAGGCCAGGCAGCAGTGGCAGGCACACAATGCCACCATGGCCTCCATATTAGGGGAGTTCAAGGAACTCAACTGCATCCTGTGGACATTCTCCACCCAACAGCAGGCCCCATCCAGTAGTCAGTCAACACCACTGCCCTCAACATCAGCACTTGCTAGTGGAATGGAGGTACAGCAGAAGGACCCATAGGACAACAGCACCCCTACCCCTGCAGCTGAGGAACACCTACGTAAAAGAGGTTGCCCAGCCAGACATCCTGCAGGACCCCAGGCCAAGAGCAATCCCCCCACTAGGAAGTGATCCCTCTTCTGATATGTCACCCTTGTGTGCCACTGTTACAACCTGTTGGCTGTCCAACACCAAGGTCACATCATTCCGAGGCTAATGGCCACAGGACCTATGAGCCTAACAGCTGGACCACCCACTCTGATCATCACCTATACCACTACCCTAGTCCTCTGTGAAATGCTACACTAAATAAACACCTATAACCACAAGTCATGGTGCATGTCTCTTTATTGTTAGTATTTCCAAATATATTGAAGAACAAAAACATAATACACAGGTCTACAAAACACAGATGTCCAAGTTACATATGAATTGTTATACTCCAGCAAGTGTGTAAGTACATCCATTTTGTTTTAACATCCACTGTCAACTACACCAACAGGCAAATCAGCAAGCAAGCAGACTGCAAACAGAGATGGATAAATAAATGGAATGAGGTACAAGGTGGTAGAAATGTAAACTACAGTCATACATCAAAAGCAGTTGAGCACAAACACAGGATGGTTGTCCCAGCAACTATGTTGCACCATAAATGAAGGACTGGATTGGCATTCACACATGTGTGGTACAGGAAAGATAATACATAGATCACATCCTCAATTGCACAACTCCCTGAGTAGTCATGAACAGGTACCTGACACCCAGCATATGTCAAAGCATTATGGGGGTCATTCTGACCTTGGCGGTCCATGACCGCCATGGCGGAGGGCGGCGGAAGCACCGCCAACAGGCTGGCGGTGCTTCCTGGGCGATTCTCACCGCGGCGGTAAAGCCGCGGTCAGAAAAGGGGAGCCGGCGGTTTCCCGCCGGTTTCCTGCTGGCCCAGGGAATCCGCCATGGCGGCGCTGCTTGCAGCACAGCCATGGGGATTCCGAGCACCTTCCCGCCAGCCTGTTTCTAGCGGTGTCCACCGCCAGAACCAGGATTGCGGGAACGGCTGCCATGGGGCCCCTGGGGGCCCCTGCACTGCCCATGCCTATGGCATGGGTAGTGCAGGGGCCCCCTAACAGGGCCCCACAAAGATTTTCACTGTCTGCTGTGCAGACAGTGAAAATCGCGACGGGTGCCACTGCACCCGTCGCACCCCTACAACTCCGCAGGCTCCATTCCGAGCCGGCTTCATTGTTGAAGGGGCTGTCCCGCTGGGCCGGCCGGCGGTCTTCTGGCAGTCGCCCGCAGGCCCAGCGGGAAAGCCAGAATGGTCGCCGCAGTCTTTTGACCGCGGAGCGGTCTTTCGGCGGGAACCGCTTGGCGGGCGGCGACCGCCGACCGCCGTGGTCAGAATGACCGCCTATATGCCTACGCAGCAGGACAAGAGTGAGAAGTCCCCCAAGTGGCCAGTCTGGGGACCCTAAACCTTCACAACAACTTTAAGGCTGTACCACAATAGCACCAGCATACCACAAACGTAGTTAGCAGTTTTGCATTTCCACTACTCCTCATGGCGAGTCACCTACCCTTCAAGGTTGTCAACCAATATGTAAGGCTCCAGTTCCCACACATACTTTAATGCATGCAAATACTACCCACAGACTGCCTTCAACACTACATCTAACATGCACAGATGATATGTAATGCAGACATACCCGTACATCAAGGAAAGTAGTGGCGAATCATGTCAGTCCTTTTGTCACGGCTTCATCCTCGTCAGCCTACCCCTCAGCATCAGAGTCACTGGCCACAAATACAGCTCCAGCATTAATGTGCCCCTCCTCCAACAGTGGGATGTGCCTTCTGATGGCCAGATTATGGAGCATGCAGCATGCAACAATGATCTTGCACACTTCCCCTGGATTGTACTGTAGTGCACCACCAGACACATGGAGACAACAAAATCTGGCTTTCAAGACACCAAATGTACGTTCAATCACACGCCTCATCCGGCCATGTGCCTCATTGTACCTGTTCTCCTCTAATGTAGTTGGATGTCTCACAGGTGTCAGGAGCCAGGGCAGGTTGGGGTATCCGTAGTCACCTGTGTGGGAATGGAAACATGGCCATGGGTAACACTGCTTGGCGGAGTGCTGACTAGCTCATGAGGGTATACACATCTGACATGGAGAGAATTACACATACCTATAAGCTAGGCCCTTTTACCCTGTAGCTGGGACAATATTGCAGGGACACTGCTGTTGCTCAGGATGTGATAATCATGTACTGATCCAGGGAATTTAGGCCCGTATTTATACTCCGTTTGCGCCGAATTAGCGTCGTTTTTTTCGACGCAAATTCGGTGCAAAACTAACGCCATATTTATACTTTGGCGTTAGACGCGTCTAGCGCCAAAGTATGGGCAAAAAGCGTCATTTTTTTGCGTGAACGCCTTCCTTGCGTTAATGAGATGCAAGGAAGGCGTTCCCGTCTAAAAAAATGACGGCGACGCAAATGCGTCGTATTTATACTCCCGGGCAAAAATCACGCCCGGGAGTTGGCGGGTCAAAAAACCCCGCATTTGCGCCACTATTTAACGCCTGGGTCAGGGTAGGCGTTAAGGGGCCTGTGGGCTCAAAATGAGCCCACAGGTGCCCTCCCCTGTCCCCAGGGACACCCCTGCCACCCCTGCCCACCCCAGGAGGACACCCAAGGATGGAGGGACCCACCCCAGGGACATTCAGGTAAGTTCAGGTAAGTATAATTTTTTATATTTTTAATTTTTTTTTGGTGGCATAGGGGGGCCTTATTTGTGCCCCCCTACATGCCACTATGGCCAATGACCATGCCCAGGGGACATAAGTCCCCTGGGCATGGCCATTGGGCAAGGGGGCATGACTCCTGTCTTTACTAAGACAGGAGTCATTTAAATGGCGTCTGGGCGTCGAAAAAAATGGCGCAAATCGGGTTGAGGCGATTTTTTTGCCTCAACCTGACTTGCCCCATTTTAAGACGCCCTAACGCCATTTTCCCCCTACGCCGGCGCTGCCTGGTCTACGTGGTTTTTTTCCACGCACACCAGGCAGCGCCGGTCTGCTAGCGCCGGCTAACGCCATTCCATAAATACGGCGCCCGCATGGCGCTTCAGAATGGCGTTAGACGGCGCTAAATTTTTTGACGCTAAACTGCGTTAGCGCAGTTTAGCGTCAAAAAGTATAAATATGGGCCTTAGCGTTCACATGTGTTATGTTTGGTCTTCAAGACACACCACTTGTACATTGAGTGAATATGTACTCTTCCTGTTCCTATAAACCTGTTCATTGATCCTTTGGGGTACCAGGGCAATTTGAGCCCCATCAATGGACATTTGAGATGTTGTAGAAGGCTGCTTTCACAGTGGGAAAATCTGGAGGTAGTGAAAAACTAATGTACCCGTGCACATGCTTGAGTAGGTCATCCAGCATATCTTGCAACACCTTACAGAACTGGGGCTGCAAAAAGCCTGCAGCCAGTCTCACTGTGCTCTGAAATGAGCCACTCGCCAGGAAATGCAGGACTGACAACACCTGGACTGCTGGAGGGATGGCATGGGGATTCCTCAAACCTGGCAGGAGGTCTGCCTTCAACTGGGCAACCAGTTCCCTGATGCAAAAACAGTTCAGTCGATAGGTCAGGATGATGTGGTGCTCTTCCATGGTTTCCAGGTCAATGAGGGGCCGGATAATTGGTGCATTCCTCCTCACTCCATTCTGGCCAAATCTGTGCTGGGATACAAACAACAATCAGGATGTCTGTCACAATGTAGGTTATACAATATGACACACGACAGTCATTATGCAATAGTCATGTAGGTTGCCTGTAATGTGTCAGTACACATTACTCTACCGTCCATACCTAACCAGACGATGGTGCATGATTACTATGTGGATGTACGTATATAGGACATGTACACCTACACCTTTCCTGTGTTTTATCTTACTGGTCAAATATGCTGACAATTGTTGTGCCAAGTTTGTACATTTCACGAGACACGCACTACATGTGTCCATATTCACCATGTCAGACCTGCAGTATGGTTTTGTGTTGACAGGCAGGTAGTAAAGCTGTGTAAACTCAGGACAGTAATGTAACAAACTAAAATGGGATCCACGTGTCTGGCATGCACTGGACTGCTGGGAGTGATCTTGTTCCGCCGGCTGAAGTCGTCATGGCAGAGTGTGGTCAGAACTGCCATGCAACTCCTCATTGGTTAACATTGATGTCAATGGAAAACTGGAACCAATGACGATCACTGCTGGCAGTGACGGTCATGACCGCTGCAGTCATAACCTCCGTTTTGAGTGAGACAGCTCACTTGACTCCTGGCATTTGGGCGATACAGACCACCACTTTGTGTGCTGCTGTGTCCTGTCTCTTGGAGCAATGATGGCACACACTGCAGGGGAAAGGGCCCCAGCCTTCTCAACAGAGGAGCTGGAAAAAATGGCGGAAGGGGTCCTACCCCAGTATGGGCAGTTGTATGGCACTCCAGGACAACAGGTCACTACAATGTCCATGGTTCCACAAGTTGTGTGTGCTCATTCACATGTCATGACTGACTAGGTGTGTAGCATTCACATGATATGTGTGGGACATTGTCAGTGTGCATGAGCAGTGTTTGTAGTGTGTCGCCTACGCTCACTGCAGGATTGGTATCATTTACATCATGTCCCCCCTTATTTCATGATTTCCCAATCAGGTCAGTGCCCACCAGAAGAAAGGGTTGTGGCGAGCCTTCGTCAAGGACGTGCAGACCCTGGGGGTCCATTGCCAGCGGAGCACCCACTGCAGGAAGTGGTGGGAGGACCTGCGATGCTGGGCCTGGAAGACTGCAGAGGCCCAGCTGGGGATGGCCTTCCCAATGTGGGAGGGGTACATGTCGGACCCTGACCCCCCTAATGGCACGCATACTGGCTGTGGAATACCTTGATTTGGATGGGCGCTTGAAGGCAGCACAGCAGCCAAAAGGAGGTAAGTGTGGACTGTCAGGTCACTATTGTATGGTTGTGCACTGTCACCTTCCTTGGACTTGGAATGAATGTAGTCAGATGTGATATAGGAAATGTACAGTCCTGGTTGCCACACCCATCTGGTAGGAATGTGTGATGGATGCTAGGTTGAGCCATGTAGGATGAGTAATGGTTCAGTGACACATGTTCTGTTGTAGATATGGGTCTCTCTAGTCTGTTATCATGTCAATGGCTGCATCCTCCATCTCTGTGTGTACTGTAATAGTTTGAGTTGGTCATGATGGCACTCTATATAGATAATGACAGGCATTTTACGTGAGGGTTGCATTTGCATCACTTCCAACATCAATGGATCCTCTGTACCACATGTAATCCTCACATTCCTGCCAGTCAGTTAGTGTCCGAGTCCCTCTCTAATTAGATTAATATCATCCTGAAGTGGATGACACGTGATTGGTTATAGTCCAAGTCTTGAATCTAGGAGTAGTCATTTTGGCAATGATGGGCATGTAGGTGTCTCCATGCAGGGGTTTGGTCTGCAGGGTTGTAATGGGTTTGGATGGAGCTTGCGTGACTCTTTTTGGTAAAGATTGCTATATTGTCCAATGTTTGGCAGGCAAGAACTGTTATTTGCATTGTTTGTTTGTGAAGTGGATGTGTGGGTAGTATTTTTCTCCCTTTCTGTTTCTGCCACCCTCCTTTTCTCTCTCCTCCTCGGTCTATGTGTGCATTAGCATCATCTGGCGAGTGAGGAAGGGCACCAACGAGTGGGGATGCTGCAGCCCATGGGACCCAGGAGGCGACCAGCAGTGAAGCAGAGGGGACCAGTGGGACAGAGGGTGAGGGGAGCACCATGGCAGAGACTGGAGCTACCACAAGATCTGACTCAGTATCCTCCTCCGATGGTGGCTCCCTGGCAGTGGTGAGCCATTCTGGTACCACACCAACATCATTGTTGTCCTCCACCCCCTTTCCAGCACCGCCCCCCGTAGCACCCCACCCAGTTGCTCGTGCCCGCTCACCCAGGAGGGTGGGCGTCTCCTTTGCTGCAGACACCTCTGCCCCAGCCAGCCCTGCTGACCTCAATGAGGAGGCTATTGACCTCCTGAGGTCCATCTCTGTGGGGCAGACAATGATCGTGAATGCCATCCAGGGACTGGCATCTTAAATGCAGCAGACCAATGCGTTCCTGCTAGGCATTCACGGTGCATTGTCTGGCCTCCAGAGATCGTTTCAGGCTCTGGCCTCCTCGTTGATGGCAGCCAGTGTCTCTCTACACTCTTCCATGGCACACCAAAACACACGCATACACCCACTACAACAGACAAGGTGCACAAAGACAGACATGGGCATCCAAAAATTTCACACAGGCATGCACACACAGAACACACATCTGCAAATATAACAACTGACACTTCTCCCACCACCTCTTCCCATACAGTCACATCTACACTCATACCTGCCAGCACAGCATCATCTCACACTGGTCCTGCTGTCATTCCAGTCATCCCCACAATCACCCCAACAGCAGACTCACAGTCACACACCCCACACACCACATCTGCACTCACCACGACTACCGTATCTACCACCGGCAGCACATCCACCTCACTTGCACACAACACCTCAACATTCACTCACTCATCACCCATTCCCTCTCCCTGATTCTCTGCCCCCTCCCAAGAAATGCATAAGTACCAACTTACCCACTCAACATTCAGCCTCCACACACATTCAGACACTGCACACACCAGCATCCACGTACAGCACACAGACATGTCAGACGACCATTCCCTCTACCTCCACTCCTCTCCCTCAATCATGTGACTGCCCTGTGTACCTAAGAGAGTTTTCCTTGCCGCACTTGACCTCTTCCCTACTCATCTCCCACCCCATCTTCCACATAAATAGTGTGTCCCCCTGCCCCTCTTAGGCCCTTCCACCTCCCGTTCCTTCGGTCCCCCCTCTGATGTTTGCCCTGCTCCTCCACCCAGCAAAAAATCCACCCCTCCCAGTGCCAAGGTCATCCCTCCCAAGCACAAGCCAAAACGTGCCTCTTCCTCTTCCAAGCCTCCACCACCACCCCACACCCCTGAGGTGCCTGCCTGTCCCATTGCTTCCCCTATGAAGTGGAGGACTAGCTTCAGTCAGGAGTCAGGTTGGGCCATTCTTGATGGACCATGTGTACTGCAAAATCGAACATTTCAACTTGCCATTGGCAACTTTGTATATAGTTTTTTGTTCAAATATAACTTCCCACATTGCTGTGGTTGGCAAGATGAGATGCTTGTCCTGGTTTCCTTCAACATTGTGGTGTAACATCTGTATACAAAGGTGTTTGGTGTCTGTGTGTGGATAGTGTCTGTGTTGTTGCATGCGCTTGGTAGATGATTTGGGCCATGGGGATGTCGTGATTTGTGTGTCTGCTTGCTTATGTGTTTGTATGGGGTTTTGTGTACGTCCGTGTGTCCAGTGCTGCATGTGTGTATTTCCTTGATTGATGGTTGTACGTGTTGTATCACCTGTATGATTGTTTGAATGTGTGTTCACAGCTATTGATCATGTGTCATTGCTCATGGAGTTCATGGTGTGTGTGTATGTGTGGTGTCACACAACATGCCTGTCTATGCCATCATTGAGGTGTTTGTGGGGTAGTTGTCGTTGTGTGGTTATGGGGTGTGTTGGTGGTGTTGTTGTGTGTTGTGCTGTATGATTGGCACATATCTACATGTATTTGTATGTATATTGTGTATTTGTCATTGAGGTATGTTGTGTGTGCGTGTGTGTGGCCTTCACTGTGTGTGTGGGGTATGTGTGTTCTGTGTGGGAGTGTATCACTGCCATTTCCCTCCCCTCAGTGCTAGGCATACTTACGGTTGTCATCTTCATCAGTGGTCCTGAAGGTATATGGCGAGATACAATGCTGGGAAGACTAGCAGGTCATTTGCCATTACAGCCGCCGTGGCGTCTGTGTGCCTGAAGGTGGGTGTTTCCATTTTTACTTTCTGTTTCTGCCAGGTTTTTCATGGATATCCTGGTGGAGTGGTTACTCAGAATATGGAGGGCAGGAGGTTGACTGCCTCCTGCCTGAAGTTGTCTTCCACCAGTGGATGCAGCTGGCGGGGCTGGCGGTGAGTTGTCTGTATTGCATTGGGTTCACAACGTTACTCGTTGTTTGGCAGTCTGCACTGCCACCCTGCCGGCGGTCACAAGATCGCCATCGGTGCTGCAGTTCAGTTACTGCCAAAGTCAGAATGAACACCTGAGTTTGGGATTGTAAGAAAGCTTTGAAACTTTATTCAGTTTGGAGTTTGCTTTAGTGTTAAATTTTTCATCGTGTCTAGAATTGTTTATGGTTCAATGTCATTGATTTGTGATTGAATGATTTTGACTACTATACTCTTTGCCAAGTCCAAAGTTCTAGTCAACCTTTAAAGGTGAAAATAGGAATAGTGTCCCACCTGCGCGTCTGTGGTTTCCGAACCCAAAGCGGGAAGAAAAATCTTCCCAGCACAGCGCGCCAATGCAGGTTTTCCTTGTACCTCTTCTTACCACAGTCATTGCATCACCTGAAAAATTCTCAGAATATCCTAAACAATTTTTATCTTTTACTGCTTCAGTGCTGTTGAATTGCTGGATATCTCCACAGCACCAGTGGTCTTGCACCTTTGGCATGAAATCCCTCTGGTGCAATCGGAATTATTTCCCTTTTTAAAATTTCCACTAGAAGTGCTTATCCAGTAGCCCAGAGCCTTTTTTTATTTTGTAATTTCTGGCTTGCATGGCACACTGACATAATTACACGTGTAGGTGAAAGTGGAATGAGAAGATCAGCTTATTTCACTTTCACTGTGTCGGTGCTTGGGGGGCATATCTCAACACCCTGACCACTGATTCTGTATCATTGGAAAGGGTAGGACATCCCATTTCCAATCGTACATGTTCTTAGTGGATTCCTGCTTGGGGATGCCCACAAGATTGTGATTCCCATGCAAGGATCCACCCATTAGACCCCAGGGACTAATTTTAAAGGGAGAGAGGCCCCCTCATAATTGCCTAGTGCTTCACCCTCCCCAAGGCCCAAAATGTTTTTAGCCCCTCCCCCCGGTTGTTACCTTCAGTCTTCTTCAGGGGAAGCAGAAAGCCCACTAAACATGTGGGACCATTGTTTTGTATTTCTGTGGGTGGGGGAGGCCCATCCAGGCTTTGCACCTAGCCCCACCACTCCATCCTCCCTATAACAGTCTTTCTGATCCCCCCTCACAGGCAGGTAGGAGGTGTTTTCCTCCAGGCTGTCCCCGGCAGGAGGCTGATAGCCCAGAAGACCCCAGGGAAACATTTTGAGGGGGGAGAAGACCCCTTGAAAAGGCCTAGTGCTCTAGCCAGGCCCAAGTCTTTCTGCCACTCCCAGGAGTAAATTGAAAGTTGTTACCTCCAATCTGCTCGGGGGGCAGAAAGTTCACTAGACACCAGTGGTTGATTTTCTGTGCTGCAGTGGGTATACACAGGTCACTGAAGCATTGGACCTTGCCCCCACCCCCTCCTTAGCCCCTACAACAGTCTTTCAATTCCTCAGGATCAAATAGGAGTTGTTTTATCCACTCTGCCCAAGCAGGTGAACAGAAAGCCAACTAGACTCCAGGGACTTGTTTTGATAGGGGAAGTGCCCCCCTTGCAATGGTCTAATGCTCTTCCTACTCCCCAAGCAAAAAGGTATTTTTGTCCCCTAGGGGTAGGAATCCCACTGGAAACCAGAGATTTGTATGTATTTGAATGGGTGGGGTAGCCCACCCAGGCATTGGGGATAACCCCCTTCCATCTATATCCCCTGTAACAGTTTTTATGCCCCAACTCACAGAAAGATAGGAGGGTGTTTTCCTTCAATATTACCCTTGTGCAGGGGGGTAGAAAGTCCACTAGACCCTTTGGAGAGGGGAGCAACCCTTTCCTGGCAATGGCTAGTGGTACTCTCTCCCAAACACAAAAGTCTTTCTGCCATTCCCCCTGGGAGGGAAACCCTCTAGACACAAGGGAGAATGTTGATTTCATTTCTGTTTGGGGTGGGGCGGCCTACCCAGACATCGGGCCCAGCCGTACCTCCAAAATAACCCAACAGTCTTTCTGCTCCTCTGGAGGCAGAGAGGTGGTCTTTACCTCATATCTCCCCGCCGGGAGGGGGCAGAAAGCTCACTGGACACCAGGGTGATTTTTTTTTATTGATGACAGGAATGTGGGTAGCCTGCCCAGAAATCGGACCAAGGCCCCACTCCTAAAGTGACCCCAATAGTGTTTCTGCAAGCCCCTCTCCAGCAGATAGGAGTTCTTTACCTGGAATCTGTGCCCCAGAGGTGAGGGGGCAGTAAGCCCAGTAGACGACAGTGACATGTTTTTATTGTTGTCAGTGGTGGGAGTGGCCTGCCCAGAAATTGAATCAAGACCTACCAACAGAAAAATGTCTTGACTGTCTTTCTGCCGTCTCAAAGGCAGATATGAGGTCTCCAATCTGGCCCTGGGGACACCAGGCATTTTTGTGTGGCATATTAAATTGGGATCAGAGTGTTCTTACCCACAATTTTTTCTAGGTGGTCAGAAATAGAGCTGTGCCCATTCTGGACTAGGGTTAAGGAGTCAGTTCAACCGTTTTCTGGTTTTGGGCTAATTTACTCCCTCGGGTCCAATGGCCTTTCTATCCTGTAGGGCAACATTTTTGGTAAACACACTCAATCCACACCCAAAGGACAGAAAGATTGATGTACCTCTTCTAGGATGGGAGCTTGGCCCAATATCTTGGTTAGTCACCTTTTTAATTTTTAGGAATATTTTTTCCAAGGTGTCTAGTAGGCTTTATGTCCACCTGGGGTGAATCCACTCTCAGAGGGCAGAAAGACTGATGCACCTGTCTTTGGGTGAGAATTTAGACTGGTGCCTGGGTGAGACACCCTTACCTAATTTTTCTTATTTTGGGGAATGTTCTTCTACCGGTGTCTAGGGGCTTTTCTGTCCCTGGTGGCAGATTTTGAGTAAACACCATCGATCCAGCTGTCAAAGACAGAAAAAATGATGAACTTTTGCTGGGGTGGGAGAGTGGTACGATGTCTGGGTGAGTCACTCCCACCACTTTTGTATTTTTCAGAATATTTTCTCCTGCTGTCTAGTGGCCTTTCAGTCACTCAGGGCAAATTTTGAGTAAACACCCCAAATCCACCCACAGGAGGCAGATAGTCTGCGCCTGTTCTGGTGAACATGGCCTGATGCTTGGGTAAGCAACCTCACCCCATTTTTTTCTTAGTTTGGGGGCTATTTTCCTCTTTTTTTCTAATGTCCTTTCTGTCACCCAGGGGCAGATATTTGGTAAGCACCCTCAATCCACCCAAAAGGGGACAGGAAAACATATGCACCCATTCTGCAGTAGGAAAATAGCATAATGCCTGGGTGTGCCACCTCCACCCCTTTTTATTTTGGAGAATGTGTTTCCCCTATTTTCTAGTGGCCTTTCTGTCCCCAGGGCATATTTTGAGTAAACATCTTCAATCCACCCCCAGGGGCCAGAAAAATGAATGCACCTGGTATGGGGTGAAAACATGCATGATGCCTGGATGAGTGACCCTCACCCCCTTTTCTTATTTTTGGGAATACCTTTTCCAGGGTGTCTAGTGGCCATTCTATCCCCGAGCCATATGTTAGTAAATACACTCAATCCACCCTACGGGCAGAGAGATTGATTCACATAGTCTGGAGTGGTTGCACTGCCAGTAAAGAATTATGCTGTTGAGAACCAAGTTCACACCTTTGCTGTATAGTGAAGAGATATCTGCATGAGACTATTATAGGTCTTGTACTAGAAGGATACTGTTCGAGTACTAAGTACTATGCTTAGACTAACTCTACAACTTTTCCTACTTTGTATGTGCGCTGAACAGTGCAGAATATATGCAAAATCAGAAAAGGAAGGATAAATATTTCTCTTTTTAACATCTGCTTTCAAGTGGAGTTAATTTTGAATCTAAAACCTATCTACTTCTATTTTGCCCTGAATGCCCCATTGACGCAGAGTAATGCAAAGCAGCAGGTCACGCTGGTTTCCATTGTGTTTTCTTACAAACCAACACACACATACCAATTTGCACGGGTTTGTAAAGAAAAAGAAAAATTATTTTAAAGTTGGGTTCTTAAACTTAAATCTAACACAAAACCTTTGTAGATATGTGCCTAAGACGGTTGGCAGTATTAGGTTCTGGGGGCTCTAAGTACTTTATGGAACAGTCATTTCATACTTTGCACAGGCTTGTCAACAAGAAAAAGGATAATCAGAAGCCATTTTGGGAATTTATATCAAAGATCTGCTAGTTTGTTACAAAGCAGCAGAATTGGTGATGGCTCTACAAAGTGGACGCATTGAAAATATAGATTTAATCTTCCTGATGATCCTACCTTGGCTGTGATTTTAGGAACCAGATGACATCACAATCATAATTCTCAGAACCGTTGGAAAGAACAGAAATTTGCTTTTTCTTCCCAATGGCACAATAAGAAGTATTTTCAACCTCATGGACTGAGACAATAAATGTACTTAACCTGCAGCGCACTAAAGATAGAATCACCTTCAATCCCTGTCCCAGAACCTTATAAAGACTTCAAGGATGTGCTCAGTAAAAAAGAGACAGCCCAGTAACCACCACTCTGTCCGATGGATCTTCTTTGGAAGCTAAAATTATTTCCGGCAGAACCTATCCTCTAGCAACACAAAAGGATGATGTACGGAGTGCTGAACAATGCAAACACTCACCCCCAGATCTGGGTTTAATCCATTGTTTTTAGCTCACCATGCCACCCCAGTTTGTACCCAGGCATATGCCCATCAGTCTTGACCCTGTTTCTCATGGGAACAGTCCAGCCCGAACTGCCAGGCCAGGTCCTCCCTGGCCCGGAAACAAGCATCCTGGGACCGGTTTCAGGGTATCACCCTTCATCAGCAAGGCTAGCTTGAATCCAGTGGCCAGTGAGCAAGGGACCCACGTCTGAGCATACCCTTCCCACTTAGGGCAACTTTAGCAACACAAAAGGATGATGGACGAAGTGCTGAACAATGCAAACACTCACCCCCAGTCACAGATCTGGGTTTAATCCATCATTCTTTTGCTCACCATGCCACCCCACTTTGGACCCAGCCATATGCAAATCAGTCTTGACCCTGTTCCTCATGGGAACAGTCCAGCCCAAACTGCCATGCCAGGTCCTCCCTGGACCAGAAATAAGCATCCTGGGACCGGTTTCAGGGTATCACCCTTCATCAGCCAGGCTAGTTGAATCCAATGGCACAGTGAGCAAGGGACCCACGTCTGGGCATACCCTTCCCACTTAGGGCAACTTTAGCAACTGGGCATACCCTTCCCACTTAGGGCAACTTTAGCAACACAGAACCTTTCCTCTGACAGTGAAAGAGGATGAGGTACTTTGTGATCGCTTAAAGGAAATTCTGCTGAAGAAGTTCATTTGAAATACTGCTTCTCTAGCTGATGCTGCTACATTTTTCATCCCAAAACCAGGATGGGTATACTGGCCATCGATTTACAACAGAGAACATACAATTACAGTCCGCAATAGATATCCGTTACCTTTCATATTCATTCTTTTAGACCAGATAAAATTTCCCAAATCAGATGTGGGAGGTGCCTATACATTCATGATAATCAAAAAGATACATGGAAGACAACCTTTTAATACACAATACAGGCATTTTCAATACCTGGTCATCACAGTTGATTCAGGTAGTGCCTCTGCAGCATTCCAACATTTTGTCAATTAACTTTTCAGAGATGTATTGGAATACATTGTCATTTGCCTTCATGACAATTTAATATTTTCACAATCTCCTCAAGAAGACCATGATCATGTTGGAAAAGTCCGGAAGAGGCTATGAGTATTCTCCTTGTTCACTGAGATTGAAAAATATTTGTTTATAGTTACTAAAGTGTGCTTTTGAGGGGGTTCAAAATCTTTGTTAAAGGAATGTCTATGAACCAAGTCAAACTTAAGGCAGTACAGGATTGGCCATCTCCCAAATCTATGGAAGAAATTCAAACATTTCTGGGATTTGCGAAATACTACAGATGTTTTGGGAGGTGTTCTCAAAGACTCTACCTTACAAAAAGAGATCCTACTTGACCGGAGACAAAATCAAGAGATTTAAAGCAGTTTTCACTACTGCTCCAATTCTAAAACCTCCAGACAATGAATTAACCTGTATCCTGGATGTAGATGCTCCTTCTTTTGCAAAAGGAACAATTCTCTCACAAAACAAATGGCAGACGGGCGCTGTACATCTGGTAGCCTATTTTCACAGAATCCACAACAGTCCAGGAGTAATATACAATATAGGATAGAGAAACTTTAGCAGTAAAACATAATTTGACTCATTGGCAAAACTACCTCGAAGGGGCTCAACATAAGATTACGTTTTGTACTGATAATAAAAATGCACAGTGCCTAAAGTCAATGAGTGGATTAAGCCAAACCATGATATCTGTTATCCCTTCTTTTCCAAGTTCAACTGTAAGATCACTTAGGGACCTGGCAACTGACATCTAAGAGCAGGCGCTTTGTCCAGACAAGGGAAAGGACCAATCATCAATCCCCCTCAATATGTATTACCACAGGAAAAAACAGCATGTACTGAGACATTGTTACACTACTCAAATTAAAGATATGAGACGCAATGTAAAAGAATGAATTGCACAAAGTCTGGAACACCAAAGGATCGAAAATATGCTTTTGCAGCACAAACATAAGATCTACTTTCTAGATTCAAAATGATGAGTACTAATTATACTGTAGGTGATGAATCAGTAGCATGACATTTAGGAACACATAAGATAAAAAAACTTGATAATCCACCAATTATGGTGGCCACAAAATACCAAGGACATTAGGACATTTGTACAACAATGCAGCATCTGTGCACAGAGTAAGGAGATTCAAAGAAAACTATGGAGATTGTTACAACCATTGCAAACCTTTTAGGAACCATGGTAACAGATATCAATGAACTTTATTATAGATTTACCCCTGTAAGAAGGGAAGGCTGTGTAATTGGTGATCATCGACTATTTTACTAAAAAAGAGGTACTTTTTTCTGTTGAACAAGTTCCCTACCCTGCCCACCCTTCCCTCAGTGTTTCTCAAGGGAGAAATTAGATTGCATGGACCTCCCCATGTAGTTATTATAGAAGGTTTCAATTAATAGCAAGATTTTGGAGAACCCTGCTGAAAACAACTTAAGGCAGTGCATTTTTTGTCCACAAACTATCATCCCTAGACAGTCAGAAAGATGGAAAGATTGAGGGACTAATTTAGAGTTTGGCAGACAGGTTACTCTGTCACAATGTGACGGCTCTCCTGTCCACCATATTATGATGTTCATAGGATACAATGGAATTGTGGTACGGAGAACAGGATGTCTGTCACATTCGTGACGGAGTAACCCCGTCCGCTAGATCCTAAATCAGAGGTTTAAAGAATATCAAAGGTGTTTTTGATGAACCGGTTTAAAAGGATAAATACAATAGATTTCAATTGCAGAATTGTCATTTAGTGACACTTTCAACGCCTCTCTGAGATATTCTCTCCATTTTCTTCTCTACAGGATTTCACTTCCACATTTGGCACTCATCTTTTCCTTCCCCTTTAGTTCCATCAGCTTAGAATCTACTCTAAAATATTCATAATGGCTAAGATTCCCTTTTTGTCTCATCTAAGAAGTTCTAAGATGCAGAACAACAAGTTTGCAGATAGGAAGTGGAGTGTAGGCCAGTATTACTAGCAGAGAAAAATATGTGTTTTTCTACAGAATACCTGTCACAGGGAGTTGCATGTTGGCATAGGCCAGACAGCCGCTGTTTTGGCCTATTATTCTGGCCGTGTTCAGCTGCACACTGGGTCTTTGACGTTCTGCATGTCTCCTTTGCTGCAGGGTGGGCTTGGGGAACGCACTGTTGCTATCACTCACTGTGGTCAGGTACAGTGCCTGACTTCTGTGTGAGATGGGCCACTATTGTAAAGATGCGAGGCGGGTCGTGCCCCGGCAAGTGCTGCAGTTATGGCAGCTGCTCCTTTTGGTGGCATTTGGAAGACTGATAAGCAGGGTCCTCCGGGGAATACCACATAGTAGATTCTCTCATTTCTCTGTACGCATTGTTTGCAGCTTAAGCAGAACTTTTTTGTGGTCTGTGGTGTGCTTAAATTGGCAATGGGGGAATGTACACATAAAAGAAGACATGTTGTGGACACGTCTTCTGACTCCATGTCTTCCTTGCCATCCTCGCCTTTACCTCTTCATTCTAAAAAGTACAAACAGGATGAGGAGTCTTGTCTGAAATGCCTGATTCAAGAGACCTTGATTGAGAGGGGGATCCCTTCTGGCCAAGGGGTACTGTTATTGCAGTTGCTTCCCAGTCCTTGGGGTCCGATGAGGAGGGTCTGGCCCCTGAAGAGCAGAAGAGGCAGTATATTTCCAAAGACATGTTGCTGGACCTCATTAGAAACATTAAACCTAACATGGGGTTTCCAGATGAGGAGATGCCGGAAACGTCTTCTCGGTCCTTGCTCCATCAATTTCAGAGCACGATGCCAATGGATGTAACTGTACACCCCTATATCCAGGAGGTTCCTAAGCGGGAGTGAAGAGATCCCAGGATGTGGTTTTGTCTGCATTGATAGCTGAGTCTGAGAATGAAGGGGACTCAGCTTGTTTTTTTGTTGGCTTTGAAGAGGGATTTGCAAGTCTATTTGGAACAGACCAGGTCTTTCCGGAAGTCTGATTCTTTGATAATGTCCTTTGGGTCCTTCTCTAGGGGGTATAAAGCCTCCTCTTTGTCTATAAGCAGAAGGATCAAGCATATTATTGAGTTGGCCTATGCTTTGGGTGGGGTTCCTCCTATGGAAGGGGTGCTGGGGCATTCAGCGGGGGATGGCAGCTTCCTGGGCTGAGTTGCAGGGGGTGTCCACTTCTTAGATTTGCTGAGTGGCTACCTGGGCAGCCTCCAACACCCTTGTTAGGCATTATTGTCTCAAGAAAGTTTAGGGGAGGATATTCATTTTTGGGCTAGGAGTTCTGTCTGCTCCTGATCTGGCTGTGTTGTGCCTGCTTTTCTATTATTAAATCTCTTTTGGGTGCTGCTTTCTGGTGTTGTGTTCTTTTGCGATTTCATGTTTCTTGTTTTTCAAGGCTGGGTTCCTGGCTTTGGTATAACCACTAGCAATGAAGGGGATGAGGACTGGAGGGACCAGGGTTTAATGTCCCATTACTTACAGGTAATCTTCATTACTCCTGGTCCTGTAGACAATGTCCCTTTCATTACGTCCAAACTTCCCCTCGGACAGCCGGCGTTCATTATTTGAGCTTCGTAGTTCAGAAGGAATGCTGGGAAAGTACGCATTATGTACTCCAAGTGGGAGGGGGTGGGGTACAGGTTTCAGCACTCCGTGTGCTCCTTTTTCTGTTGCGGTGATAGGTTTATCTGTATGTCATTCTCCTTTAAAAGGAAGATACACAAAATAGATGAAATGTATCACCCCTCATTAAATCCAAATCCAGGGAATAGAATTTTGGCCCGTCAAACATACTGAGATTTAATGAGGGTGCCCACGAATACATGCTATTTTTATGCTGTAGAAAGCACTCAAATCTGCTTGCTATTCCCCACTAAAGAGGAAATAATAAAAATACATTATATTTATGGAACCTGATTAATTCTAAATCCAGGAAATGGGATTTTATCACGTGTGATATATTCTACATATTCCTTTGAGGTAAATGCTTCTTCGTGTCATCTCAATACACAGTACTGTGGAACGTAAGACATAATAACAGAAAAATAGCAGAAAAGTAGATTTGCTCAAGTTTATCTATCACACCAAAAAATCGGGCAATGGATAGCTAATGTCTTAGACCTGCTGTCTTAGTCCACCTGAACTTTGCCATCAATTTTCATGTGATTACAGATGGCATTGGCTTTTGTGGGGTCTACAAAGAATATGCAAGTAAGTATGTATGTAAGGACACATGACATGAATCTAGGTGTGGACCAAAGAGGCACCAAAGAAACTTTATTGTGAATTGTAGAACCCTGGGTGTCCCCATTATCTGTATGTCTGAGCTGGTGCCTGGAATGCTGAGAATCAATGATGCAATAGAATGTCAGTGTGTGGTGTGGAGTTGGAGCTAGAAGGTGGACACAGTAGGGAGAATGAAGCCATTAAAGGAAAGACCTGTTGTTGCTGTAACCAAAGGGCCTGGCATGTAATAAAGAAACTTATATATTATTCTACAAAGACTTTGCCCACTAACCTCAAGATTTTGGTGCTGAGATGTATAGTTAGACTTTCCATTTTTGTTTTGTTTAGGGCCTTTAATGTAAAGACTTAGAAATGAGAGTGCAATTATGTGATAAAAGAAGTATGTGGATTCCTCTCCCCGGTTGCTGCCTAATTAGGCATAACCTGCATGCACACATTGTGAGAAGGTAGCCTCTTTCTAGCCTTGTTACCCCCACTTTTGGCCTGTTTGTGAGTGTATGTCAGGGTGTTTGTCACTGTTTTCACTGTCTCACTGGGATCCTGATAGCCAGGCCTCAGTGCTCATAGTGAAAACACTATGTTTTCAGTATGTTTGTTATGTGTCACTGGGATCCTGCTGGTCAGGACCCCAGTGCTCATAGGTTTGTGGCCTATATGTATGTGTCACTGGGACCCTGTCACACAGGGCCCCAGTGCTCATAGGTGTGCATGTATATGTTCCCTGTGTGGTGCCTAACTGTCTCACTGAGGCTCTGCTAACCAGAACCTCAGTGGTTATGCTCTCTCATTACTTTCAAATTGTCACTAACAGGCTAGTGACCAATTTTACCAATTTACATTGGCTTACTGGAACACCCTTATAATTCCCTAGTATATGGTACTGAGGTACCCAGGGTATTGGGGTTCCAGGAGATCCCTATGGGCTGCAGCATTTCTTTTGCCACCCATAGGGAGCTCTGACAATTCTTACACAGGCCTGCCACTGCAGCCTGAGTGAAATAACGTCCACGTTATTTCACAGCCATTTTACACTGCACTTAAGTAACTTATAAGTCACCTATATGTCTAACCTTTACCTGGTAAAGGTTGGGTGCAAAGTTACTTAGTGTGAGGGCACCCTGGCACTAGCCAAGGTGCCCCCACATTGTTCAGAGCCAATTCCCTGAACTTTGTGAGTGCGGGGACACCATTACACGCGTGCACTACATATAGGTCACTACCTATATGTAGCTTCACAATGGTAACTCCGAATATGGCCATGTAACATGTCTATGATCATGGAATTGCCCCCTCTATGCCATCCTGGCATAGTTGGCACAATCCCATGATCCCAGTGGTCTGTAGCACAGACCCTGGTACTGCCAAACTGCCCTTCCTGGGGTTTCACTGCAGCTGCTGCCAACCCCTCAGACAGGCAGCTGCCCTCCTGGGGTCCAGCCAGGCCTGGCCCAGGATGGCAGAACAAATAACTTCCTCTGAGAGAGGGTGTGACACCCTCTCCCTTTGGAAAATGGTGTGAAGGCAGGGGAGGAGTAGCCTCCCCCAGCCTCTGGAAATGCTTTCTTGGGCACAGATGTGCCCAATTCTGCATAAGCCAGTCTACACCGGTTCAGGGACCCCTTAGCCCCTGCTCAGGCGTGAAACTGGACAAAGGAAAGGGGAGTGACCACTCCCCTGACCTGCACCTCCCCTGGGAGGTGTCCAGAGCTCCTCCAGTGTGCTCCAGACCTCTGCCATCTTGGAAACAGAGGTGCTGCTGGCACACTGGACTGCTCTGAGTGGCCAGTGCCACCAGGTGACGTCAGAGACTCCTGCTGATAGGCTCCTTCAGGTGTTAGTAGCCTATCCTCTCTCCTAGGTAGCCAAACCCTCTTTTCTGGCTATTTAGGGTCTCTGTCTCTGGGGAAACTTCAGATAACGAATGCAAGAGCTCATCCGAGTTCCTCTGCATCTCTCTCTTCACCTTCTGATAAGGAATCGACTGCTGACCGCGCTGGAAGCCTGCAAACCTGCAACATAGTAGCAAAGACGACTACTGCAACTCTGTAACGCTGATCCTGCCGCCTTCTCGACTGTTTTCCTGCTTGTGCATGCTGTGGGGGTAGTCTGCCTCCTCTCTGCACCAGAAGAAATCTCCCGTGGGTCGACGGAATCTTCCCCCTGCAACCGCAGGCACCAAAAAGCTGCATTACCGGTCCCTTGGGTCTCCTCTCAGCACAACGAGCGAGGTCCCTCGAATCCAGCGACTCTGTCCAAGTGACCCCCACAGTCCAGTGACTCTTCAGTCCAAGTTTGGTGGAGGTAAGTCCTTGCCTCACCTCGCTGGGCTGCATTGCTGGGAACCGCGACTTTGCAGCTACTCCGGCCCCTGTGCACTTCCGGCGGAAATCCTTTGTGCACAGCCAAGCCTGGGTCTACGGCACTCTAACCTGCATTGCACGACTTTCTAAGTTGGTCTCCGGCGACGTGGGACTTCTTTGTGCAACTTCGGCGAGCACCATTTCACGCATCCTCGTAGTGCCTGTTTCTGGCACTTCTCCGGGTGCTACCTACTTCAATGAGGGCTCTTTGTTTTGCTCGACGTGTCCTCTCTCTTCAGGTCCAATTTGCGACCTCCTGGTCCCTCCTGGGCCCCGGCAGCGTCCAAAAACGCTAAACGCACGATTTGCAACTAGCAAGGCTTGTTGGCGTCCTTTTGGGCGGGAAAACACTTCTGCACGACTCTCCAAGGCGAGAGAGATCCGTCCACCAAAGAGGAAGTCTCTAGCCCTTTTCGTTCCTGCAGAAACCTCAGCTTCTTCTGTCCAGTAGAAGCTTCTTTGCACCCGCAGCTGGCATTTCCTGGGCATCTGCCCATCTCCGACTTGCTTGTGACTTTTGGACTTGGTCCCCTTGTTCCACAGGTACCCTAGATTGGAAATCCACAGTTGTTGCATTGCTGGTTTGTGTCTTTCCTGCATTATTCCTCTAACACGACTACTTTGTCCTTAGGGGAATTTTACTGCACTTTGCACTCACTTTTCAGGGTCTTGGGGAGGGTTATTTTTCTAACTCTCACTATTTTCTAATAGTCCCAGCGACCCTCTACAAGGTCACATAGGTTTGGGGTCCATTCGTGGTTCGCATTCCACTTTTGGAGTATATGGTTTGTGTTGCCCCTATCCCTATGTTTCCCCATTGCATCCTATTGTAACTATACATTGTTTGCACTGTTTTCTAAGACTATACTGCATATTTTTGCTATTGTGTATATATATCTTGTGTATATTTCCTATCCTATCACTGAGGGTACACTCTAAGATACTTTGGCATATTGTCATAAAAATAAAGTACCTTTATTTTTAGTATAACTGTGTATTGTGTTTTCTTATGATATTGTGCATATGACACTAGGTGGTACTGTAGTAGCTTCACAAGTCTCCTAGTTCAGCCTAAGCTGCTCTGCTAAGCTACCATTATCTATCAGCCTAAGCTGCTAGACACCCTATACACTAATAAGGGATAACTGGGCCTGGTGCAAGGTGCAAGTACCCCTTGGTACTCACTACAAGCCAGTCCAGCCTCCTACATTGGTTGTGCAGTGGTGGGATAAGTGCTTGAGACTACTTACCACTCTTGTCATTGTAATTTTCATAAGAGAAAAATATACAAAACAAGGTCAGTGTATATACACATAGCCAAAAAGTTTTGCATTTCCTCTTTTCACTCTTTTCTAAGTGCTGAAAAGTACTTCTAAACTTTCAAAAAGTTCTTAAAAGTTTAAAAAGTTTTTTTCTGTCTTTCCAAAAAGTTCTGAAAACTTTTTTCTCTTTTTCTATCACTTTAACTCTCTCTAAAAAATGTCTGGCACAGGCCAAAGTGTTGATCTGTCCAAACTTGCATATGACAACCTTAGCTGGAAAAGAGCAAGGAGTCTCTGTATAGAGAGAGGTTTGAGTGTAGGGAAGAATCCTTCCTTGGAACTGTTACTTAACATGCTTAGAGAACAGGATAAGGCCATAGGTGCCTCATCTGTTGAAAAAGTACCTAATAGTTCTCAATCTGATTCAGGGACTCCCCCAGGAAAAGATTCAGGAAAGAAACTTCCTAGCCTGCCCATTACTAGACAATCTAGCATAGATGGTAATGATGATGAGCCACACCATATAAATAGTGTTGTCTCACACCATAGCAAAAGCATTTATTCTCACCATACTGGTAGTAATGTTTCTGTAAACCAAGCTGTTAGGGTGGCTTCTGTAAGGGACAGGTCTCCTTCTGTTCATTCCCATCATAGCTCTGTTTCTAGAAATGTCCCTCCCACCAACCCTGATGACAGAATGTTAGAGAGGGAACTCAATAAGTTGAGGGTGGAACAAACCAGACTGAAGCTTAAAAAGCAACAGCTGGATTTGGATAGACAGTCTTTTGAATTAGAGAAGGAAAGACAGAAGTTGGGTTTAGATACCCATGGTGGCAGCAGCAGTATTCCCCATAGTCATCCTGCAAAAGAGCATGATTCCAGGAATCTGCACAAGATAGTTCCCCCTTATAAGGAGGGGGATGACATTAACAAGTGGTTTGCTGCACTTGAGAGGGCCTGTGTTGTACAGGATGTCCCTCAAAGGCAGTGGGCTGCTATCCTATGGCTATCATTTAGTGGAAAAGGTAGGGATAGGCTCCTTACTGTGAAAGAAAATGATGCTAATAATTTCCAAGTTCTTAAGAATGCACTCCTGGATGGTTATGGCTTAACCACTGAACAGTACAGGATAAAGTTCAGAGAGACCAAAAAGGAGTCTTCACAAGACTGGGTTGATTTCATTGACCATTCAGTGAAGGCCTTGGAGGGGTGGTTACATGGCAGTAAAGTTACTGATTATGAAAGCCTGTATAACACAATCCTGAGAGAGCATATACTTAATAATTGTGTGTCTGATTTGTTGCACCAGTACCTGGTAGACTCTGATCTGACCTCTCCCCAAGAATTGGGAAAGAAGGCAGACAAATGGGTCAGAACAAGGGTTAACAGAAAAGTTCATACAGGGGGTGACAAAGATGGCAATAAGAAGAAAGATGGTGAAAAATCTCAAGATAAGCATGGGGATAAGGGTAAAACCAAAGATCCCACTTCAAATCTTAAACACTCTTCAGAGGGTGGGGATAAAACAAATTCTTCATCTTCTTCCCAACCTGCACACATTAAAAAGCCTTGGTGCTTTGTGTGTAAAAATAGAGGCCATAGGCCAGGGGATAAGTCCTGTCCAGGTAAACCCCCTGAGCCTACCACCACTAATACATCAAGCTCTAGTGCCCCTAGCAGTAGTGGTACTAGTGGTGGGACTGCTGGCAACAGTCAAGCAAAGGGTGTAGTTGGGTTCACTTATGGGTCCATAGTGGAAACGGATGTCATCAGTCCCAAGACAGTTTCTGTCACACCTAGTGGCACTGGCCTTGCCACACTGGCTGCTTGTCCCCTTACAATGGATAAGTACAGGCAGACAGTTACAATAAATGGTGTTGAGGCCTTGGCCTACAGGGACACAGGTGCCAGTTTCACTTTGGTGACTGAAAACCTAGTGCACCCTGATCAACACATCATTGGACAACAGTATAAGATTATTGATGTCCATAACTCCACTAAGTTTCTTCCCTTAGCTATAATTCAGTTTAGTTGGGGTGGAGTTACTGGCCCTAAGCAGGTGGTGGTATCACCTAGCTTGCCTGTAGACTGTCTCTTAGGTAATGACCTTGAGGCCTCAGGTTGGGCTGATGTAGAGTTTTATGCCCATGCAGCCATGCTGGGCATCCCTGAGGAATTGTTCCCTCTCATTTCTACTGAAATGAAAAAGCAAAGGAGAGAAGGACTGAAAACTCAGGATCCCTCTCCATCAACAGGTAAAAAGGGTATCACAGTATCCCCTAACCACCCTACCATTCAGGATACCATTCCTGTGGTGGGAGAAACCTCTCCTGGGGTGGCACCTGTTCCAAGGGAATCATCAGCTGGCAAAGCTGGACTCCCTGAGGTAGAAGTACCTCTCTGTGGGATAACTAACATTGGTGACAAAAAGAGCACCATTTTAGTTAACATGGAGCATCCCTCCAACCCTCCCAGAGAAACTTTAGTGCAGAAACCCTGCACTGCCTCACAACACTTAGGACAGCATCACTGCCCTAGTGTGGAGCTCATAGGACAGCATCCCTGCCCTGCTCCAACTCAAGAGAAACAGCATCCCTGTTCTCTCTTCCAGCCAAATGGACAAAGTTTTTGCCCAGCTATGGCTTTATTGAGACAGCATCCCTGTCTGGCATTTCCATCACTACAAATAGGTTCAGTGGACAATTCCCACTGCTCTAAACTAAAACTTACTGATAGAAACTCTGAAAATACATCTTCACATTGTTGCTTAGCTAAAAAACTTCAAACAGGGTGGTTTACATCCCCACAGGGAAGTAACCATATAGTGGATGATAAAGGGAGTAACCAGTCTATTGCAGAGCTACTCTCTACTTATCACCACTTAGACAATAAAGTCTCAACTGGCCAAGGTTAGCCTTATTGTCCTTCGTTTGGGGGGGGGGGTTGTGTGAGAAGGTAGCCTCTTTCTAGCCTTGTTACCCCCACTTTTGGCCTGTTTGTGAGTGTATGTCAGGGTGTTTGTCACTGTTTTCACTGTCTCACTGGGATCCTGATAGCCAGGCCTCAGTGCTCATAGTGAAAACACTATGTTTTCAGTATGTTTGTTATGTGTCACTGGGATCCTGCTGGTCAGGACCCCAGTGCTCATAGGTTTGTGGCCTATATGTATGTGTCACTGGGACCCTGTCACACAGGGCCCCAGTGCTCATAGGTGTGCATGTATATGTTCCCTGTGTGGTGCCTAACTGTCTCACTGAGGCTCTGCTAACCAGAACCTCAGTGGTTATGCTCTCTCATTACTTTCAAATTGTCACTAACAGGCTAGTGACCAATTTTACCAATTTACATTGGCTTACTGGAACACCCTTATAATTCCCTAGTATATGGTACTGAGGTACCCAGGGTATTGGGGTTCCAGGAGATCCCTATGGGCTGCAGCATTTCTTTTGCCACCCATAGGGAGCTCTGACAATTCTTACACAGGCCTGCCACTGCAGCCTGAGTGAAATAACGTCCACGTTATTTCACAGCCATTTTACACTGCACTTAAGTAACTTATAAGTCACCTATATGTCTAACCTTTACCTGGTAAAGGTTGGGTGCAAAGTTACTTAGTGTGAGGGCACCCTGGCACTAGCCAAGGTGCCCCACATTGTTCAGAGCCAATTCCCTGAACTTTGTGAGTGCGGGGACACCATTACACGCGTGCACTACATATAGGTCACTACATATATGTAGCTTCACAATGGTAACTCCGAATATGGCCATGTAACATGTCTATGATCATGGAATTGCCCCCTCTATGCCATCCTGGCATAGTTGGCACAATCCCATGATCCCAGTGGTCTGTAGCACAGACCCTGGTACTGCCAAACTGCCCTTCCTGGGGTTTCACTGCAGCTGCTGCTGCTGCCAACCCCTCAGACAGGCAGCTGCCCTCCTGGGGTCCAGCCAGGCCTGGCCCAGGATGGCAGAACAAAGAACTTCCTCTGAGAGAGGGTGTGACACCCTCTCCCTTTGGAAAATGGTGTGAAGGCAGGGGAGGAGTAGCCTCCCCCAGCCTCTGGAAATGCTTTCTTGGGCACAGATGTGCCCAATTCTGCATAAGCCAGTCTACACCGGTTCAGGGACCCCTTAGCCCCTGCTCTGGCGCGAAACTGGACAAAGGAAAGGGGAGTGACCACTCCCCTGACCTGCACCTCCCCTGGGTGGTGTCCAGAGCTCCTCCAGTGTGCTCCAGATCTCTGCCATCTTGGAAACAGAGGTGCTGCTGGCACACTGGACTGCTCTGAGTGGCCAGTGCCACCAGGTGACGTCAGAGACTCCTGCTGATAGGCTCCTTCAGGTGTTAGTAGCCTATCCTCTCTCCTAGGTAGCCAAACCCTCTTTTCTGGCTATTTAGGGTCTCTGTCTCTGGGGAAACTTCAGATAACGAATGCAAGAGCTCATCCGAGTTCCTCTGCATCTCTCTCTTCACCTTCTGATAAGGAATCGACTGCTGACCGCGCTGGAAGCCTGCAAACCTGCAACATAGTAGCAAAGACGACTACTGCAACTCTGTAACGCTGATCCTGCCGCCTTCTCAACTGTTTTCCTGCTTGTGCATGCTGTGGGGTTAGTCTGCCTCCTCTCTGCACCAGAAGCTCTGAAGAAATCTCCCGTGGGTCGACGGAATCTTCCCCCTGCAACCGCAGGCACCAAAAAGCTGCATTACCGGTCCCTTGGGTCTCCTCTCAGCATGACGAGCGAGGTCCCTCGAATCCAGCGACTCTGTCCAAGTGACCCCCACAGTCCAGTGACTCTTCAGTCCAAGTTTGGTGGAGGTAAGTCCTTGCCTCACCTCGCTGGGCTGCATTGCTGGGAACCGCGACTTTGCAGCTACTCCGGCCCCTGTGCACTTCCGGCGGAAATCCTTTGTGCACAGCCAAGCCTGGGTCCATGGCACTCTAACCTGCATTGCACGACTTTCTAAGTTGGTCTCCGGCGACGTGGGATTCCTTTGTGCAACTTCGGTGAGCACCGTTTCACGCATCCTTGTAGTGCCTGTTTCTGGCATTTCTCTGGGTGCTACCTGCTTCAGTGAGGGCTCTTTGTCTTGCTCGACATCCCCTCTCTCTTCAGGTCCAATTTGTGACCTCCTGGTCCCTCCTGGGCCCCGGCAGCGTCCAAAAACGCCAAACGCATGATTTGCGACTAGCAGGGCTTGTTGGCGTCCTTTCAGCGGGAAAACACTTCTGCACGACTCTCCAAGGCAAGAGGGATCCGTCCACCAGAGGGGAAGTCTCTAGCCCTTTTCGTTCCTGCAGAAACCTCAGCTTCTTCTGTCCAGTAGAAGCTTCTTTGCACCCGCAGCTGGCATTTCCTGGGCATCTGCCCATCTCCGACTTGCTTGTGACTATTGGACCTGGTCCCCTTGTTCCACAGGTACCCTAGATTGGAAATCCACAGTTGTTGCATTGCTGGTTTGTGTCTTTCCTGCATTATTCCTCTAACACGACTACTTTGTCCCTAGGGGAATTTTAGTGCACTTTGCACTCACTTTTCAGGGTCTTGGGGAGGGTTATTTTTCTAACTCTCACTATTTTCTAATAGTCCCAGCGACCCTCTACAAGGTCACATAGGTTTGGGGTCCATTCGTGGTTCGCATTCCACTTTTGGAGTATATGGTTTGTGTTGCCCCTATCCCTATGTTTCCCCATTGCATCCTATTGTAACTATACATTGTTTGCACTGTTTTCTAAGACTATACTGCATATTTTTGCTATTGTGTATATATATCTTGTGTATATTTCCTATCCTCTCACTGAGGGTACACTCTAAGATACTTTGGCATATTGTCATAAAAATAAAGTACCTTTATTTTTAGTATAACTGTGTATTGTGTTTTCTTATGATATTGTGCATATGACACTAGGTGGTACTGTAGTAGCTTCACACGTCTCCTAGTTCAGCCTAAGCTGCTCTGCTAAGCTACCATTATCTATCAGCCTAAGCTGCTAGACACCCTATACACTAATAAGGGATAACTGGGCCTGGTGCAAGGTGCAAGTACCCCTTGGTACTCACTACAAGCCAGTCCAGCCTCCTACACACATGTTGAAAGGGGTCATTTTGGGTGTACAGACATGGAGGCAAAGCACCATATTTGAGAAGGTCACAAGCTTTGCACATCTTGGAGCATATTCCAATGCTAGCCACAAATTAGCTGTTGTCATATTTATTTGTATACCATGTGGTGCTGGGAGCATTATGCATTCCCCAATTTCAGATAATATGTGACTGCTATTTATTGGCTTTATGTCTTTGTTGATTCTGCAAAGTTTAACTTGTGGATATTGGGTGAATGTGTAAGCTAGATATGATGGATATTCACCAATTGTGAATTATTGTCCTTGTACTTTATGTGCAAGGGATGGCTTGTTTTTATGTTGTTTGTAAGAAGGGAAGTTGAATAGTGTCATGTGTGTCCCTATTCCCTACATGCCTGTGTTTGGAGTGTTGAACTTGAATGATGGAATGTTTGTTTGTAGTGTGATGTGCAAGCTAAGAGACAGGGGCAGCCCTGGCATGATCTATTTGCTGTTGCTGTAACCTAAGGGCCTTTTATAAAAAAGACTGTACATCCTACCCAACAACAATCTTTACAGTTTTACAAAGAATGCACAAATCACAAATAGACTAATTATGAGTAAGGTAGAGAGGAATTACCTAATGGAATTTCTCTCCACCTGATTCTCAGTAGTTACGTTTTTCTACACACAATTTTAAAATCAGATGAGACTGACTGCAGCAGCAGCCAAGGGTCTTTCCCATTGTTTTTGTGACAAGGGCCCCTGTGGGAAAATATTTTCCACTTCCTTCACCTAATCCTCAGCCCTCTCCCTCATTCCCCCCCTACCCCAATGGCTGTGTGCACTGTCTGCCTGCCTCAAGGCAATGCAAGGCACCAAATTGACCTGCCTCACATTACCTTAGCTTTACTAAAGCATGCATAGCCATGAAAGGTGGCTTTGCTTGGCTTGCTAAATACCAGTTAAGGGCTTGTGTCGCCTTGTGTTATCCAAGGGCAGTGCAAGCCCTTAGCAAATGTGGACCCGATTTTGCTGAATGGGGATTAGTAGGTAAGGAAGGACACCAATGTTTTTTTCTCATAATTACATGAGTGTATTTCTAGCTTCTGGATAATATCACTTAGGGTTATGTTTGAAGAAATATTTTTGATCACCATCATCGACATTCTCCGATCAAAGTAAGGGTAACTTCAAATCAAGGTGACAGCACATTTTGCTGCCTTGCGTTACCTTGATGGAGTCAGTCAGGCATTCATGGGTGGAGGGTTCCCACACATTCACCCATGGATTTTGGTGCAATCCCAGATTTACAAAGAGTAGTAAACCTGGGAATGCGTCTGAATGGTGCGCATCCCAGTCCCAGGCGTAACAAGGATAAATATCTTTATTTCGTCTATTACTTTCTTTTTCTATCTGTGATGCATTCTGAATGATACATAGAAAAAGGAAAATCCATTAAGGATTGAAGAACGATCCTGCTCGTTGAGCTACGTACAGTGCGCCAGCAGAAGGAGGCAGCAGAAATGTGCCACATCTTTGTAAATATGGCATATTCTAATGTCTCCCTTTCATGCAATTTAGCACAACAAGTTCCTTTCATACACTGCGTCAATTGTTAGTAAATCTGCCCCTAGGTTGTTACACCACTTTTTAAAATAAACTTCAAACAAGATCCATGTCAAGTCTCTAAACAGCGGCTGAAGTTGCATGAATGCTCCCAACTTAGGGGCTGATTTATGTGGAATTTATGTAGGGCAGCACTTGAAGTCTTTTTGCTGCACTGCCCTACACTAATGTGAAAGGGCAGGAATGCAATGTGTTTATGTAATACAGTGCATTCTTGCCCTTTCCCACTGTGTTAGCGCACAATTAGCTGCCTAGCGCCAATGCAGGCACCATGATACAAGGGTGTCTGTGTTGCATGCAGGATGGTTTTTGTGCAGAAAGAGGCATTGTCCTGCACAAAAATAATCCTGAAAGGCCTTTTCCTCTTTCCCTCTGT
Source organism: Pleurodeles waltl (assembly GCF_031143425.1). NCBI lineage: Eukaryota > Metazoa > Chordata > Amphibia > Caudata > Salamandridae > Pleurodeles > Pleurodeles waltl. The sequence goes on along the minus strand of NC_090439.1, from coordinate 560,436,368 downwards.
GCATCACCTTGAGTGGCATAAAGATTTGGGGCCAGATGTATCAAATGATTTTGCACTCGCAAACTGCGAAATCGGCCGTATGTGAGTGCAAAATCGTGGTCTGCAATGCATCAAAGGTATTCGCATATCACAAAATGAAAATCGCAAAAATTGCGATTTTCTGCGTTGCGACCTGGATTTTGCGAATCGCAATTTGTGATTCGCAAAATCCAGGTCGCAAGACAATTCTGCAAAAAATCGCAAATTGCGATTTTTCGCAGAATGGTATTTTGCACATGTAAAATACCATTGTCTGCAACCAGGTGGTAACCTGGTGCAAAATTTAAAAATGCAGTAAAACTGCATTTTTGTGTGTACTTTACATGGAAAAAAAAAAAATGTTGGGGTGCAGGAGAGGGGGCCTTAGGCCCCCAGCACCCTGGCCCTTTGCATTTCCCAAATTGCGATTTCTGTTTCAGAAATCGCAATTTAGGAAATGCAAACAATTCGCAGCTATGGGCCAAAAGGCCCATAGCTGCGAATGGGGCCAGTATCGCAATTTGCCAAATGTGATACATGGCCCTTTGCAAGTCGGTAATTGCGATTTCTTAAAAATCGCAATTACCGAATCGCAATGGGCCAGATTCATACATCTGGCCCTTGGTGCTTCCCAAGGTTTACATGATTAAGTAAATTGGGGACAGCATCAAAATCCATTGGTATTGCATGGGAAATCTCACCACAACATCCATGGTATGTCTCCCTGGTGCAGATTAAGACAAAGCAGAGACTTGTGCTGTGTTGTCTTTCTCTATATCTATGAGGCCATTTAAAGCCATGCAAAGAGTTTTTTCGTGGCCTCATAGATATAGTTCAGAGGTATGTACCTCTGCAGCATCAGAAAAAGTGATACTCCGGCGGCGCAAGCCTCTCCTAAATAATCCCTTTAGTGTATTTCTACATCTAAAACACAATTCAATGCACAAATTTGAGTTGGTTCCAAATGCTCAGCTACACTTTTCCTATAATCTTATATAATAACATTTAGTCAAATTCCACAGACCTACTTTATCTAAGACATGAATCTACCAAAAAATATTTATATAGTATCTCTCAATTACACCAAACATGATTCAAAACACACTCTAGTGTTAGGTTTTGCTATAGATCAACTTATTTAAGCAAAACCTGGAATGTCCTGCCAAGTAATAGATGTCAAGCCTTACACTCATCAGCATCTATGCAATTTCAAATTTTTTACAATAGACCACCAATATGCTTATTTTTTTGTTTACATTTCTTTATGGGCGTTTAAAACAGAGACTTCCATACATAAAACTGAATCCAGCATGGCAGATGAGAAAAAACATAGCATAACATCAGCGTAAAAGCAATGTCCTTGTGGTAGGAGGAGGAAAAGAAAACTGCTCTGGGTCACAACACCTGAGTCTCTCCAGTTGAATGGACTGCTGACAGGGATGATGTCATTCCTACAATTAATCGAGGAACAAGAACAAGCCCTTAGATGGGACTGCGGGTACCTGGTGAGTGAGAGATCAGGGCTTTTAGAGAGTGTTATGTAGTAAGGCAAGTAACAGTCAAATGCAGGAGATAGGTGGCCAGGTGTTGGGGCAGCCCTGGGCCATGCACTCTGAGGTGTATCGAGATGTCTATGGCAAGGGTCATCTTCACCAGCTGACATCCAGTACGCTGTGCCATTAGTACCTACCCCATGATTGCAGGGCTTAGGCACTAATGTTAGGGGTTGTGCGTCATATTGTGCAATTTAGGAATATATGTGTTCTAAAGTGTGTCCACAGGATATAACATAACATTTGCCTCAGCCAGGGACCACTTATATGTATATCAGAGCCAGCAATCAATCACTGGGGGCTGTGAGGCCTTCCAGCTAATGGCAAACAGGTGTTTGAAAAGGGCTCATGCAAAGTCTACTAACTTGAGATTGAGTTCATTGTGCTTAGTGCGCTTAGTAACCCTTAAGAAGACAGGGAAGTGGGTTGGTGGTAGTTCTATGTCCACCACTGTGGATATGTGGTCCATCACTTTGGTGGAGGTGTGGGACAGCAGTGGGAACTCCTAAACCATGTGTATAAATGTGGCATTAGCACAACCGCAGCACAGGCAAACTGGAGGAATTCTTGGAAACATTGCATGTATGCGGTGGCGTGTAAGGTAAGTCTGGTGGAAGTAATTAAATTGTGTGAACTTTACCCGCGGTTTCTGAGAAATGCATTTCACCTGTTCCGCTGTCATAACCCACTGTTTGGAAGTCAACTGCGTACCCTGGGAATCGCCCCATCTACAGTTACCATGTTGTATGTATGTCTGATCCTCTGCCTGCAGTGCTGGGTATAACTCAGAAACTGCCTTGCAGCCCAACTCATGTGTCAGGAGACACTGGAGGCCTAGGTGCACTGCTGGCTCACTCTGACCCAGCTCCTATTTGTCACCAATCATCTGCACAAGTAAGTGTCTGCCAGGAAAAAGCCAGGGCCAAGACCATAGAGTTCCTTTAGGCTCTGGAATGAGAGCAGGGTGCCCTCCGCATAAAGATTACCCATTTGTTGTATCGCTGCTTCTCACCAGGGCACCAGGTCATGGGCTCCCATCAGTGTCCTGGAAGCCAGTATACCCTAGAGAGGATGTTGTGGGGCATAGGGGACCCACGCTCTGTGAGGTTGCATGTATCCGTTCCAAACCTGCTTGGCTACATGATCCTACCTCCCCATCTCACGGTTCGGATCCCCCTGTGTGAGCAGCCTTTCCAGTTCATCCAAAATGCAATGTCAACCCTTAGCAGTCTATTCTCACCCAGTCAATCTCCCACTATCCAGCGCGTGGGCCATTGTAGCTGTGCAACTGCAAAGTATAACTCTAAATCTGGCATCCCCAGGCGGCCCTAGAGCACTGGACGCTAAAGCCTATAAACCAAGACTCACGTCCTAGCAGCTACCCATAACGGGTCAGACTCCATCCCTTTCAGACCCCGAAAGTACACTCTTGTCAGCTGTACTGGCAGTGCACAAACAAATAAAGGAGCTTGTGAAGGACCGACATCTTCACAATTGATGCTCGGCCCATGGGTGAGAGTGGCAACTGTGTCCAAAAATGCATATACTGTCTAATTGAGGTCAGTACCTGGCCATGGTTCTCGTTGAGGAGTTCCTTGTCAGTTGGTAGATGTTCACCCTTATATAACTGAATGTCTCAGAATTCCAGGGAAGGTACTTATGTGGGATCTCATCCCTATGTTCTTGTTCTACTTGCTGCAGGGGAAAGACACAGGACTTTCCCCAATTAATGCTGAGGTCCTCAAACTGATCCACCAGTGTACAGAGATCCAAAAAAGTTAGCATGGTCTTTTAAATATACCATTATGTGGCCTGCATATAGGGAGACTGTTTGTCAGTCCATACCTATTCATATACCCCAGACTGGGTTATTCAATAGCAATGCCGCTGCAAGGGCTCCATGGTGAGAATAAAAAGGATGGGTGATCGACAGAAATCCTGACTGGTGCCCCTATACACAGAAGAAGAGCTGGAGATATATTATCTGGTGTGCACCCGGCCTGAGTATTCCGTCTCCCCCAGGTGCCCCAAAATGCCAAAGATCATACAGGTCTGAATCCCCTAACCAAAGCTGGAAGCATCTCGTTGCTTAGACTCCCTGTGAACCCGGGAGAGGAGGCAATGAGTGATCTAGGTCAATGTTGTGTATGCAATTAAAGTTGCTTCCCCATAGCCACAAGACAGTGGGGTCATGTAACAGAAATGGTGTGAGGGTATCCAAGAACTCTCCAACTCTCCCTCTCAAATGTTGGGTGCATATAGGGAAACTACTGAAATGGGACAACCATCTAAAGTCCCCTCCAAGGCCGCATACTGGCCCTCCCTATCGACGAGTCACCTGGTTTGTACAACTGACATCTCTGGGACCACCCAAATCAGCACCCCTAATGCACATGAGAAGTAACAGGTCCAGAAGACCTGACCACTCCAGCACCTGCAAACCTTCTCTAACTCTCCCTTGATGAGATGGGTCTACTGGAGGCAGGCGAAATGAACATGCCTGTGTCTAAGGTAGACATACATTTTATGTTGCCTGAAAGGGGTTGCCATGCCCCAGATATTCCAGGTTATGGCTCTGTTAGTGGTATCCATGGGCCTGTACATAATTCCCTTTTGCTACCCTCCCCTAGAGCACCCTCCCCTGTCACCCCAATCCACCCACAGCCTCCGGCCCATATCTGTTGCAGACAGGAAAAAAACAATTAAGAACAACAAGTGAAGAAGAACACTCCTACCCCAGGCCCAAATGCTCACTGACATCGTGCTATATCTCCCCAAACATAGAAACTGCAACTAACACATATCTGTAACCAAAACATTTCCTTACGGGCATTACTGGTGGGGGCTGGCCAGAGACAACAAAGAGTATTGCAACAGCCTGCCGTGAAGACCTCACTGAGGCCAGCCATGTATTATATCAGGTTTAGTGGATTTATTTGTTGCTGTAGCATGGTGACCAGGGCCACAAACTACCCATGTGGGGGGGGGCACTGCTAGGCCACCAAAGTTCAGAAATGGTTCCTCTCGCTCTGAGTCGAGATCAGTGCCCTGGGCCAATGTTTGGAACCTATTGGAGATGGATGTGGAGGCTTCTGCCACTTTCCGTTCTCATTCCAGAGCTGCTTGCTCAACTGTCAGGTGAGATTTTGGCTTCCACTGGCTGCGATGATGGTGGGATTTACCATCCGACCATCCACTGAGATCATCTCCTTACTATGAGGGATCATCTCCCTGTGATAAAGGCCGCTGAGCTCAGTGATCCCCTTAGTGCACAGCCAGGAATGAGCTTTGTTAGGGGATGAGAAGAAATGGGTCATGTCAGCATCCACCACAACTAGTCGAGCTGGGAATAACAACGCATATGCCAGTCCCAAGGTGTGCAGCTGTGCCGTAACCGCTCCAAACGTGCCACGTTTCTGCTGTACTTTGGCTGTGTAGTCTGGGGATGCCATTCTGTGAGTGTCTTTTAATCCCAGGGACCATTATAGCAGCTGTAAGAAAAGATCAATGTCTCGAAAGATAAGCAGGCATGCAATGATTGGGTGGTGCGGCACCCCCGGTGGTGGGGGACAGCCAGGAATCCTGTGAGCCCTTTTAATGGAAACGAATTGCAGAATCCTGTAGGCAAGGACCATGTCCATCAGCCATTTATCCAGAAAGAGTTCTGTGTTCAGGCCCTCTGTGCCTTCCAGGAAACCCAGGAATTGCATATCATTACAGCAGGATCACCCTTCTGCATGTGTTTGTAGGATCTGCACCTCTCCTTGCAGGGTGTTTATTTGGTCCTGCATAGAGAGCAATGTGAGCCAGAGTGCTGTGAGAGATGACTCCGTCTCATCGACACCCTCAGCAGGTATAGCATGATCAGCTCTCAGCAGTCTAGTTTCCTCCTGAATCACACCCAGCTGCAACTTGATTGCAGTTTTGGACTCCTGTGTAGCTTGCATAATTTTGTCTAACTTCCATATATGCTTTTCCAGGGTACTTTCCGGTTGGCGAATTGGGTCTGTCTGCATTGGGGTGGCCACCAATAAGGCCACAATGGATTTTTTAGGCATTGGTTTCGAGGACTTAGGACACACCATTCCCACACTGTGTTCCGGAAAGGGGCAAGGGGGGTCTTACCCCAGGCACCACTCGTAGTTCTCCAGTCAATGGCAGTCAACAGTGCTCGAGGTGTATTTCATGCTGCAATCATGGTCATTACTAGCAAAGGCATGTTACCAAGATGCAGCAGTGCTCAGGTCGGTCTCTCAGCAGGAGGCACAGTAGGTGGTGGTCTATATAAACACTGAGAGCATTTCAGTGTAAAGGATGGTCCAGTGTTCTGTGGCAGGCCCACGTGGCCTATAGTGCAGCATGGCCTCAGGGGGTCCCACTTCACCCGTGTGTAGGTCGCACCGGGCCAAAAGGTATGTCTCACAGCAACACCACCAGGACTCTACTCACACCCACATAGGCTGATAAATTATAGTCAAATCTGCACCCCAGGCAGTCAGAGTATCCTGAGGTGGGAAGTATGCCTCTACATGGCTGCCAGTCTATGAACAGGGACAGTGAAACACCGCTACAGGCTGCCACAGGGTCGTGGGCTCAGCAATCAACCACACCGACAGCACTTGGCCTCTGCAGTTGGGCTAGAATTGGGGCAGACCCCTTTCTAGGTGTACACACCTCTGGTAGTCTGCAGGTCCGCGTCCCCAGATGATGTGCAGTGATATCTGGAGGAGTGCAGACACAGGTGGAATGTCCATTAATTAAGTTCACAGGGTGTAGGTATATGATGGATTCATGTTTGTGTTTACAGAGTTTTCACATACCTTCTAGCACCATGTCTGTCCACGCTTCCATTCAGTAAGCTTCTGCAACCCTCAGCGCTCAGTCGATTTCTCAAATTGCCATGAGGGTAATACGTTTTGGCCCTCCATAATCCCAGCGCTCAGCCAGGGTAGGCAAAATGGTCCAAAGGACCCAGGGAGGAGCAGCATCCGAGATGCATAGGACTCAAGCGCCAAGGCCCACCCTCCACAGTGGGGAAAGAGATGAACTCCTTGGCTCTGGGGGAGCACTTCCCGCACATCTCAGGATCTTCTCTCTAGGCAGGATCTCCGCCAGGCACAACACTCCTCGTGCAATGCAAGCAGGCACGGCTGCAGCATCCCACCCAATGGCCCAGGCCACCGCTGTCATTCCTCACTTTTCCGCAACTGCAGGCCCTCAGCAAGGCCACCACCATGTTTTCCGCAGCCCCCGCTGCCATGGGGCCACTTGGACACCACTCCACCGCATCGTGGGCAGAATCCATGCAGGAAGGACAGGGCTGGGCCCAGAAAAATGCAGAGCGTCATTACGAAGGGTACACCCCACCATCTTGGCCATGCCCCTCCCACCAACATACTCATATTGGATCACTCATAAACATTTTGCTACATTGTTTTCCTCGACAGTGGTTACACGTTCATTTTGCAAAACCCTCTGAAATTACACTTATTCTGAGTTCCAAGGCAAATGTGTTTTTCTCCAAAAGAAATACCTCTAAAATTCTCCAACTTCCATATTTAAGATTCTCTACTCTCACCTGTGTACAGTGCTTATTACATCTTATAAGAAAAAAAGAGCTGCATACCGAACCCAGGGTAACTTGACCTCTTAAACACTGCTTTAAACATCATTTCCATTAAATCTAGAATCTCACATTAACCGAAATAAAAAAAGAAACTGAAATGAGGAGAATCTGTTGAATAGTTTATTTTCCTCCACATACCAAGTTTAAAGGTACCAAAGGAAGCATACTGGAAACAATATTTTACTGAATTAGAGAATCGAATAGTTGAATAATTGGATCTGTTCATTCGAATTTGACAACCAAGGAAATAAACCAAATAAACCATAATATAAACCACCAAAATTAAAAGAATACAAAATGAACTGCATTTTGTTGAGACTCAGCTTCGACCCCTACTTATCTCCCAATCTAGAGATCCACACAGTTCCTTCCTCCGTTTTTGTCCTCACTGACTTCTCACAAAGTAGCCCCAAACTGTGTTATATTTAACAATAATGAATCATTCATGTTGAAGATCTTAATCAGAATCCCTAATCTCGCTGTACACATTTAACCCGATGTTTTTATGCAGACCAAATTTGTGACTCCACACCTTTTACAGTTCATTGCATGGTGCTTTATATTTTATTATGTTTAATATTAGATGATCAAATCAAAGGAAATAATGTTACTAACTATGGTACAGTAGTTTCTTTTTGTACTATATGCTCCTCACACCTAATTGTTGTACATTGGTTTAATTGTGAGCTGGAGAGGAAAAGGTCTTGGTGCGTGAGCAGCTGGCCTTTCTGTTCAGTCACCCCCAATAGAACTTGGGGCCATATGTACGAACACATTTTCCCATTGACACAGAATGGGAAAAACCCTTTGCTACATCTGGCCCTTGATTCTCATGGAAACCAGCATCTGGTGCAGCATTTAATGCAAATTCCTGAGGCGTTTACCGAATTGCATAAAACAGTACATTTATATTAGGACATAGATTCATTTGCCTGTGTGGATTTACTAATTTCGTTTATAATCAGTCTATGCATGTACGAGACAAAGATCCCAAAGTTAGCATTCCGTCTTTCCCTGCCGGCCTCTATGTACAGACCGCCTATTCAGGTTCCTGGAACAGATGTGAAAAAAACTGAAACACTTAAGACACACAACATTGTGTATTAAGTTCAGTTTTATTAACTATTTAATTACCAGGTTTTCAGTATAGTGTTTCACCAAATATTTCCAGTGGCGGTACACGTTATTTCAGGTGATGCTTGCAGTTCAAACAAACGTATTCACTATTGTATTTGTATTTAGCTTCATCACTTAAATCAAATGTTATCCTATGACCCTTCTTCATAACCATCTTATGTGAGGGTAGAGTATATCTAACTGTGAATGGGTAACACACTTTACTTCAATTTTATCTATTTCTGAGGAGCCACAGACCGGGCAGGATCCAGAGCAGAAAGTGATCTGGGAATCTCACCTGGAAGCACGACCATAATTCTAGGTGGAAGAGAAGGGCAATAGAACCTCAAAAGGCCAGTGTTGCTACAGAGGGAAATGTCTTCCAGAGGGAGAAGCCTGTGTCGATGGAGAACTCCCCAAGGAAGACAAGTTCCACATCGAAGGAGGTTGCTCCCAGTAGAAAGACGCCAGAGCCAAGAGTAAGGAAAGAATGTGTGGTAATGCACTGCCTCTGTGCAAATTCGTCCGTGCTACTTGCGGATCTGATATATAACTTGAGTCATCATGAATGCAGGTATGCTAACTCTTTTATGGGTGATCAAAACGAAACAACAAACTTTATTTATTTAAATTAGTGGATAAAAGGTAATTTTTGATATCAATGTATTTTATAGAATACTCCGGATTGGGTGATCCTGGTTAATGAATAATCCAATATTTCAAAGTCTGTCAAAAAATCTCCCAGATATTATTGCTCTGAGGCAGAAAATGTCTTCATGTTCGTATGAATCCTTGTGATCCTACGGTATGTTTGCTACCTCGTACATGTGCTGTCTGAAAACCTGCTCGTATTGTAACCACGTCATGATGCAATACCATATTTTGGGTATTTCTTGATACATATTTCTTGACAGTGATGGTCTTCAACATACCAAAAGCGTGTACATTATCTGTGATGTTCTTCCAAGGCTTGACCTTATGTCTACTCTCTCTACCCTATATTTCTTGCTACATTAAAGAGCATATGTTGCTCTTTGTGCAAGGTCCAGCAGTGCAAAAGTGTCTATGAACTCCCTGTTTCATAATCCATTTTTCATGATCCCTCACCCCCATGGAGATGTGTACAACTGTGCCTGTCTGACAACCTTCTCAAAAGACGACTCAGAATAAACGGTCCTTTTTTCTTGTGTGGGGGCAGCTGATGGGGACAAAACCGGGGTAGATTCTAGTCTTGTTTGGCATGGCCTTTTGAGTGCTCTTGGTGCTCCCATAGCAACTTGACAGCAAAGTGTTGGAAACTTGCTCTAGAGACAGTCTAATTTCCACAGCAAAATAAATATGTATGTACATTCTTCTTGCCATGTACTGATTTAAAACAGTAACCATGTATTTATTTAAAACAGTCGCCCTTGGAGTTCTTAAGTTGAAGGTTTCTTCTACATCACAAGTATGTTTGCTGGGTGTAATGGGATGGACGACTGTCACTACGCTCTGTTAATTTCTGGCTGGCCGCATGGAAGATGGGAATAGTGCTGGCTGACATCTTGCCCTGCATGTAGGAAAGTACCATATTGCCTGGCATGTTACCCCCATTTTTACTTGTGTGTATGTTTGTTTTTGCCTGTGTCACTGGGATCCTGCTAGCCAGGACCTCAGAGCTCATAACTTGTGCCCTGTATGTGTTCCCTGTGTGCTGCCTAACCGTATCACTGAGGCTCTGCTATCCAGAACCACAGTGTTTATGCTCTCTCAGCTTTTAAAACTGCAGAGTCAGGCTACTGACTAATTTTACCAATTCTGATTGGCACACTGGAACACCCCTATAATTCCCTAGTATATGGTACCTAGGTACCCAGGGTATTGGGGTTCCAGGAGATCCCTATGGGCTGAAGCATTTCTTTTGCCACCCATAGGGAGCTCAGACAATTCTTATACAGGACTGCCAGTGCAGCCTGAGTGAAATAACATACACGTTATTTCACAGCCATTTTTCACTGCACTTAAGTAACTTATAAGTCACCTATATGTCTAACCGTAACTTAGTGAAGGTTAGGTGCAAAGTTACTAAGTGTGATGGCATCCTGGCACTAGCCGAGGTGCCCCCACATTGTTCAGGGCAATTTCCCCAGACTTTGTGAGTGCGGGGACACTATTACACATGTGAACTACATATGGGTCAATATATATGTGTAGCTTCACAATGGTAACTCCTAACATGGCCATGTAACATGTCTAAGATCATGGAATTGTACCCCCAATGCCAATCTGGTATTAGGGTGCCAATCCCATGCATCCCCGGGGCTCCAGCATGGACCCTGGGTACTGCCAAACTAGATCTCTGGGGTTTTCTCTGCAGCTACTGCTGCTGCCGACCCTCAGAAAGGTTTTTCCCCCCCTGGGGTATGGGCAGCCCAGTCCCAGGAAGGCAGAACGAAGGATTTCCTCTGAGAGAGGGTGTTACACCCTCTCTCTTTGGAAATAGGTGTTAAGGGCCTGAGAGGAGTAGCCTCTCCTGGCCTCTGGAAATGCTTTGAAGGGCGCAGATGGTGCCCGCCTTTCATAAACTAGTCTACACCAGTTCAGGGATCCCCCAGCCCCTGCTCTGGTGCAAAACTGGACAAAGGAAAGGGGAGTGACCACTCCCCTGTCCATCACCCCCCCAGGGGTGGTGCCCAGAGCTCCTCCAGTGTGTCCCAGACCTCTGCCATCTTGAATGCAGAGGTGTGAGGGCACAATGGTGAGTGCCAGCAGGTGACGTCAGAGACCCCTCCTGATGGACTCTTACATGGATAGGTAGCCAATCCTCCTCTGAGGGCTATTTAGGGTCTCTCCTGTGGGTTTCTCTTCAGATAATGAATGCAAGAGCTCATCAGAGTTCCTCTGCACTTCTCTCTTCGAATTCTGCCAAGGATCAACCGCTGACTGCTGCAGGATGCCCACAAAACTGCAACAAAGTAGCAAGAAGACTAACAGCAACATTGTAGCGCCTAATCCTGCCAGCTTTCTTGACTGTTTCCTGGTGGTGCATGCTCTGAGGGCTGTCTGCCTTCACCCTGCACTGGAAGCCAAGAAGAAATCTCCCGTGGGTCGATGGAATCTTCCCCCTGCCAATGCAGGAACCAAACTTCTACATCACCAGTCCTCTGGGTCCCCTCTCATCCTGGCGAGCATGGTCCCTGGAACACAGGAGCTGGATCCAAGTGACCCCGACAGTCCAGTGGTCCTTCTGTACAAATTTGGTGGAGGTAAGTCCTTGCCTCCCCATGCCAGACAGTAATCCTGTGTACTGCGTGATCTGCAGCTTCTAGGGCTTCTGTGAACTTTTGCAAGACTTCCTTCGTGCACAGCATAGCCCAGGTCCCCAGCACTCCATCCTGCATTACTCAACTCGCTGAGTTGACCTCCGATTTTGTGGGACCCTCTTTTGTTGTGCTGAGACGACTGCCATGCTCAGATTTCCTGAATGCCTGTTCAGGTGCTTCTGCGGGTGCTGCCTGCTTCTGCATGGGTTCTGTTGCTGAGTGCCCCCTCTGTCTCCTCCTGTAAGGGGCGACCTCCTAGTCCTTCCTGGGCCTTGGCAGCACCCAAAATCTTCAACCACGACTCTAGCAGCAAGCAAGGTTTGTTTGCGGTCTTTCTGCGTGGAAACAACTCTGCATCCTCCAGCACGCCGTGGGACATCTTCTGACCAAAGGAGACGTTCCTGGCTCCTTCCGGTGTTGCAGAATCTTCGGCTTCTTCCACCCGGAGGCAGCCCTTTTGCACCTTCATCTGGGGTGTAGTGGTCTCCTGCCCCCCTGGACACTTGCGTGACTCTTGGAAATGGTCCCCTTCCTTTGCAGGTCCTCAGGTCCAGAAATCCGTCTTCAGTGCTTTGCAGTCAGTTGTTGTCTTTGCAGAATCCCCTATCCCGACTTTACTGTCTTTCTGGGGTAGTAGGGTAACTTTACTCCTACTTTTCAGGGTCTTAGGGTGGGGTATCTTGGATACCCTTAGTGTTTTCTTACACTCCCAGTGACCCTCTACACACTACACTAGGCCTGGGGTCCATTTGTGGTTCACATTCCACTTTTGGAGTATATGGTTTGTGTTGCCCCTTGGCCTATTTACTCCTATTGCATTCTATTGTGTTCTACAGTGTTTGCACTACTTTTCTAAGTGTTTTACTTACTTGATTTTGGTTTGTGTGTATATTTTGTGTATTTTACTTACCTCCTATGGTAGTATATCCTCTGAGATACTTTTGGCATATTGTCACTAAAATAAAGTACCTTTATTTTTAGTGACACTGAGTATTGTGTTTCTTGTGATATAGTGATATATGATATAAGTTGTATAGTAGGAGCTTTGCATGTCTCCTAGTTCAGCCTAAGCTGTTCTGCTATAGCTACCTCTATCAGCCTAAGCTGCTAGAACACTACTAATCTACTAATAAGGGATAACTGGACCTGGCACAAGGTGTAAGTACCACAAGGTACCCACTATAAGCCAGACCAACCTCCTACACTGTACAAGAAAACTGACTATGGAAATACGCTAATGTATACCTTCCCTCAAATGTTACCTGTCAACCTTCAAGGAAAGTCTGCTCAAATGTTCACAGTAAAACTGGCAATGTTCTTAATTACATCAAAACAAAAAGGATGTATGTCCTCCTTCAAAAGCATTGGGTGTATGTTCCTTCTTACTGACACAAACAGACATTACCAAAATACATTCTGTTTGAAAAATGTACTTTTTACAATGCTATAGCGATCCTACATATTTAGGCATTGAATTCTCGGTAGGGGTTTTCACATGGGTGGCATTTGTGTGTCGCACCCCGTACAAAGTCATAAAGACCAATCTAAATAATTCTTAAATTATTATTAAGGAAAGGAAGTTGAACAACCCTTTTTAGGTCTGCCCTAGAGCAGTGTTACCAGTTTTGCTCCATACTGCAGTGAAGATTTTGACTTTTAGTACGTTTGTGTGTTCAGTCATTAATCACATCTTGCTTCCGCCCGACACTTCATCCACCATGGGACAATGAATCAGCCTACTTCAGCCATTGCCTCCCTTTTAGTGTGCGGTACGGAATTTGCTTGATGACATGCACATTCTCGTAGAAATAAGGTGCAGGTTTATGGTAAGTGACGCTGCATTGAGTGCAGCGCCACTTTTCCCAGCGCCCCTCTACCACCACCATGTCTGTGCTGTATTCAAGATACGGCGCACCATGGCCCATGGTAGGGGGCAATAGCGTCATTCTATGTGACGCTATTGATGTACTCTGCAGGAGTAGCACCAAAATGTTGGCGCTACACCTGCAAAGTACATAAGGGCCGATTCGAAATAATGGGAGCCCCATTTTAACTCCTGCTCTGAGCAGGCGTTAAAAGTGCTGAAAAAAATTGTGCAAGGAAATCTTACAGATTTATTGCTCCATTTTTTCAGCCCCTCTAACGGAAGAATGCCCCCCTTGAATACATTTTGCCTGGCGCAGGCATAATGTGGCGCAAGTGTTTACAAAATGGCACAATGCAAGCATTGCACCACTTTGTAAATATGGCGCTTGGCAAATGCCACATTAATGCCATATTTGCGCCTAAATAAATGGTGCAAATGTGGTGGAAGGTTGCACTAAGAGCTCATAAATATGCCCCTAAGTATCTTTATTGGCAAGGTTGCTGCGCTAATACTTCATATGCAAGCGTTTTTTTCTTTTATTTTTTTATCCTTCTTTTATTTTTGGTCATCTTTGTGTGTTATAGGTCGCAGCAAATCAAAGACAGTAGTAATTTTCTGCATCACTAAAGTTGGGTTTCCGCTTCCTCTGTACTTTCTCCTGTAGCTCTTGTGTTGACATTTTCCACAATGAAAGTATGTAGCTGAAAAGTAAACAAAGACTGTGCTCTGCTCCTCCCGTAAGAAACATTTCCTGAACTGGGTGTGGTCTGGTTGTGATTTTCGTAATTTGCAGTTCATGCTAAATAAAATTTACTGAATCAGCATTTTAAATACTGAATCCCTATTTGAACAAAAGGAATATTTATAAATCAATATTGTTTACTATTTTTGTGATTCAGTATGAGTTGCAAATTATGAATCAGTAATTTCGATTTTCTTAAATCAGGACCTTAGTCATTTTAATGTATGTGTTACCCTCTTAAGCAGATATTTCTAATTTACAGTACTCCAACCTCTTCTATTTTGATCTTAGCTGTAGCACGTCTGACAAAAGAAAAATATGCAGAGAAAATTATAAAATCCAGCAAGAAATGCAGCAGGTTAAACTGATTCCCACAATTGAAACGCAAGATTTTTTAAAGTACTTCAGGCAACTAGAAAGCTACACTTCCATGTTGATTTGTCATGTTTCTGCTATCACAGTGTTTTACTTTCCTTTAGAATTGGACTTTCAGCACATAGGGCCTGATTTAGATATTGGTGGAGGAGGTACTCCGTCACAATGGTGACGGGTGTCTCGTCTGCCAAAATCTAAATCCCATGGGACATAATGACATTTAGATTTCAGCGGACGGGATATCAGTTACTGTTGTGACAAAGTAACCCCTGTCAATATCTAAATCTGGCCCTTAGTATTAAGGACCGTTTCTACTGCACACTGCCCATAGCCCACTGAATGGGAGATATATCTCAAAGATACAATCACCCAGGTGCCCAGATTAGAGGGAACAGTGCTAGCTACCTACCTGTAGAATGGGCATTGTCAGGTACTGAAGAGTAATCCACACATGGGATGGCTTCAGAGCCCACCAAAGATAATTTTGAGACCCAGGACAAGGATAACAAGTAGAGTAAAAGCTGAAAGATGGGTTGCTACCAGGAGAAAACCAGCCTAGTTGAGATAGTGGCACAGGGATGGCTCATAGAACAGGCAAGTAACTCAAATGCAAGTGGAATAATACTGAATTGAATGTCTAAGTGTGGACAAAGAGGATTGGGAGACACAGTAGACACATCCTGTAAGTATCCATTAAATTGAGAGGTATAGTGAATTAAAGGCTTCACAGGGAAAGTATAATTATAAGGTATCATCATTTTGGCTTCTTAGTGTTTCCTTTGCATTCAAAAATGTAATTGTAGGGAGATCATCCAATTGAGAAAAGAAGTGAATTGTTGCAGAGCACATCTTTGACGGAGAAGAAAAGAAAAACCTTATCCAATGCACAGCCCAAAGAAAAGGACAAGGCACAATGTGTAAGGAGGGGAGGTGTATTTACAAACGTTTCTACTAATAATTACTAGTAGTATACTGGAGACTTGAAAGTGAAGATTACAGTGATAATTCAAAAACCTACTGTGAACACATAATTGATAGAAAATAATGCTTAGTTTAAATGAGATTTGTTGAACATACCCATGCTTCAGGTGACATGGCTAGGCCTAATTTGCTTGTATTGGCACTCAATGTACAGGGACAAAGTTTTCTTAATATATGAATGAACTTCCTCGATGCATGTTTCCCTTCTGTGTCTTTCCATTTCAGAAAATGAGCAAAATAGAATTCATTTCATGATGCTTGTTAATTTGAAATGTATTAATTTGTGCTCCTCAAGAAGAAGGCAATGAGCGGAATGTTTCTCTATTTGTAGCAAATTCAAGGGTTCTTATCTGAGTATGTTCTAGGAGTCATTCTTCAGTTGTTCTGTTTATTGTTTTTATTTGTTACAGAAATGTCATGTTATTTCCTTAATTTGCTCTGTACCTCTTGTTTTATTTATGCATGAAAGTAGGCATTCCTAAATGTTTATTATTTGATATATCATATTTTCTTGAAAAGCTATTGGTTTATGTGAATGCAAAATTATTAATAAAGCCCTATGTTGTCAGATCACACTATGTCAAGTGTATGGCTATCAAGGTCTGAGACCTACAAAATGTGTCCTTCCTAGGATATGTACCAGAACTTTTGCTTACTTACTGGATAGCAGACTCTGCACTAGGCTGTACATTAATGTAATTCTTAACCTCTTAGCTGCTGGGCCTCCCCCAATCCCCCCCACCCCCAGTGCTGAGCCCTTTTTTGGCTATTTCGGGTAGTTCACGTTTAGGCCTTCATAGCTTTTTGTCCACATAAACTATCCATGCCAAATTTGCATCCTTTTTTCCAACATCCTAGGGATTCTAATGGTACCCAGAGTTTGTGGTTTCCCCTGGAGGAGACCAAGAAATTAGCCAAAATACAGTGAAAATTTCGTTTTTTTTAAAAAAGAATGGGAAAAAAGGGCTCCCGAAGAAGGCTTGTGTTTTTTTCCCCTGAAAATGGCATCAACAAAGGGTTTCTCGTGCTAAAATCACCATCTTCCCACCTTTCAGGAACGGGCAGACTTGAATCAGACAACCACATTTTTTAACACAATTTTGGCATTTTACTGTGACATACCCTATTTTTACTATTTTTGGTGCTTTCAGCCTCCTTCCAGTTAGTGACAGGAATGGGTGTGAAACCAATGCTGGATCCCGGAAGGCTAAACATTTCTGAAAAGTAGACAAAATTCTGAATTCAGCAAGGGGTCATTTGTGTAGATCCTACAAGGTTTCCTACAGAAAATAACAGCTGAAAAAAAATAATATTGAAAGTGAGCTGAAAAAAACAGTCATGTTTTACTCTGTAACTTTTCCTGCAATGTCAGATTTTTTAAAGCAATATACCGTTACGTGTGCTGGACTCTTCCAGTTGCGAGGATATATAGGGCTTGTAGGTTCATCAAGATCCCTAGATACCCAGAGCCAATAAATGAGGTGCACCTTGCAAAGGGTTTTCATTCCATACCGGGTATACAGCAATTTGTTTGCTGAAATATAAAGAGTGAAAAATAGGTATCAAGAAAACCTTTGTATTTCCAAAATGGGCTTAAGATAAGGTGTTGAGAAGCAGTGGTTATTTGCACATCTCTGAATTCCGGGGTGCCCATACTAGCATGTGAATTACAGGCCATTTCTCAAATAGACGTCTTTTTTACACACTGTCTTACATTTGGAAGGAAAAAATGTATAGAAAGACAAGTGGCAATAACACTTGTTTTGCTATTCTGTGTTACCCCAAGTCTCCCGATAAAAATGGTACCTCACTTGCGTGGGTAGGCCTAGTGCTCGCGACAGGAAACGCAAAATTGGTACATCACATATTTACATTGAAATCTGACTTGTTTTTTGCAAAGTGCCCAGCTGAAGATTTTGGCCGCTAGCTCGGCCGGCACCTAGGGAAACCTAGCAAACCTTGGCATTTTTGAAAACTAGACACCTAGGGGAATCCAAGATGGGGTGACTTGTGGGGCTCTGAGAGGAGTCACAAATTTCCTTCCACCCACCGTTCCCCAAGTCTCCCGATAAAATTGATACCTCACTTGTGTGGGTAGGCCTAGCGCCCGCGACGGGAAATGCCCCAAAACACAACGTGGACACATATCATTTTTTGACAGAAAACAGAGGCGTTTTTTGCAGAGTGCCTACCTGTAGATTTTGGCCTCTAGCTCAGCCGGCACCTAGGGAAACCTACCAAACCTATGCATTTGTGAAAACTAGAGACCTAGGAGAATCCAAGATGGGGTGACTTGTGGGGCTCTGACCAGGTTCTGTTACTCAGAATCCTTTGCAAACCTTAAAATTTGGCTAAAAAACACATTTTCCTCACATTTCGGTGACAGAAAGTTCTGGAATCTGAGAGGAGCCACAAATTTCCTTCCCCCCAGCGTTCCCCCAAGTCTCCCGATAAAAATGGTACCTCACTTGTGTGGGTAGGGCTGGTGCCCGCAACAGGAATAGATCACACAACGGTCAATGTTGGTCCTTACATGAGGCAGCTGTTGACCCTGGGGTGATCCATTCCTGATGCAGGCACTAGGTGTAGGCACTCAAGTGGGGTAGTGTTTTTATCAGGACAGGTGAGGAATCACTGGTTGGTAGGAATTTTGTTGATCCCAGCATATTCCTGTAGTTTGTGTGACAGAAATGCGAGAAAAATAGAGTTTTAATTCAACATTTCAGTTTTGCAGGGTATTCTGGGTAAGAAAACTTTGGGGAATCCAAACAAGTCACACCTCTGTGGACTCCCCTGAATGTCTAGTTTCCAGAAATGTTTGGGTTTAGTATGTTTCTCTATATGGCCACCGAACCCTGGACCAAAAACACAGGTGCCTGCCTTACAAAACCAGTTTGTTTTGTGATAGATAATTTTGATGTCTCCACAATATGATTTGGGCGGTGGAATTTGGGGCTGAACTAAATTGGGGAGCTCCCAAGAGAGCACTCTCTCTCTCTCTCTGCTTGCCACCGCATTCACCTGCTCTCTGGGTTGGGCTAACCCACTATTACCCCGTTGCACAGACTGTGCTTGCGAAGGGACAGCAGGACTGTCCTCATCACCTCCCTCATAATTTACTGGAAGAGGAGTTATCGAATGGGATTCCTCTGACTGAAAAATCACTCCCAGAGTCTGCGCAATTGTCCTATCCCTCAGATGCTGTCTCAGTATCTGATGTCTCAGTCTCTAATCTTATGTCAGAGCTGTCCTCTACAACCCGAGTGACGGCAGCAGCCATCCATCAAGATGCCATCTCTGCTATTGGCTAAACTGTTGCTCTAAAACACTAGCCTACGTAGACAGTTACAAAATTGATGGTGTGTGTGAGATACGAGCAACAGTAGAGGCGACCTTACCTGCGCTTCTTCCCTCAATCAGCACGTTCTTTCAAGACACTAAAAAAACACCTTGTCACATACCATTCGTCACAGTCTTTAGCACCCTCTGTGCCCAGTCCAACAATCATTATTGGTGCTCCCACTCCCTCCTCCTCGGATTCCCTCATTACCACCCTTCATCTCTCCATAGCCGCCCTCCACCCTGCACATACATTTCATTTGTATTATAGGACAGGTAATGGCTGACTTTACTAATGTACTCAGCTATTTACATACAATACAGATTTGCTCTTTGCAGTAGGCATATAAACCTTCTGCGCTTCTTTATGGCACTAAAACTGCCACTAGACAAAAGTCTGATCCTTTTGTAGCAGAAACATAATCACAATACTTACTTGACTTTTTTATTGCTGCCTAAAGGCTGCAGTTGAAATGCGTCAGTTGAAGTATGTGCATTGCTTTGAAGATGCAAGCTGCAACTGCAAGACAACTGGTGGCAAATATATATATATATACACACACATATAGATATATATATATATATATATGTAGATCACTTTTATATGTGGGTCTGGGTTTTCCTGGGGGGCGATCGCAGCCCCCAGGGAAACCGCACACGTATTGACAAAAGTGATATATATATATATATATATATATATATATATATATATATATATATATATATATATACATATATATATATATATATAGACCTATCTCTATATATTTCTATCTACATAGATATATCTATAGATAGATCTATATATATATATATATACATATATATATACATATATATATATATATATATATATATATATAGATATATCCATGTAGATAGATATATCTTCATAGATATATCTATATATATGTATATATATATATATCTATCTATCTATATATATATATATATATATACATATATATATATATATATATATTTTTCTTTTTGTAGTTGTATGGTTTCCTTGGGAGCCAAAATGGCCAAAGTGACGTCAGCGTGGGGCGGGTGGGGTACGGGGGGAGACACGGAAAAGCTTCCGTGCCTCCTGGGGTTTAAAAAAAAAAAATTATGATTTATTAACCCCCTCCCTGGTGTCGGCCACTGGTCGTGACCCGCACCAGGGAGGTAGTGTGGGCGTCGGCCAGTGCCCGACGACCGCACCCAAGGTGCTAATCTATCTGAGATTATTTATATTAGTCTTGTTGTTGAACTGGCTACCTACTTGTCTTTGTGATATCCCTGATCATTCTGAAAATGGTAATAAACATCCCACTACACACACTTCTGCATCACTAAAGTTGGGTTTCCGCTTCCTCTGATCTGACTGCCAATTTACATTCTGCAAATTCAGTCCTTTCATCAGAAGGGTCCTACTCTCAGCTTCCATATTGTTATAGCCCAAGATGTTGCTTAATTTTAGGATCTTATTTCAACCTGGAAAGCTGAGGCACTACACACAAAATCATCCAACTATTACCAAATACTTCCTATAGCAAAATGTCAAAGATTTCTACAAACTCTTGTGCATTCTTCTTCTTCTGATAAATAAGTTAAGGCCGGAGAAAAAAGTGCTTTGTGTTATGGTTCTCCTAGTAATATTGCAGAAAAAGATACCATATCACAGCACTGATTATCTTGCCAACTCTTTGTTTACACTTGTTCAGGAACACGTTTGTACTTCTGTTAAAATTCACAGTACAATACCTCAGTTCAGAATTATATCTCAACTTGTCCAAAATGAATTGAGCAGAACACAGTTCAAAAGATTTCTTTACGTTTTAGTTCACTTTCAAACACAAGTTTGGGAAGTGCTTTTCTCGATCTAGAATCAGGATAACACTTCATAATGCTTAATAATTAAATTTAGACCCATTATTATTTAAAGTTTCCTACTTCACTGAAGCCAAGCCTATTGCAAAGTAATAATGATAGTGGAGTACCAAAGATCGTTGTGAGAAAAAAATCCAAAGGAACGGAAACATCACTAATAAATAGTAAATTGGAATCACAAATTAATATGTAGTTTTGCCAATGTTTTTTTAATAAAGGAATCCTTCCTGTAGAGATATGAACCATAAATGGGAGTCCTAATGCTTACCATTACACATGCAACCCCAAAGTTGGGCTTTGTATCATTAGCATCATTAGCTTTATATCATTAGCACCAACAGCTTTACTTTTTACCATGTTATATTGTGAATGTCTGCCTGCCCTCTCTGTCAGATCCAACTGTGTAATAAATGAGTAGTGTCTTTCAGCTTGTTCTGCGAGCAGGGTCCAGGTCACCCCTTTCCCCATTCTTATTAGCAACAGAATCTGAGAACAGGAGAGAAGCATTCGTGTTTACATGTCTATCTGTGCTCTTCAGAGTTTAACTTTACACAACAGAATCCATACAACAAGGACCCACTATTTAAAAAGGCAAATCCAACTCCTACAGAACAATATTTCAGATTTTTGTCTCAGGTCTGATAATGTAAATCTTAATGAATGTCTGTCCTTGCGTTTTGTAACTTAAATGGCACTTGAAATTTCACATTGCAGTAAAGACAAAACATCACAAAATTGCTGGCACAACAAAACATACAACATTTTAGTACCCTTTCATGATATCTGGTTCAGGATGTTTTACATACAGAGTACCATAAACAATCAACCTGAACATACCCAAAAAGATGGATAGAAACTAATTTCTAGGTCACTGAGCGAATACATATGTTAGTATTTTAGGCATTGTTAGAAATGGGGTTTTTGGTTGGCAGTCAGGTTACCCCCTGTCCAAGCAAAAGCCCTCACTCTAATCAGGGTAAGTCACACACAATCCAAGATTATCCTGTGCCAACCCTCTGGTAGCTTGGCACGAGCAGTCAGGCTTAACTTAGAAGGCAATGTGTAAAGTATTTGTGCAATAAATCATACAATACCACCATATAGCACCACAAAAATACACCACACAGTGTTTAGAAAAATATATATAATATTTATCAGGATAATTGTAGGTCAAAAAGAATAAAGTTGCAATGGAAAATTGTAGAGATATCACTGAAAAGTGATATAAAGTGTCTTAAGTCTTTAGAATATAAACAAAGTCTCTTTCAAGCACAAGTACCTGGTTTAGCGTGGAAAAATCTCCTTAGAGGGCCACAAAAGAAGAGGTGCGTGGAAAAAGGGTGTGTGTGTCGATTTCTCCTCATCACACACGGACTTGCGTCGTTATTTTCCACGCGGGGAAGTCGTGCGTCGTTTTCCGGCACGCGGACAGTCTCTTTCTGTGGATCGCGAGGATTACCAGATGTCCCGGGTCTGTGCGTGGATTTTCCTGCTTGTTTTCCGGCTGCGCGTCGTTCTGCAGGGCTGCGCGTTGAAAGTAAGATCTCACGGCAGGCATCGCGTCGATTTCTCCTCTAGAGGTCGGGCGGCGTTGTCCTTGCGAAGCCGTACGTCGGATTTCTGGTCGTCCCAAGAGCGTTGCGTTGATCAGCGTCGGTGTGCGGCGTTTTTCTCGCCGCGGCACAAGCTGTGCATCAAAATTTTGGGCGCACGGAGCGTCCAAGTGAAAAAGGGAAGTCTTTTTGGTCCTGAGACTTCAGGGAACAGGAGGCAAGCTCTATCCAAGCCCTTGGAGAGCACTTTCACAGCCAGACAAGAGTTCAGCAAGGCAGCAGGCCAACAGCAAGGCAGCAGTCCTTTGTAGAAAGCAGACAGGTGAGTCCTTTGAGCAGCCAGGCAGTTCTTCTTGGCAGGATGTAGTTTCTGGTTCAGGTTTCTTCTCCAGCAAGTGTCTGATGAGGTAGGGCAGAGGCCCTGTTTTATACCCTAAATGTGCCTTTGAAGTGGGGGAGACTTCAAAGAGTGGCTAAGAAGTGCACCAGGTCCCCTTTCAGTTCAATCCTGTCTGCCAGGGTCCCAGTAGGGGGTGTGGCAGTCCTTTGTGTGAGAGCAGGCCCTCCACCCTCCCAGCCCAGGAAGACCCATTCAAAATGCAGATGTATGCAAGTGAGGCTGAGTACCCTGTGTTTGGGGTGTGTCTGAGTGAATGCACAAGGAGCTGTCAACCAAGCCCAGCCAGACGTGGATTGTAAGGCACAGAAGGATTTAAGTGCAAAGAAATGCTCACTTTCTAAAAGTGGAATTTCTAGAATAGTAATATTAAATCCGACTTCACCAGTCAGCAGGACTTTGTATTACCATTCTGGCCATACTAAATATGACCTTCCTGCTCCTTTCAGATCAGCAGCTGCCACTTCAACAGTGTATGAGGGCAGCCCCAATGTTAGCCTATGAAGGGAGCAGGCCTCACAGTAGTGTAACAACGAATTTAGGAGTTTTACACTACCAGGACATATAACTACACAGGTACATGTCCTGCCTTTTACCCACACAGCACCCTGCTCTAGGGGTTACCTAGGGCACACATTAAGGGTGACTTATATGTAGAAAAAGGGGAGTTCTAGGCTTGGCAAGTACTTTTAAATGCCAAGTCGAGGTGGCAGTGAAACTGCACCCACAGGCCTTGCAATGGCAGGCCTGAGACAAGGAAAAGGGGCTACTTAAGTGGGTGGCACAACCAGTGCTGCTGGCCCACTAGTAGTATTTAATTTACCAGCCCTATGCACATAAAGTGCACCTTACTAGGGACTTATAAGTAAATTAATAGTCCAATCAGGTATGATTCAAGGTTACCATGTTTTAAGGGAGAGAGCATATGCACTTTAGCACTGGTTAGCAGTGGAAAGTGCGCAGAGTCTAAAAACCAGCAAAAACAGTGTCCACAAAGTGGAGGGAGGCAGGCAAAAAGTTAGGGGTGACTACCCTAAGGCTGTCAGGTCTAACAAGCATCCAGATCATAAAATGTGAAAACCGATAGTCCTCTTTTAAAGAAAGCTCTATGCCAAAGGTTTGGAATATCCAACATTTAAACAGCTGGTGCAGTGGCATATTGTCACCTTTGAAAGTAGTAAATGTCTGTACGTCTCTGGCACGTAACAGAATGTGCTGCTTTTGGTTGGAAATGCAGCAGCATTTTTGACATATCCAAAGGAACTAAAGAGGACAACATAACATATTAGCATAACAATAAACAAAGTAACTATACAGCGAATGCATGATAGTGTACAACAGCAATAGTAATAAACAACATAACACAATAATAGTACAACACAAACACACAATGCTATCATGCAACACACATACACTACAGCACACACAACTGCATTACACATGAGCACTGCCAACAAATAAAACAAAACATCACAAAACAACAAAATACAACCAAAAGAATATTGCATTATATCCTAAAGCACAACAAATCATAAGCCACAAAAAACAATGTAGCCCAAAAGTAATACATTGGAATGGTGATTTATAAAACAAAAACATAGTTAACCCCCAGAACATTAACAACCAAGAAAACAATAGCATGGCATGCCCATCAACACAAAACAACACAATAATACAATAACACCCTTTTGAAAAAATGCATAAATATTCTGCAAAGCAACCCCACACAACAACTGAAAGCAAAGACACAACACAATAGCAGTCCATAACACTAGAAGTCAAAAAAGATTCTAGTAATAAATATCAACCCAGAATACCTTAATAGAAGAATATCAAGGACAGAATTTTGAGATACAAAATATTGAAAGTTAAATGCATATAGTGAAGTATTGAATTACTATTCCCAGCTCCACATATGTGTACTTTAAATATATATATACCGCACAGGTGCATAAGCATTTGGTTAGGTACAGAAAAGCTAGACCCTTTAATATTTGTTTTGATATTTTGTTCTCGATATTGTGTCCCATCTATGTTATTAGGATGATCTTCTGTATTCATATCCTCAAAACCCTAACACAACCTAATGCAGCACAATTGCAAATTTGTGCCTTTGTGTTATTTAGTGGAGGTGTTTTGCTGTGATGTGTTATTATGTAGATGTATTCTGTTGACTTGCCTTGTTATATTGGTCCATTTTATTGTTGAACTGAATTGTATGCTGTCAATGTGATGGTATTTTGCACTATAGTGGTGCAGTCTATTGTGATGTATTTATGTGTTAGTATTGCATTGTTGTTGCTTTGCATTGTGTTTTTATGCTGTACTGCTCCTATTGTGGTGTGTAATATAAAGAAGGAACAATAAGCTTGATCTATCGACCGCTAGAGTGCTCTGCTGACTGGGTTGCCTGTGAAAAGACCATGAACAATTCAAGTAGGTGACTGGACCTTTCACTAAAGATACTGAGAACCTGTTCAGATCTGGGTTCTCATAATCCATGTAATAGCATGAGCATAGCTCCAGGGGGGTTGTTTGGGGTGCAATCCTCTTTTAAAAATGTATTCTATTCTAAATAGTTGGGGACAAGTACTTCAGCCTTGTAATATGAAGTGTTTGGCGTATTTAACCTGTGATTCTTAGGTGCCCACAAGGACAAAGACACACACACCCTCTCTCATCTATGCTTTGAAGGCCTTACAAAGTGTTTATTAGTTTGAAGAATATTGTGCTAAGCCTTCTGTTGGCTGTTAGGGGTAGCTCACTCTTAGGGCTCCATAAGCTTTTTTCACATAAACTTTGTGTTTTTTTTCTTCAACATCCATGGGATTCTGAAGGTACAAACGTTTTCGGATTTACCTGGAGGGGACTGAAAATGTAGCCAAAATATAACTGAATTTTAGTTGTTTTAGGGAAAGAAATACGTACAAGGCTGCTGAAGAAGAACATGTCTTTTTTTCTTGCAAATGGCAATCAATGGAAAATTTGTGGTGCTTCAATCACCATCTTCCCAGCCATCAGAAGCAGGCAGACTTGATTCAGAAACCCACATTTTTAACACAGTATTTGACACTTTACTGGGAGATATCCCTTTTTCCCTTTTTGTGTGCTTTAAGCCTCTTTTCAGTTTGTGGAGAAAACATGGATGAATACCATGGTGGATTCCAGAAAGCTCCACATTTCTGAAAACTAGGCACACGTCTAAATTCAGAAAGAAGTCATATGTGTAGATCTTTCAAGGTTTCCCAAAGAAACAAATGGCCTCATTACAAGGCTGGCGGTCTTCAGGCTGCCAGTCTTGCAATGCAGGTCAGGACCGCCGCAGCTGTGATGGTCGGACTGCCAATTTAAGACTCTGGCGATTAGACCACCAGGGTACCGTCAGCACTTCCGGGATCCATGATCCTACCAGCCTGGCAGAGATCGCAGTCAGCCTGCTGATTATAACCTTGTCGTCTGCCAGCCTTTTCATGGCGTTATCACTGCCATGAAAAGGCTGGCAGAGAACAGATTCAGTTGACCACAGGGTGGGCCCTGCACTGCCCATGCTCTTGGCATGGTCAGTGCAGGGGTCCCTCTGCCCAGCACCATTGCAATGCACATTGGGAAGGTGCTTGTGCACCCTGCAGTGGAAACATTGCCACTGGCTATTTTACGAGCAGGAGACAATGTTGCTGCCTGTTTCCCGCTGGAGTGACAGGTGGAAACCACAGTTTCCACCTGTCAGACTAGCAGGAAACACCTAATAGGTCTGAAAGGGTGGTCACCACTACGGCGGTGGCCATTCATTCAGGAGTTAGACAGGCTTCCCATCTGTCAGACTTGTAATGAGGGCCTTAGTGTTGAAATAAAAAAAAATTGTATTATAAAACTGTCATTTGTGACAACGTTTTCATTTGTAACTTTTCATCACAATGGGCTATTTACAAAAGCAATATACCATTACATCTGCTCGACCTTTCTGGTTGTAGCAATATATGGGGTTTGGGTTTTTTCCAAGAACTCAGAGTACCCAGAGCTAATAACTGAGCTACAACTTAGAATACTTTTCCATTATGTACCGGGTGTAGAGCCATTCATATGGTAAAATATAAATAGTGAAAAATAGATATCAAAGACATGTATGTATTTCCAAAATGGGCAAAGGATTTGAAGTTTAAAAGCAGTGTTTATGTGCCTGTTTCTGAATTTGTCGTTACCCATAACAGCATGAGAAATAGAGGGCTTTTCTCAAAATGTCTTCATTCCTACATACTGTCTTACATTTGGAAAACATAAATGCAGAGAAATACAACGTGTAACTACACTTGTTCTACTGTTCTCTGCTCCCCTAACTCTCTTGATAAATATGGTACCACAATTGCATAGGTAGGCCTAGTGCCTGCAGTAAGAAAAGGCCCAAAACACAATATGGACACATCACATTTTCCACTGAAAACTGACCCTTTTTTAATATTCCTAGCTCTGTATTTTGGGCCCTAGCTCAGCTGGCACCTAGGGAAACCTTCACATTTTTGAAAATCTAGACACCTAGTGGATTTCAGGATGGTGGTGACTTGCGGAGACTTGCGTGGCTGTCGCCAAATTGTGTTACTCGGAAACCCTTAAAACCTCACTCTTTAACTAAAAACACATTTTCCTCACTTTTCTTTGATGGAAAATTCTGGAATCTGTGTAGAGCCACACATTTCTGTCCAATCAACACTCCCCCAAGTCTTCTGATAAAAACTGGTACCTCATTTGTGTGGGTAGGCCTAGTGCATGCTTCAGGGAATGGCCCAAATTGCAAAATGGGCACATCACATTTTTCCACTGAAAACTAACCCTTTTTTTGTAATGTGCCTACCTGTTTATTTTGGGCCCTAGCTCAGTCAGCACCCAGGGATCCCTTCAAAACCTATACATTTTAGAAAATTATGCATAGAGTGGAATCCAGGCCGTGGTGACTTAGATGGCTCTCACCAGGTTGTAATATCCATAATTCCCATGCAAACCTCAAACTTTCACTAAACACACATTTGCCTCACATTTCTGTGACGGAAAGTTCTGGAATCTGTAGGGAGCATCAAACTACCTTTCACCCAGCATTCCCCTAAGTCTTCTGATAGAAATGGTACTTTACTTGTGTGGCTAGGCCTAGTGCATGCAAAATGACATATCAAATTGAAGTTGATGAGAAACCCCTTACTAGGACTCCCATTGATGTTAGTTTGATCTGTTCATATCACAGGCACTAAACCAAGCTACATAAGTGGGGCATCATTTTCACTGGAACAAGTGGGGAAATGCTGGTTGGTAGGGATTTTGTGTATTCCTTCTGATTCTCAAAGAATTTGACACAGAAATTAAAGGAAAATGTGTGATTTTGGTCACATTTTGAGGTTTGCAGGGCATTGTTGGTGAGAAAAATGTATGGGATCCATGAGAAATACATCACCCTGTATTACCCTAGGTGTCTAGTTTTCAGAAATGCCTAAGTTTGGTAGGTTTTTCTGGGCACCCGTCCAACCCAGGCCCAAAACTGCAGCTCCCCTATTTGTTAATGTTGCCACATTGCGTCTTGGACCTGCACAATTGGGAGCACTAGGCCAACCCACAGAGGTGAGGTACCATTTTTATAAGAAGAATAAGGGCAATGTTGAGTGGAAGGAAGTTTGTGGTTCCCAGCAGATTCCAGTACTTTGAGGGATCCACACAGGCCACCCTTGAGTGCCCCTGGAGACTAGTTTATGAAACATTGGTAGATTTTCCCTAGAGACAATGTACACCCTGGCAGGGAAAGACATAAAAGACAAATATTAGTGCACAACCATCTATTCCTCAAGTACACGCATATACTGGCTAGATTTGGCACAAGGGTTAGTGAAAGGCTCAAAATGCAAATTTTATCAACAAAAGATTTCACAAAAATGAATAAGCTGTTAAAGTTAAAAAACAAAAACAATGACCCACAGCTCGTGAGCTGTAAAACCATGACAAGGCACCAGCCATTATACAGGCCATTCACAAACCTTTCATGAGTGACACATGCAAAACCATTCACACCGCTAGCTGTGGGCCAAGCACATTACAACACTTGCATCAACAGACAGTGCCATTCAAGGGCCCATCACTTTCATACACCCACAGGACTGACACAGGAATCACACTGCCTGTCATCTGATTGAATGTGTAGACTGGCATTTGGCTGGTAATTTATTTGTAGTGACCAGCAGCAAGTCACTAGACGCACACCAACAGCCAAATGCCAGCCCACACACACTATCAGCCAAGTGACAGGCCACACACACCACTCTCAATTTCTTTTCTTTACCAAAAAGAAAACATAAACCAATTTGAAGGAGATGAAAAACCAACTATTACTACAAACACAACAGGTCTATCTAAATGCATCAAACTACCACCCACTCTGAATCAAGCAACTTTTACACTCATGGTTGCTCCAAATACTTTAGTTGCGTTTGGTACAATTTAAAGCTTACAAGTGCACATAGCCCAGGATTAGGAAGACACTCGAAGCAGTACATATGAATGTCTTTTGGCATGCATCTTAGGATATAGATTCCACATCTCCTATAGGGAAAGTTTTTTTGGGGCATGGGAGGACTACAATCAGGAATGTGGTAATCTTTCAATCCAGCCACATCTTCCACCACTCCAAATCTAGGAATGCTTGCCTGCTCCACTACACCAAGGCTGCCTATCTCGGACTGTTGAAACTAACCTAAAGTCATCTTAGAATCTGTACAACAATACAACAATACAACAGAAACATTGAAGGTTGCTAAATGAAACAAATGGACAGGCAACTTCTTATACCAAATGTATAACTTACGAAGATCAGTGTACGGCTCCAACCTCTGATCTACTCTATCTATACCCCACGTGTGCAAATTGTAGTCTAAAATGCACACAGTTTGCAAACCTCAGCAACCTAACCTGAAACAGTCATAGGTAAAGAACTTTCATCATGAATGGTTGCCAGTATGTGGACAGCTTTCCTGTCTGAAAATTTAACAGCTTAAAGCTCATCACTATGCAAGCCATTGCTCTATCCCCTCTAAAGCTTGGTACATACAAGCTCTCTAGGGTAACCTTTATGGTTAGGGTGGATTGTGCCATAAGCAACCATATCCACTTTGAACAATTCTTTGAACAATTGCCCATCAGTGTAGAAGTTAGCAAAGTATAAATGGTGAAATATGTTAAAATGTCCTCTGACAAGGTCCCGCACAATTTTCTCACTGACTCCAAGAGTGTATGGACAACTGGGGGACGGTTCGATAGAAGAATCCCTACCAGTTTATACTCTGAAATTATGGCCATATCCAGTACTGCTCTCAGGAAGCACATACATCCTAATTCGATAATGTGGCCGACTGCAAAGAATGTACTGACTAAAAAACAAACAGCCTTTGAACAGGACCGAAGACTCATCCACAGCCATTTCTTTCCCTGGAACATTGATCTCTCAAAAGTGGTTCACAAACTTATCAAGGACAAAATAGTCTGGTCAACAATCTTGTCCAAAAATCTACTATCCATAAACAACTGAAAGAAATTTATAGGTAAAAGTTTTTCAGTTTTGACTCTACACCCTGCAACACCACTAAAGGCAGACAACACAGGCTGCACCTTGCATAGGGCAACCCAGAGTACAGTACTTCCAATAGGAAGCCATCAGCCCAAGCTGCAATCCAGATTTCTCCTGCTGCACTATCAGCATATCAATGTCCACCTCTAAAAAGGCCACTTCCTCTGCACTGAGATTAGATTCGTCATCAGATGATTCCTTCCTCTCAGACAGAAAAGTCCCTGCCTGAATTTGTCACAGGAAGATTAAAAAAACAAACCAACAACCCGCTGAGCAGTAATCCTGCATCTAGCCATAATCCATACTAATAAAAGTAACATGATAAATAAGTCAAAATAACTAACACTGTATGAAATAAGTAATAAATAAAGTGCAACTTCATAAAACACAAAGTAAAACTAGTGGCTTATAATAATCTGGAAGGGAAAGTCAATCAATACAAAGCATGCAGAGACTTATATACACAAAAATGATACCACTCACTTGCCAGAGACAGCTAGACTGAACATCACCGGCAACTAGTCTGCACAGACACAGCAAGCACCAACTATAGCCCACTGGAATGAAAAACCAAAGGAAATTTCAAACAGGACAACACAATACACACCTTGCACAAATTCAAATAGAATTTTAAATTCAAATAGAATTTTAAAACAGAAGCTAAATATGCTGCAATTGTTACATCCTTTGAAATAAAACACATTTATAGAGGGCAGTGATACTCATTTGAGGTAAACAGTGCAAAAAATGATTTCTTACCAAACATATACAACGACATAAACTCTAGAGCTACCAGTGCTTAAACTGCAAGCAGGAGCTGCCACCAAGGAAATTAAAAGCTTTGCACTGGAATAAAAAAGTGAAAAAAACCTTTAAGATCACAAACCGAACTAATGACAAGAAATAAAACAGTTAACATTATAAAGCACTATGAATTCTGCCCTTGGAGGCATATCAGCATCACAAACATCCAGTCCGCCTCCACGAGGGGCACAAAGCAAAGGCAAGGAATTGACTTGTCTTGAGAGGTGACCCTTACTGCAGCCAAACTCAACTTCGCATACACCACCATCCAAACTCCAGTCATAAACATTGCTAACTAGAAGCCAGCCTATACACACTGCCAGCTAAATCCCCAGTTCAGACAAACTATCATCAAATGCCAGTTCACACACACTGACAACCAGATGCCAGTACACACACAGCCAGCCACACGCCACTACACGCAGTACATCAGCCAAACTCCAGTTCACAATCACATAGAAAATTACACCCTAGTGTCTAGTGGTTTTCAGCCCTCCCCTAGAGGCAGATGGGCCTACAAATATGTCCAATCTGTCCCCAGGGGGTGGGAGAAAAAAGTGACCAAATAATGGGAAGCTAGCCTTCATCAAGGGGCCACTCCCTGACATGTACATCAAATAATCCCTGTTGCCTAGTGGCTTTCTGTCTTGTTTGGGAGCAAATCGGTATAAAAATAAGACAGATCGACCCCATGGGGGGCAGAAAATGGCCAAAATAAGTGTTTCCATTATAGGAAGCCAACCCTCACACAAGGGTCCACTCCCTGCCATGCATATAAAATTATCTCTGGTGTCTAGAGCCTTTCTGCCCCTTTTGGGGGCATATCAGCCAATCAAAATAGCCAACCCACCATCCCCGGGGGGCAGAACCAGACAAAATATGTTCCCCAATAAAAGGGGGCGAACCCCAGCCTAATGGCCCACTCCACAAAAGGAAAGAAAATCCTTGGAGGCTACTGGATGCATTCCTGCTGAGTGACTGTGGTTCCCACCTGTGATTCCTGGGAAGAGAAAACTCTTTCCTTTCCCATGTTGCCTCTCTGCCCTTCCCTATGCCTCCCCAGAGGAAAACCTAACTTCCTCCTTCGACTTGCTGGGAGCAAGTGGCTTCCCCCACATCCCTGGCATGTTTTGATGATGTTGACAATTGGCATGCGTGCTGACATCATCAGATCACCGGGGAAGGGATCAGGGGTGGCAGCGAAAACCCTTCCACTACCATCCCTGGAGGGGGCAGGTTGAAGGGGGCCCATGGGGAAGTGCCAGCACCCCCAAAACTGGTGGGTATGAAGATGACTCAGAGTCTTCCTCAGCACAAGTACACCCTGGCAGAGGAAGGCTTCAAGCTGTACTCTGTAGGGAAGGGTTAAGAACTGGTTGTTAGAGAGTGGGTCTTCATCATCTACAGAAAAACCCTCAATTGACAAAGACAAATAGGTAAATTTATGAGAGAGAGTAGGCAGATATGCATCTGGTCCTTCAATGATTGACTGATTAGGATCAAATATTAAGAACATTATGTGAAAAAAATATTTGCAGTAAAAGCCTTGGGAAAGCACTTCTATTGGGGATATTTATGCTTGCTTTGTGCTGAATTAGCGTCATTATTTCTTATGCTAATTCAGCGCAAAGCCAACGCCATATTCATATTTTGATGCTAGACCCATCTAGCATCAAAATGTTGGTGTTAACGTCATTTTTCAAACCTCCTTGCGTCAATGAGATGCAAGGTAGGCGTACCCGTCCAAAAAATGACTCAAACACCCTAGCGCCGTATTTAACCACCTGGGCAAAAATGACACACGGGTGGGAGGCGGACCCAAAAAATGATGTCAACTCCGATTTGTGCCAAAATGTAATGCCTGGGCCAGGGCCGGCATTAAAATGAGGCAACTATACCACTACTAAAGGAGAACACACCAAAACAACATTACAACCTACAGGAGAAGATGGAGGTGACATGGATACAGCTTGCTAGACGACGCAGAGGACAGCAACAACTCCTGCACACACCACTACAACAACGCGGCCCACAAAAGCAAACCAAAGGCAGGAGAGGGTGTTCAGAACCAGGACAACCCTCCTTGGCCTCGGGGACCTGGACATTATTAGGACCTACAGATTCAACTGCAAGCTATACTGCACCTTCTGCACCACATTGAGTCACAAACTGCAGCCAGCATGCAGACCCCACACAAAATTCCATCCATGACAAAGCTGCTCGCTGTCCTGCACATGCAGGCAAGTGGTTCCTTCCAAACATCAGGTACACTGGTTGCTGGTGTCTCACAGCCGTTGTTCTCTGTATATCTGCCAAAGGTGTTAGACGCCATCATCTTCCTGACACCCCACCACATCAGCTTCCCCAAAACCCAGCAAAAGCAGCAGGAGAACAAATAGAGGTTCTATCAAATCCATGGCTTTCTACATGTGCTAGGTGCAATTGACTGCACCTATGTCAGGCTTGTACCACCTGCAGCAATAGAGCACTTATACTGGAATCACAAGCACACACATTCCATTAATGTGCAGGGTATAGTGGACCACCGCAGAACATTCATAGACATTTTGGCCAAGTATCCTGGGAGCGTCCATGACGCCTTCATGTTCCGGCACAGCAGGATCAATGAACAATTCCAGGATGGACAGTTTGGAAATGGCCGACTTGTGGGTAAGTGAACAAATCTAGTAATGTACACACAACACACCAACCCTGTCAGACACAATGCATACACCACTACAGTGACATATGGCCATAGGTGATAATGCACAGGTGATAGCACATATGCACCATGCTGCGGTACAGCACAATCACTTCACAACACTAATACATACACCCACATGTATGTAACACACCCACAACTTGACAGGCATACCACGGGAAGGACAGGTGCAGACATGTACCCTTTGACAATAGCAGAACTACACAGACCACTACAAGTGCCCTCAGGTTGTCCACTACTCACACATGACACACACAACACCAGACAAGAATAGCACAGAAATGTCAAAGGCATACACCATGCACATTTCATGTATCTTCCAAATAGGCACAGATGTCTCAAGTCATGCTGTGCAAATCAACAAATGCCTAACTTGCCTGTGGTGCGCAGAGACATCTGCCTGTTGCATTGGCTCACACACATAGGAATACAAGATAAATGCCCATCACATACCATGTGCCAGATGTGTTAAAAGTGGTACCACACCTACTGTAGTGCAACATCACATGCAACACTCACTGACTCACAACACCATCATGTCTGTAACAGACACGATAAATGGCCTAACAGGGGGCAGAGACACAGTCAGACAGTTCAGATCATGGATGTCACAGTAGGACCCTGTAGGAGAAAACAAGACATCACTGACCTTACATTCACTGTGCCAAGGGACACATTTGCCAAGTAGCTGAGCTCCATCCCAGAGCCTGCACTGTGCATGAGTCAACAGAATAAAAGCACATTAAGGGTTAGGAAGATAGGGGACACACTGCTAGTTATGTTGATCATCCTGTGACAATAGGATAGACACCCTTGGACACCTCATGGCTGACACAAACATTAGCTGCCACTCAAGAACACCAAGGGAACAATGTAATCGGCCACAGTTCCATATTCATGGCCTGCTCTGTATGTACATCTTGGCAGATTACCATTTCATGATGACTTCAAGCCACATTGTAAATTGGCCACCCTCCCATGCTGTATGTAGCGTGAAAGGGGTGTGCAATGTTTCTCGCTGCAGGTCTGTCACCACAAGATACATAGCATGATGATGCAGACTCACATGTAGCTGTCCCCTAAAACCTGAGGAAGTGCCAATAACAAATACTGCCCCAGAGGTGCTGTATTCAGGTTGTAAAAAGGAAGTAGACTGTACTATGAATGACACACAAATGCATGCTGCAGCTGCACACACAGAAAGAGCCAATTGGCCATCCATAAAGCATATGTACAGGATGGTATACTGTCCTGCACAGATATATCCACCTCCACAAGGCAGCTAGCCAAGTATCCTGGTGCAGGCTAGGTAGTGTTGGTGCATGGCTACACATGAACAACTGCTGCAGGGGACAACAAAGGTTTGCCAAGTAACATGTCACACATGGGGCATTCTTGCATAGCTGAAATGTTGCAGGACAGTGCAGGCAATTTTGGAGACATATAGTGCATTCTCACAAACCAATTTCAAAGGCCCATAGTGTCAGACCTCATCTTCAGTGAAACATGCATTCTCGCAGACCAGTTTCAGAGGCCCATAGTGTCACACCTCATCCTCAATGACACATGTCAAAAGGGATGGGATGGCCAGGCTCTGTAGAACTACCATGTTGCCAACACATCTGACCCCATTGTGTTGTGAGGATGTGTCATGTCCCCTCTAGTGAAAGCACACTGATACAAAGGTGCACTACACTACGTCTGGTACATACATAATGCCTATCAGTGTGGAATCCAAATTATATGTTCCAGGTCCTTGAGACAAACACAATAGTCATTTTGTCAATAATCACCTCACTTATTCACACAATCCGGCTTTGGTGTCTTCAATCTTTTAAACATATACTTTAGGGTTTATGAGTCTCACCGCAGGCAGCATGTCACAAACACTAATCTGAAGAGTACTGTAACTGTGAAGTGTAAGAGCGAACTGCTACTATCACACACATCACAATTAGCCACATCACTTGATTTTGACAACTGAAGGACACAGTCTATGGATCACAACATCCACCTTGCCAACGTGTACAACAATAGCTCATCACATACAACAACAACATATCCAAATAGGAGGAACACAAGGGGGGCACACATGAGGCAGTGGATGTCAACATATGGTGAGACTGTAATGTTTGAACAGGGCACTAACACAACTCAGTGTGAGAATTTCAATGGCTGCATGGAGCATGTGTGACAAGGGGGAGACATCATTGGTGACAATGCTCAACATGATTAGACAGGTATGACAAGCAATGGGAGAAATGGATCCTACGCAGTACATCCATGGAAATCACTCCTGCCATTACGATGGGGAGCAATCCTGTTACAGGGTACTCACACTTTGGACGGACACATCTGCGGAATGCACATCAGAATAGATGAGAACATATGCAGCAAGGGCTGCAGGTCCACCGCAAATTACTTTTTATTGCAATGCAAAATGTTATGAATTTCAACTGTCCATTGTGTTCAATACATTATGGGGGTCATTCTGACCCGGGCGGGTCGGCGGACGCCGCCCGCCTGGCGGGAACCGCCAAATGGCCGCTCCGCGGTCAGAACTCCGCGGAGGCCATTCTGACTTTCCCGCTGGGCCGGTGGGCGACCGCCAAAGGAGCGCCCGCCAGCCCAGCGGGAAAGGCCCTGCAACATTGAAGCCGGCTCCGAATGGAGCCGGCGGTGTTGTAGGGGTGCGACGGGTGCTGTTGCACCCGTCGCGATTTTCACTGTCTGCAATGCAGACAGTGAAAATCATGGTGGGGTCCTGTTAGGGGGCCCCTGCACTGCCCATGCCAGTGGCATGGGCAGTGCAGGGGCCCCCAGGGGCCCCACGACACCCGTTCCCGCCATCCTGTTTCTGGCAGTGAAAACCGCCAGAAACAGGCTGGCGGGAAGGGGGTCGGAATCCCCATGGCGGCGCTGCTTGCAGCGCCGCCATGGAGGATTCTCCCAGCCGGGGGAAATCCGGCAGGAAACCGCCGGACCCGGCTGGGCGACCGCAGCTTTACAGCCGCGGTCGGAATACCAAAGGAAGCACCGCCAGCCTGTTGGCGGTGCTTCCGTGGTCGTCCACCCTGGCGGTCGATGACCGCCAGGGTTGGAATGACCCCCTATATGTTTGGAATGTAGGTAGAGTGTGTCAATCGCAGTATTTAACAAATATGTACACATGTCCAACATATGTGTAGTCCACACACAAGTCATCCATATACTCTAGAGCAACATATGGAGACATATGTCGGGTAACAGTTGCCAGATTGTATTCATCAGCCATCATCAATGTCTGAGCTGTGCATGTTGTCTGAATTGTGATGCTCTATAAGACAACAACACACAGCACATACGTTAACACAATTCCCAATCACATACCATGACTCTTGCATAGTACTGACTGCCATACATATGTGGATACACTGTTGTCACACATACATACAAATGTATGACTTGTATACATTTGCATGCTGTTGATTCTGTAACACACACATTGGTATAACAGACCAATCACACACAAATCACATTGTTCAATGGAATATCACATGTGGCCATACACAAAATGCCAAACTGAAGCTCTGCCCATTCAATTATTATGTTGATACAGGGTGCATTCATCAACAACTGACAAAATCACACAATCAGGAATTGAGTTAAAAAAAGTATGATAATGCGTCGAAAACATCTACAAATACAAAGTACATGACCCATGGGCCCTTAGCGTGATTTACACCTTAGCACACATTGCAATGCTGATTTACTGTAAAATCAACTCATTAAGGTAATGCCTCAATATAAAAAGATGCATGTAACTAGTGCTCCTGAAAAAAACTATCAGATGCGTCAAAACAATTCATGCTTAACAGAAAATGTAATGCAAGGGCACAGGATGTGATGTAATAGGATATCCTGTTTACAGGCATGGTACAGTGGGTTTACTTTCACTTT
This sequence comes from Pleurodeles waltl, assembly GCF_031143425.1. Classification (NCBI taxonomy): domain Eukaryota; kingdom Metazoa; phylum Chordata; class Amphibia; order Caudata; family Salamandridae; genus Pleurodeles; species Pleurodeles waltl. The sequence goes on along the minus strand of NC_090439.1, from coordinate 560,398,565 downwards.
CCCTTTACAGTCTGTGCCTCTTTTGACTGTGTGGTTGTGTCTTTGTGTTGGTGGTGTCTTCTTGCTCTTTTTTGTATCTTGTGGTGTCCCTCCTGTTGTGTTTCTGTTTTATTTGATTGTTATTTGTCCCAGTGGCAGTGAATTTGTGTGTCTACTGTATTGTAACTTGTACCTATGCTGTGGGGTGTCTGTCTGGGTTAATTCTATAGGTGGGTTATTTGGGTTAGTTATTTTTTGGGTGTTAAGTTTCCTTTCCTTAATTCTATATATTACTACAACATTTTACTATTTTCAACCTGTACCCCAGTGCAATGTCTGGCAGGGGGAGGCAGACCAGAATAGCGGAGGAGGAGCTGGGAAGATTTGTGTGGCTGGTAGCCCACTATCTCCCATAGATGCTGGAGATGGGTGGCCATGTGCACTAGGGCTCCCGGACGGGGGCGAGGTGGCTGCGGTGGGACAAGGTGCTCTACCACCTGAAGAGGGTGCACCGAAGCAGGCACAATGACCAGCAGCTCAAGCATCGCTGGGCTGAATTGGTGGCCAGGGAACAGGATCTTCTGGATAATCTTGGTGTGGTGATTGGTGGCCCTGTTGGTGAGTCCCCCATTGAAAACCTAATTACTGTTCACTGCACTTCAATAATAGTAGCTGATGTGTTGGCGTGCTGCATGCAATGCTTGTGGACAGGTTGCATGCAACCAGAATGAAGTGTCACCTTGCCAGCATAGACATGGGCTTCACAAATCCAACCATTTTACCAATGCAAGTCAGATGTTAGGTGAGTCATGCACGTCCATCACTAAGTCACACAATTCATGGGCCATGGCAACATCTGTGCCCCAGCATTGTGTCAAGTATGATAAGCCCAGACACTGCCAGCATACCATATGTAAGTGGATTGTGATAACAAAGTACGACAATCCATGTATGGTGCAACAATGTCAGATTTTTACATACATCATCTCTGCCATTATGTTTACAAAGGGGGCATACCTGCCTTAGGGGCCACTGGCAATGGGGCATTTGATGCTATCACCCAACAGTGACACATCATTCATGGATTACTCAATGCATGAAAGTTGTAGATTAACTATTTAGCCACTTGTCCTCCACAAAGTGCCTTTGTGTGCCTTGCAGGACAAGCCAGAATACCTGAGTCAGTTGTCTTGCAGAGCACAAGGGTAGTGTCATTTATCTGTCACCCAACTCCCCCTCATTCCATGGAGTTCCATCTTATGTAGATTGGCCACAAATGGGTGTTGCAAGGTGTAGCACTACATGAGTCTCAGGCGCAGTGATAGAGTGCAGATGTATGGCTTTCATTTACATGAGTGTCAGTCTCATTGTGAGTTTGCAGTGGTATGTCTGTTGCACTGTCCACAACCTGGATAATTACCTCACTCCTCTGAAATAGTACATACTGCCACATGTAGTGCACGAGTAGTGACAGTGATGTGATACTACCCACTGTTTTCCATCCATATATTTGAGGTGGAGCTGCCCCCTACACCATAGGCAAAGTGTCCAGATTTGAGGACCTAGATGTATCCAGTAAGTGTGATTTTGTCTGTCCTGTGTAGTGTTGAAGTGTTTTATGTGAGTGAGTCATGAGTGTTGCACTCAATGCTAGAAGTGACGAGCTGTAAAATTATCAGAAATCAAAGTAGGCTGGATTCTGACACTGCATGCACAGAGAGTCACTTCTTGTGAGGCTTGTGGCGCTCAACAGCCAGCATTGTGCGAACAAGGTGATGACAAGCTACATGTAGCTCCATATGTGACTTAGATGTACACTGTTGTGTATTTAATGGCACTGAAGCACACCGTCATTACCACAACACAGTGATGCACCATTTTGTAGATGTAATTGTAATGTACAAATAGGACTGGGTGGCCAATTGTCCACCAGCATAGTGCCCCTAATTTTGTACTCCACTTATGTGACACTTATGTGGAATGTAATAGGCGTGCATGCAGGTCAAGTCCACTCGTGTGCTGGCATGATTATGAGTGTGTGAGGAATGCTATTGGCTGATCAGGAATTGATGGGTGTCTACACATGGACACAATGAATTAGAAATGATAGGCCTATGGATACCAGCTTCATTTTTGTCATCTCCTAGCATTTGATCCACTCCCTGACTCCATGTATGAATGTGAATGCGTTGATAGATGACCTGGACAGTTGAAATATTGATCTGCATGGCCATACCCCATGAGGCACAAGGGGTGGGAACAACAAATTTGTAGGTAGATGTGATGCTCACAGTGTAGGTGACAGTCATTTTGATCAGGCTTGCATGTGTACCTATCAACACTGAACCCAATAACAGGTGCAAGTTAGTGGTGATGTATATTAGAACATTTGACACAGATGAAGAGGAATAGTGGCCCTGATCAATGTCAACTTGACATTGCCTTTGCATTGTCACACATGGTACAAAATCTAAGAACATCTAATTTTGTTTGTTTCATAAACTTGTTGTGGGTGGCTATGGTGTCAAGGAAATGGTGCTAAGGCAGGGTTGTCATTTTATCCATCAGGGCCATTGTATCATCCGGAATGTGAGTAGGAGTGCATGTGCAAATCGATGTAGATAGTAAGCTAATTTACTGTACATACCCCACACAATGCTGACACTGATGGTTGCCTGTCTCATTTTAGCAGCTGCCAACATGAATAACGACCAACTCCGTGCTTTTCGGAAGAGGGCAGTTTGCTATGGGCACATATTGGCAGTGGAATCTGGGTTCAGGAGGATGGCACGCCGCTATCGCTTTAAACGATCCAATGGTGAGTGGGGGGCATTCAGCCAAGGAGGTCTCACACTGCCCACACAGGCTGGACCAAGTACCACATCTGTGCAGGGGCCCACAGCTGCCAATATAAATATTGCTCCAGCTGCTGCACCCTCTACTACCATCACAGCCAACCACACCTGCTGCCATGGACATGAGTGCCATCACAGATTTACAGACGGATGTACAACAGGTCTGCAAAAAATTGGACTCCATTGAAAAGGAGGTGGCAAAGAATACTAAGGCCCTCAAGAACATTAAGAGGAGACTGAAAAAGGCCAACCTCTGAATGGCATGATATCACTCCTCCCAAGTTCACTCCTCTCCCTCCTCTTTTTTCTATGTATTTTTTGTGGGTATTAGGGGGTTAGTTGTAGATTAGAATAGGTTAGTGGGTTAGTTAGGATAAGTAGATTTGGGGTGGGATTTCTTCTTTTTATGTTACTACTATGTGAGGTGGTTCATGTTTTTATTATTAAAAACAAATAAAGAAAAATACCCAACAAATATATATTTATTTAGTCATAGTTAGTAAATGTGTAGTTTCGTGTATGTTGTCCTGCATGTGTCCTGTGATATAAGGGGTTGGTGGACGAATGTTTAGAGTGTGTTGTTAAATGTGTTTGGTAAGTGTAGCATAGAGTAGTTAGGGTCTGTTGTGGGTCATGTATAGTTAGGATAGGTTAGGATAGGTGTTAATTATTTTTTTACTAATATCATTATCAAAATAAATAATATTGGGTGCTCCCTTACTTCATGTGTCACATGTTTGGGTCTCAGGGTCTTCCCATGGGTGTACAGTGAAAATTGTGTGTTGTCCTAGTGACTCCGTCCGGCATCCAAATCCCTCTCTTGACATGTTAAATACCTCCTTATGACTGAGCTGTCACACTGGCAGCTACAACACATCTACATACCTGCACATCTGCCATCCAGTGTACCCAACACTCAAGGTGACTATGTTGACCATGTATAGGACAGGTAGGTGTGGGAATTCAGCTGACATTGTATGGGCTTTGTTTAGGAATGTTGGGCACTGTGGGACATTTGACAACAGCCTGCATTTCATTCCTATCCTGCTAAACTGACCAGTGGCAATAATGGATGAGGTCGACTCCCTATGTTTCACACCAATGTGTTCTATTGGTAGTTTCAGCTGACAATATTGCCCGATAACTGTTACATACCCATTCCTGCAGTATGTAGTGGGTGTAGCATACATGTGTTCAACATGTTTCACATATTCAGTGAATTGTTTGTAGGGGATGAGACCAGCATTGACGTACAACATGTAGGTACCATGTGCATAGACATGTGTCACATTTTCATACACTCTTGTACTGACACTGTGTGAGTTGAGACATGTTACACACATCACAAATCCTAGGCATAGTAGATGTGTCAAACCACACATAAACATGCTGGTTATGTAGGTGGTGTTTACTAACAAGTGAAATAGTGCTATTTATATAAATACAATGTCCAGGTCTGTGACCCCATTCGTGGAATCCATCCAATTGTGACACAACACAAGTCCATGGTTGGGGGACATATCATAGAACATATTGGGGTAAACCGTCTTTCAGTGCAGGGGAACATAAATGGCCAATTGAAAAGTTAGAGACAATTGCACTCCATAGCAGAAAGGTCAACAGTGTGTTGAGGAAGAGTGCATATCTGCAACTGTGCTAACACTGGCATGATGTCAAGCTCAGGACAAAGGAAAACACTTCCATATGGCATGGGCTTGTGCTATCGGGAACTCCTACGAGTGAAGATGATCTGTTCCACATCTTCATCCTCCGATGTGTGTGGTGCCTCCTCTCCCCTTGATGGTGGTAGTGGGGAAGTAGAGGGGGCCTCACACACTTCAGTGGTTGCAGATGTGGACTCCCAATTCCCTGCAGCTGTCATCTGTGGCACTACATATGGCATCACTGCAGCAAGGAGGAGCTGCTGGTTTTTAAAAATAGCTGCAACATCCCTGTGGTAGGCAGCCATGTCTGCCCTGAGGGAGACCATTTCCCGGTGCATGGAGTCCATTTTGTCCTCAAGCACGCTGATGTTTGGGAGAGCAGTTGTTGTGGCCTCTCCCTCATGGCAGCAGCTATGTCCTCAGACACTCCTGGACTACACGCATTGGGGAGTGTGTGTGTTGGTTGGCTGCAGTCTGTTCTTTTGCTGTGACCATGCACGTCTGCATCCCTTCAAGGCTGGCTGCCTCAGTTTGCGTCCTCACACGCAAGTCTTTGGCCAGCTCCCGCTGGACTCCTACCACTGTCCTCTCATAGCTGGTGCCTGGGTCCTCGGAGTCCTCTGCAGTGTCGGTGCTGGCAGGTCGTACTATTGGGGTGCTAAGTGGGGCCTGTGAGATGTCTGCTATTTCAGTACTCCTCCTTGCGACTGGAGGTGGTGTCTGAAGGTTTACAAAGTCTTCTTGGAGTGTCTCTTGGCTGATAGTTGCTAGCTGGTCATCCAGGTCATCAGGGTACTCCAGGACAGGCAGACCTGCAGGAGAGTCATCCTCTGCAATGAGATGTTGTAAAATCAGTCTATCTAAGTTGTGGCAGTGGACAAGTTACATCACCGAGTTGATATTTGAGGCCCATTGTCATATTAGGCCCATAATTATGTAAAAGTGGTGCAGCACGGTGCTGTGCAAAAATAATCAGCCCCTCGCTGCATCACTTTGGTAACACAAGGATGCAGTGTATATAAGTGTATACGGGGCACCCCTGTGTTGTCCCCTACGCTGGTGCAAGATTCAGCTGCCAGCGTCAAATGCAGGCAAGGATGTATACATTGAGGGGTGTGATTGTTTATGTGCATGAAGGTGTCTCTTCCTGCACATTAACAATCACTAATGGCGCTTTGGCACTTCTGTGTGAGCTGTAGAAAGCAGCACACACAGAAGAGCCAAATCGTCATGTACATATGATTGTTTATGTGCATGAAGGAACACCTTCATGCTCACAAACAATCATTTCTGGCGTTTTGCTCTTCCTATGCATGCTGCAGAATGCAGAACACATTGGAAAAGCAGAAAAGGGGGATGTTTAAATGTATTCCTCCTCCTTGCACCCTGCTAATGCTACCCCTGGGACTGGCGTTAGTGTTTTCGCCCTACCCCAAGTTGAAAATATTCCATTTAATGAGGCTCCATCAAAATTGAACAGGTGTTGCTGTGGCAAGTCCATGGCATAACTCATTGCACCACCTTCCACGCACAGTCATTAACAGGAGGGTACATATTTACAAAGTGACATAAAGCCATATAAAGTGGCTTAACGCTACCTTGTCAATATGGCGCAGTGCTTCTTGCCACAGGAGTGTCACCGAAAGTGTGGCACTAAGAGCCTTTGATGCACCCCTTAGTTCCAAAGGATTATTCCAGTACATCATAGCTACAGTCTACAGCCCTATGCCCCACCTGCATGTCACATGAATGGAAGCCCAGTAGCACAATTGGCTGCATCATATCTTCTAAGTGTGTTGTCTATCCTTATTATGGCTTGACGCGTCTTATCATGTTCTACCCTTCAATTGAATATATTTGCATGGTGAGGCCTCGCAATAGGTGTTGCTGTGCTCATGCCACAGCACCACACATGGAATTTTTCACTTGTCACTGTCTCACATGTTTCACATACACCTATGCTGTGCTGAGACCTTGCACCACTCCAGGGATGGCATTGCCGGTCACTGTGCCCTTGTTGCCATTTGTCTTTGTGTGCTACATTGCATAGCACTTATGGACCTGGCAGAGTTCAGTTTCAACTCCTGTCTGTGTAGGTTGTTTGCCTTACTAAACACCTATGTCCTCCCCATCAATGTAACCCTCCTTGCACTATGATAAATGAGTGCAGCATGGTGACAGTACAGCTCATGTGAAAAAAGCACAAGGTTGAACCCAGGGATGGACAGTATGGGTATGAAATTTCTGCGGTATACATCATTCTGTATGTTACAGTGCCTGATAGTAAATTTGTCTATGGACATATCCATTTCACAGGAGTTGTACTTAGGTCAGGGCCTGAAGCAAATTCATATTTGATATTTCATGTGCATCAGTCCACTGTGCCACTGTGTAACTGACCACCCCCAACAGCACAGGTGGTAGTGGCCACTATTGTCAATGTGTAATGCTATATGGGTCAATGGCCTGGACATGGTAGGTTACCAGCAGCTTACGAACTGGCAATGGCATCTGTCCTGTGACACCAGACCAGTGATATGTTTAACACTACCCTCCAGGTCTGTTTCTGCATTTCCACCAGCCTTTGTATAGCGGTGTAACCTCCATGAAATGTTCGTTGATGATGTGGTTGGTGTGCCTCTCGGTGCTCCTGAACAGCCCATGCACTTGGCATGGGCAGTGCAGGGTCTCCAATACCTTTGCCCTTTTCCCTTTCCACTGCCTGATTTTCAGGGCTGAGTGCAGCATATCCTGTCACACCCAATGTAGGCCTAAACTGGCACTGACTCTATTTGATCCATCAATATTGTTTAGTAAGTGCCCCATAGAGGCACCATGTGCAGACAGATTTCCAGTCACCATCACAACGTGTGACTCATACTGCCAAGTGCAAAGGGTACACTGCACTGGCAGTCTGATCAACACCAGGCTTGCCCATGCACCATTCTCCGCCCATTGATTGGAACTATTCGCCTTTATGTTCACAGCCATACCACATTTGTTGTGTGTGTGTGTTTATTTCCCCATTCCCATGTGCCTGACATGGTTGTGTCCGAATAGTTGTTGGCTCAGCCTGTGACTGTTGCAACCTACTGTTTGCTATCTGTGGTACATATTTTCTGTAGTGGCACATTTCAGTTCAGCATCAACATGTGTGGTTGAACACAACTTCTGTTAAGTTGGTCTGGGTAGTGGCATGTTACCAAGGATACCGGTCCAGTCTGCTATTCTGTCAGCACCTGTTGAGTTAATTGTTCCATGCACCCAGGGGACACCCTGATTGCATGATGTAGGGATGACTGCCTTATGTGCATGTGTTGTCTATGTGCTGTGTGGTGGGGCTACTAGCACATGCATGGGTACTCTTGGGACAGTTGCAAAGAGGTGCAGCACACATGTGTATGGGCAATGAGGTAAGGCAGTTTCAAAGTGTTACTGCAAGGCACACCACTATGAAGTAACCCCATGAATTGTGTTAACTGACTACCTTGTCTCTGAGGTCTTGGTCGTGTTAGTGGTGTTTATGTGACTACATGCACAGGATATTGTGATGTCACAACCAGTGGCACAGTGATTATACATGCCATCCATCCCATGTGCTGCATTTGTACATATAGGTATTTAGGTGTGGTGTTCTAAATATGTCCAGGTTGTATATATGTCAATGGTGCATGGCACTACCAAGGTGTAGGTACATGTGTAGCTTACGTTGGCATGGTGCAACTTGCTTAATGTGCATTGTATCCCTCTGTGCTCCTTTGACCTGCATTGTGTGAGTCCTATGTGCCCCCTTCATGCACTTGACATTTAAGCATATATTTTCCCCTTGCCTTGTACCCTGCATTTGTGGTGTGTCCTGGTATTCTGTGCTGTCCTGTCCTTGTACCCCTGTGACGATTTCCTCGGGATGACATTTGCAACCATCTCCTCCAGCTTGTCCAAGTCCTCTTGCAGTGCTGGACTCCCACCTCCAGTTTGCAATGCTGCCTTCCTGTTCGGTGACATTTTTTCCTTTGTCCTTCTCTTCCAGTCATGCCACTGTTTCTTGCACTCAGTTACAGTTCTCCTGACCTCTCCCACACTATTGATCTTATCCACAATCTGCTGCCAGATTGCCTCTCTCCTTCAAACTGGCAATTTAGAGGTGATGAAGAGTTAATGTTAGTGCTCCATCACCTCTCTCACCAGTATTTCATGCTACTCTGCACTGAATAAACACTTCCTCTTTTTCTTCTCCCTCCCCTGGGTCTTGTCTGTATCCTTCTGGCTGGTTCCTGATTGAATGGGGCCTCTATGGGGTCTCTCCTGGCTTCTTGGATCCATTTTGGGGCTCCTTTTAACTGTTCTCTCCATTAGCATCTGTTTTTGACGCTATTGTGGGCAAAAATGGTGCATTTCCATTTTGCGACATGTTTGCATGTCATAAAAAGGATTAGAGTCATTTGTCCTACATTATCGTCATATTGCCTTACGACAAGGCGCAATGGTTAACGTGGGAAAAAAATACTCTAAACATTTTCTAGTGTCACCCAGCATCATAGTATAAATTTGATGCCTGAGTGGCATTAAAAAATGGTGCTAATCAGCGCTAACCTTTTTGACGCAAGTGTCCTCAGTTATTGTCAACTGATGAACTTAATGGTACAGTAGTGAATTTATTTTCCCTTTGCAGAAGGGCACTAAAGGTAATTATTTCATGTACTGGTGAGTACTTTTGATTATTAGCATTTGTGTCACCTGATGATTTTATTAGAGATAAATATTTTTTAGATAAGCTCCTTCTTCCCTTATATTTTCCTCTGCTGAGATTCAGTGTTTCAAAATGAAACAATTTCTTAAATTACACAAAATGGATTCAGAATATTTCTAGTGATTATTTCAATATTTTTGGGGCTTCAAAAGAATTATGCTACATTGACATTTGTTGACCATTAAATGATTTCTTAAAGTCACTGTCAGGCCAGATTTTTTTCAGTTTCATTTTGTGGGTGCTATATATCATGAAATGGGGCTGAATAGTTTGGACAAATAACTTTTTTTACAGCTCCAACAATGTAATTAAGCTAATAATTTTCATTATTCCCAGTGGCACTAGCAAATGATTCCCTGTCACTTTTGCGGCTAATTCTTTGCTTTAAAGATTGGAGAAATGAAAGGTTTTCCTTATAATAGAGGGATGAGGAAAGACAGGAAAAGAGAGAGACTGAGTGAGTGAGGAAGAGGAAACTGTAATACTGACGAGGATGATTTTGTGATGGCATGTAATACCTCAACAGGAAAAGCACATCAATCAAAAGTTGGGTTCAGGACATCTGACTCACTTCACATATTTGCATGGACCAGTCACTGGCTGATGTTGGTATCTAATCTGCTCATTTCAAGATGGCAGGATCATAGCACTGTGCTCATTAATGCAGAACATCACTTTTTCCTAAGTATATATATATATATATATATATATATACATACAAACACAAATATATATATATATATATATATATATATATTTATACACAAACACAAATATATATATATATATATATATATACTTAATAAAAAAGTGATGTTCTGCATTAATGAGAACAGTTTTATGATCCTGCCATATGTGTGTGTATATATATATATATATATATATATATATATATACAATGCCCTGAATAAAAGATATTCAGATAGTCACCAGTTATCCTAAAGATATTTCATGCTTTCATCACTCCTGAACTCATGGTGGACACAGCAGAGTAATCCAGTTTCATCAGGAGCCCTAAGAAACAGGTCCCTAGATAAAAAGATAGCATGGCAGAGCACAGTACCCTAGACTTACTATCACTCCCTGCAGCAGTGGATAGAAAGGAACCAAAGGCCACATTTACAAGGGCCTAACACCTCCTTGTGCCACATTAGCATCATTTTGTAATGCTAATGTGGCTCAAGGAGGCAATTTTCGCAATGCCACATTTACAAAGTGGCATAATGCCTCCCTCCGGCATAATGTATGCAAGGAGGGTGCTCCGGCACTAGGAGGCCAGCAACAATTTTGCAGTGAAATGTACAAGAATTCACTGCACCATTTTTTGCATACTTTTTAATGCCTGTTTCGATCAGGTGTTAAAACGATGTCCCCATTTAAATTAATGGGCCTCCTTTCACATTGGTACACTAGTGTGAACATTTTCGAAGCTAGTGTAGCAAAGCACCACAATAGCATCAAAAATGTTGGTGCTATTGTTCTAACAACCATCATGGTGTGCCGTATTATAAATATGGCACACAAATGGTGTTGTTAAGTGGCGCAAGGGCGATGAAAGAAAAGTAGTACATCGGTAAGGATGCACCACTTTCTTGTAAATCTGGCCCCAAGTACTTCAAATTCACAGTGGCTCTGGCAAGATAGCCTGGCTAGTTCTAGTACCCGATTCGATGTTTGGGATTGATGGCTTTGGCTCCTCCCTGACATTGTGTGACCATGAGCAGTCTTTTGTTACAGCTCCAAGTCTCTGAGACAACCCCTACTCACACAGAGAATGAATAGGATTCGAACTGACTTTTTCAAGGGTATACAACCGTCTTTGTGAGAGAGAGAGAGCTGAAGAAAGAGAAAAAAGTAAGTACGTTAGTGACGGTATTGTATATAAAATATTGAGAACTATCAACTGAGGAACTGAGGGATGTTGAAACTACCCAACCTCAAAACTACATTTGCCAGTTAACAAATGTATTCAACATGGCCTCTCAAATGGTTTAACATCAAAGTGGTCAATCCAGCAAGATAAGTGTCTGGGGCAGATTTATCTTTACATGTGTGTCTTAATTAGCATATTTTTTGACAATTAAGTCTGCTAATGCTTTTTTTATTCAGTTTTAAGAGTTTCTTTACTTGATGTCTCTATTTACTTCTACGGCTTGTGATACCATGACACACCAGTGGTGCTGGACACCTAGGGACTTCTTTACTTATTTACAAGTCCCCAACTCTGGTGGTGTATTTTGAAAGCCCATATCTACAAGGCCACACAAAACCATTTTGCTTGGCTTTTCATGGCCTTGTAGATATAGTGTAAGGCAGCACAGCTCAAGTCGCAGTCTTGCTTTACACTGCATCAGGGAGGCATTCCATGGGCATTGCAGTGGGTTTTCCCACGCACCACCCATGGGGTTTGGCACAGTCCCAGATTTACAAGGCATTGTGAAACTGGGAATGTGTCAACATCTTATGCCTCTCTAGGGGAGGCACAATAAGGAGAAGTATTATTATTTCTCCTTGTTGTTACCTCTGCTGCTTTCTGCAGCACACGTAGAAAGAGAAGAAAGCCTTCATAGATTATTTTTTGTACAGAAATGTGTCCCTTCCTGCACAGAAAAAATCCTGTGTGTGATGCAGGCATCCTTGCACCATCATGCAAGTGTTCCTGTATTAGAGCTAGGCAGCCCATGGGGTGGCAGCGCAAGGGAAGACGACAGAAACGTGCCTCATCATGCAGATATGGTGCATTTCTGCCCTTTCCCTGTGGTCACTGCATTACCTTGTGCCACAGGGCTTGTAAATAAGCCCCCTACATTTTAAATATCAGATTCATATATGTAATTTGTTTTGAACATTAAAAACAAATATACTGACCGATATTTTAATATGTATGATAGAGTCAAGCCAAATATGAAGTGCTTCACAAATGAAAAGATGTGATCATGAGGTGTTCAGAGAGTAAGCAAAGCTCATATCGCTGAATAAGTATTTGGCAAAGTGTTCTTTGACTACTAATGGCCATATCACAGATTTGTCCTTGACAAGAGGAATTAATTCATATGTGTATATCTAGATAATAATGTCTATCTGTCCAACTGTGCACCCACTAAGGCATACTGTAAATCAGACAGCTGTACACTACCAAAAATGCTGCATTTTGAGTGGCTCCTAGAAAGTCACTATTTATACATGAGATACCTATTGTATATCTGAGAAAAGCTTCATTACAGCTTCATCTCACATATGACTCCTTCTTATTCCCATAACAGCAGCCAGAGAACATCATAAAGCTCGAAAATGAATTGGACTTTCCCCTAACTCGTAGAATGTGCCTGCACTGGAACACATGCTGGAGTGTAACACAGCTTTACATGAATTCACTTTTCTGAGCCAAGACTGAAAGTGTACATGAACCTGATTCCTATATCTGCTGCTATGCGTTCATGGAATAAACTGATCCCAAAACCCATTCCTTTCCATGTTTTATTCACAGGTTTAGATTAATTCACTTTTCTGAGAAAAAGACTGAATAGGTACATGAAAACGATTCCTATATCTGCTGCCAATAGTTCATGAAATAAACTTATCCCCAAAAACGTTCCTTTCCGATTTTAATATTATATGTTAAAATTGCTGAAGTATGTGAAAATTGAGCATTACGTTTCAGTTTTCACTGTGTTTTAAAATAGGAGCATATTTTTTGTGTTTTATTTACAATGTTATTTATTTTATTGTGTTTTAATTAACTACCCTTAAATGCAGTACTTTATCAGTTTTGCAGGATAAACGCAGTAAAAACTTTATATAGACCACAACTATGTTTTTAAAAAAATGTGTTTTTATCATTTCCTTATATTTAAATCGGGATTACAAATTATGAGGAGCACACTCCTGCGAGTAGATGACAAAAATCTAACGTCATTCAGAGGGTCTCAGTCGCCACCGAAGCACACATCTGTTATCGTAAATAGTTCACTGCACCTCTAAAAATTCCTATCCCTATTCACTTAAATATAAGATTAATAAAGCCCTATAGCTGTTCATTAGTGCTCCATGGTGAAGCTACAGTAGAGCACGAGGGTGTCAACCTACAGACTGCTGCTGGTGTTGGAAGTACATTTCACTCAGTATTCAAGAATATTTTCTAACATAAATGATAAAGATATTTGAAAAAATGTATATTAAAGTTTCCTTATTTTGGTCTTCTAGGGCAGTAATCATACTTTCTATGACAAAATAAACGCTTAATTTTGTTCATTTACTGCAGTCTCCTTCATTTGAAATAGTTTTCGTCCTATAGCTCTTATTCCAACCATGTTCAGCGGTGCCTCACTTTGTCATGAATGTAGTGTTAATGCTCTAGTTGTTGATTAGAACTGGTTGTTGCTGCTGTTAAATGTGGACGTTTTACTCAGCATGTCAGAAATCTCTTTCACTTGGATGGGATAGGTATCTGTGAGCATAGAGAAAATGTGACCTCATTTTAGCTTCTGGGGCACCTTTGATACACTTCATGAGAAAATCATAAGCGAAAAACTTTTCCCTTAAACCTGGTTTATCAATACCAAGCAGAGATGCAGCGCAGTTCACAGGTTAAACTCACCATAGAACCTGCCGCAGTTCCTAAAATGAGTATGATACCACCAACAAATTATTTATCTTGTCACTAAAATCCTCCACAACCTTTTTTTATGTTCTTATTTAAGCTCTAAATCCAGGCACTTAGTAGTGATGCCTTAAAACAGTCACAAGCTGAATATGTGTTGGGGCACCATGTGGCATCTAAGTTACTTACTGATGTATTGTTAGTGGGTTGGGACTCGGAATGAAGCCCTCACTTCCACAACATCATAGTCAATACAGTCTTACTTTTACTGAGGCCTCCTGTTATCACTTTTTTGGTGCCAATGCTAGGATTTGATCTCCATTTTGGTTTACGGTGTGGTGAGTGCATGGAATGATGATCTGAGGCGGAGTACCTGGCCTGCTTTGAACTCTGTCAGAGCAAGCAGATGTGCAGTGCTGACAGACTGACAGAGGATGGGGTGCATGTGCGCTACATGGGTTGACACTGTATTGTTTAGCACAGGTAGCGACTTGTTGTGATGAGTGGAGTGAGACTCCACTGTCGATCCATTGCCTGCGACTGCATCAGGGCATGCATTCCACTGCAAATGCTGGTACGTCTTGCTTCCATCTCTACTTATTGCAGTGGGTGGAGAGCAAAGTACTGTAAGATCAGAGATTGCATTTCATTGACGATGCCAGGATCATAAGGCTTTGTGGTGCAGAACGGTCCAGGAGCGAGGCTCTGAATGTCAGGTTCAACTTACAAAATATTTCACATGGATTTTCCAGGTACTGCTGCTGTGATCCTCTGGAGCACATGCTTGTACTGGTCCAAACCACCTTCATATTCTGCGAGACACATTCATATTGCATCCAGCTATGAGTGGGTCCAATCTAGCCTGCATGCTGCACTTTCTTTGGAATGTACACGCATCGATCACTTTCACACATGCATGGGCAGGTCAGAAATTATTTATTATTTTAAATATTTCATTAACCTTACTGTTGTTAAAGTTGGCATTCTGTACATTAAAACAATGCAAGACATAATAATGCATACAATTTCTCAAATAAAGCTGTTAGGGAAGCAAGGTAGTCCAGCAAAGAAAGGGGAAAAGGCCCATCTATGGCACCTTGTTTCCTGGAGGCACATGGAGAACCAAATGAAAAAATGGAAAAGATGATTTCGAGCTTTCAGTAACTATCTTACAGCAAGTGACTAGTGAAGGGCAACACATTCTTGATCATTCACCTGAATATGTTCCCAAGGATCCCACCGTAATTTTGAACATCTATGAAGATGTGGTAATTCATTTTGAGAGCCGTTTTGTACCTCTACTGAGCATAGTCATGGAGAGAAGAAAACTTATTTAATACCAATGGACACATGAGTCAGTAAGAGAATGTAATTTGGCATTGCATATGCTTTTTTCAGATATGAGAATTTAGTGGACCAGGTGATCAGAGACCAAGTGGTCTGCCATTGTTATACTAAAAACTCAAACCTCAAGAAAGGCTGCAGGCCTGTAGAGACACTTGTGCAAACCATTGCGTTGTAGTAGACAAGGAAATTGAACAATATTCTAGCGTTTTAACCAATATGAGCTGGTCGGTGTACAATCCTTGTCAACTGAAAGCATTGTGTCTGGAAATAAAAGGGATAATGCAGACTACAGGAGGAATATGGCTTGAGTGAGATGATAGCATAAAGCAAATAAAGTCAGAATTTCGTGCGCAAAGTGTGGCTATAATCACCAGGAGCTGTGCATTAAGACTTATTTAGGTTTAATCTAAAACTTGATGAATGTGAGGGCGAGAAACATTTTTCAAGAAGGTGCAGCAAGAAGAACATTCTTGGAGAGTGCACAGCTAATGACATTGAGGAAGTTGAGGAGTATATGGGCAAATCCAGTATTAATAGTGAAGTGCAGTGGTGATGACAAACTCTTGTGCATGTTGACGATACAGAGTAGACAGGGGCATAGCTTGGTTGTTAAGATTGGGGGTGTGTGAGCTTTAGACTTTTCAATAATCTGGCTGGCATGTAATGTTAAAATAGATTATATGACAAGCAGGGCTCATGAGATGGGCATTAGCAGCAATGTAAAGGGACAGGAAAGTGGATTGGTAAGAGTACTAAATGAGAAATCACAATATTTTTTTAAAATAACCAACATTTTGGAAGACTTTCAAAACACAGAGGAAGTGTGTGTGTGTGTGTGTGTGTGTGTGTGTGTGTGTGTGTGTGCATTTTTGTCTGTGTGTATGGAAAAATTCCTGTTGAAATCTGGCAAAATTCTCACCATATCCAACGGAAAGCAGTGGACTGAACTATATACCAGAAAATGCATTTAGTAAGGGGGTGTAACACCCCAAACCCCCCCGAAGCTAGGCCCCTGAGAATAGAAGGATGGACTAAATGATGGATTCAGGGTCATGAATCCCAATCAATGACAGGGTGGTATTTCTGACCAAATGGCTGACATCAAATCTAAAGAAAGTGGTATTTAGCTGCATGCCTATCAAAAACATTCTACAAACCTTGAACTGGGTATTATGAGCAAGAATTACTTCTGAGGGTAGGAGTGACGATGGAAAGGTTGATGTAGTGGAGGATGGTGAATACCATAATGGGCAAACACCGCTTAAAGTAATTTCACACGAAAGTTGATTCATATTCTGATCCCCAAGTTTGAATTTTGAAGTGGATGAGGTTACCAGTAGCATTTAAGATAGGTATAAAGAGGTTAAGGGCTTCTATCCCAGAGGTAAATCACCTGGCTAGGCTGGCATGCGTATTGACTTTACTAAATGTAACATTATTCTCTTGGCTCTGTTCTTGGGTCACATCAATAATTGTCCCATTTTTCAGAAAGGGCAATCAATCTTTGCCCAGTTGCATTCTCCCTATTTCTTTGATTGATATACCAGCTAAAATTCTTGGCAGGGTCATATACATCAGGACCCTGGAATGGGCTGAGGCTTTCGTAGTCACATAGGTACCATCGAGCAATGCCTAAACTTGAACTTAATTTTAGGCAAATACACAGAGGCAAAATATTCCCCATTATATCTTAGCTTCATGGACCTTTCCATGACTTTTGACTGTATAAACCACTCAAAGGTAGGGGAATTCTTACTTGGAATGGAGCTGGACTGACACATTTTCTAGCATCTCTGCTCGTGAATTCAAAAGCCAGGGTTAAATTTGGCCAAAATGGCAAAGTGTCTGGAAAAATCAACATAGAGCGAGGGGTGCGGAAAGGGTGCATACTCGCCCCCTTGCTGTTCATCCTATATATAAACAAACTCATCTCACAATTGCTCTCTTGCACCCCAGATTTACTATTGATTAATGGCACCCCCCTCCCCACACTGTTATACACAGATGATGCCGTGTTAATCACCAGCACACCCAAAGCTCTGGGCTTGTTAGTTCATTCTTGTGTGCAATTCATGCCTACTCTTGACATCAACAAGCTGATCAAGTCACTCAGAATGGTGTATAGCCGTAAATGTATCTGCCTTTCTAGCATTTCAATCAGTTCTAACTGTCTGTTAAGCACTAGCACCTTCTCTTATTTGAGGGTTGCTTTCAGCTCAGCTGCCTCTTTGGTCCCAAACATAACACAATGCAGGGCTAAGTTAGCTGGGGTACTTGGCTCACTTTTTAGTCTCCATTCTCCACAGAGTGGCCGGGGTCTCACCCCACTGCTGCAGATATACTTCTCAATGTGTCTCTGTGGCATCCTAAGGGGTGGAAACTTGGGGTATTGATGATTGTACGTCTCTACAAATGGAGGAAAACTGATTGTTGCTGAAAGATTTTGTCCGTACTGTTGTAAATGGGATTTCCGATGGGCTAGGGTCTACACGCCTTACTTCATGTCACAGAATATTACCTGTGTTGGGGACACTCTCTTTGATGTACACACAGATGTCGCTCTAGGACCATTGGATACCTATACCACAACCCATTTGACTTAAGGAGACATTTCACTGGTCAATGGTTACCTGAACTGGCACAATACTTTTTCTTTAGCCCTGATGACGTCTGCGGTGATATTGACTAAGCAGATGGTACCCGTGTTGGCTTTGTTTTTGGATGCTGCTCTTTGATGAAACCTGACTTTGTTTCTCTTTGATGAAGCCTATTTGGAGGATTACTTTGGAACTTTTGCTGAGTTAAATAAAACAAGAAATTAAACTAAGGGGCTTGTTTACAAGCCCCTAGCACCACCTGTGTGTCACTTTTAGTGACGCTCAGGTGGCGCTGTGCCTATTTCCACATCTACAAGGTGACGCTAGGTCACTTTGCATGGCTTAATACCGCCTTGTAAATATGGCTCCCCAATGCAGTTTTCTGTGGCAGAGGAGAGTGAAGTGGGTGTTGCTGTGGGCCTTTCCATGCAACACCTATTGCTTTTGACAGTGCCCCAGATTTGCTACCAAGTAAACATCTGAAACATGATATCTGTGCACATTATGCAATGGCTGAATAATACTTATTACTCTGACAAAAACAATATCCAGTAAGCTGTAGAGCAGATAAGGCAACAGAGAATAAACAAAGGGCACCAATTACCAATGATCATTATCAGTACCTAAATCACAACAAAATTATAAGGCAGCGCACCCCTGCACTCCTATACAATGTGGTACGGTAATCAGGCGGATTTTAGGCCGCAGGAGCACCTGCACACCTATTTGAGGTGGTAAAGTACTTCTGGCATGTTTCCTGACTCCTGGAAGCGGAGCCCCTGTCATGGGCTCGCTCTGAAATGTCACCAAGTACAAGTGCCCCAGGTAGGTGGGATCGAGGAGACCCTCCTGAGTTCCATACAACAAGATTGTGGGAGAAAGCAACTGCCCCCAAACAGCTGCTAAGGGTGGCCAACAACTGGGAACCACCACAAACATGCAGGATACTTACAGCCTGGTGGAATCTCTCAAAACGGGGCTTCCTCCCCTGGGCACTAGTCCCCCCAGAGGGCTGCTGGGGGGAGGCTCCAGTGAAGATACCAGTGGGCTACGTGGACAGGGCCCACCTCCCTGGCTCTTAGGCGGGTCTGGCAGCACTAAACCAGTGTCTTCCGGGCACAGTGCCTGGAGAGGTCCTTCGGCATGGCCCTCCGGCATGGCACCCACCTCACGGCTCTGCGATGTGCGGGCCCTGCTGTCCGCATCTCTCGCAGCAGAGGGGAATCTTGCAAAAGGGGTTCTCAAAAAGCAGTGACCAGGAAACAGCCAGAGGTGATGCCCTCACCCTCCCTTTGTTCATAATCCTGTCGGGAGCTTCTCCACAGGTGGGGCAGGGTGGAGAGCTGATTGGTACATTGCTTCTGCATCACAGGGCTAACCAATGCAACTTAGTGGCTCACGGTCAGCCTGCCAAACTGGTGCTAGTCCGCCAAAATGCTCCATAGAGCTCGCCCAGACACGAGCAGCATGCTCTTGATGCTGGTGAAATATCGAGCACCTAGCACAAGCTTGATCCTGGTGAATCCCACAGAGCACCCAGCACTTGCTGATCATAGTGGGAAACAAGGCAGATGCCAGCACTCACCCAGTACTTATTTAAAGAGATGAATTTTGTCAGCCTCTGATCCCCA
Organism: Pleurodeles waltl; assembly: GCF_031143425.1. Classification (NCBI taxonomy): domain Eukaryota; kingdom Metazoa; phylum Chordata; class Amphibia; order Caudata; family Salamandridae; genus Pleurodeles; species Pleurodeles waltl. The sequence continues at coordinate 560,379,142 of NC_090439.1, read as the reverse complement.
CTGGCATGGGAACTCCGAGGGTGCAGCACTCAGACAGCAACCCCCTGGAAAAGCAGCAGTCGTCTGGTACAGCAGAGTCAAGGAGCATCTGGCAGCAGGGCAACAAGTTTAAAAGCAATCCAGTGAGTCCTTTAGGCCACTCAGTCAGTACCAGGCAGCAGGGCAACAGCAGAAGAGCAGTCAAGATGAGTCCTATGTGCAGCGCACCAGTCCTTCTGACAGAGGTTCAGTCCAAGTTCCAAAACTGCTTTCAAAACATGAGGTCAGAGCCCCTCTACATATACTTAAAAATGTTTTAGTACAAGGAGTGACATCAAAGGGACCCTTTCAAGGGTTACAGAACCCCTTTCAACACAAACCTGGCTCCAGACATCAGTAGGGGGTAAATCAGCCCTTTGTGTGAGGGCATGGCAAAACCTACGGACATGTAAGGTTTGAACAACCTCCGCCGCACCCAGCCCAGGATGACTATCAGTATGCAGATAGAAGCAGATGCCTCTTCTGTCACACCCAGCTCCGCCTGTGTTGTGGCTGTCTGGGAAGTATGCACAAAGTATAGTTGTCACTCTGCCCTAGATGTTGATTGGAATCAAGCTGCAAAACACGAGAGTTATAAGCACAGAGAAATGCTCACTTTCTAAAAGTGATATTTCTTTAACAGTAATGTAAAACACAACTACACGATTAAGCAGGATATCTCAGTACCATTCCAGACATACCAAATATGCCCATGCTACTCGTTTCAGGTCAGAATTGACCACTTAACAATATATAAGGGAATTCCCAATGCTAATCTATGAGAGGAGCAGCCCTCACTATAGTGAAAAAATACTGTCATTACTAGGCCATGTAAATGATAATACATGTTATACCTTTTACATACACAGCACACTGCCTGTAGGGCTATCTAGGGCCTATCTTAGGAGTGACTTAGGTGTAGTAAAAGGGGAATATAGACCCTGGCAAGTAGTTTGAGATGCTAAGTCAAGGTAGCAGTAAACTGTGCATGCCAGCACTCCAGTGGCCAGAGCTAAGGCAGGTTTGAAAGATTACTTCTCTGGATGGAGCAATCAGCACTGCAGATTCACCAGTAACATGTAATTTACAGACCCTGGTTATATGGTTTACCACTTTACAAGGGACTTACAAGTCCAATTTTCAGTACTGATTGCGTTGGTAGGGTGGCCAGAGTCCTAAAGCCAACAAAAAGAGGGTCAGAAAAAAAGGTTTGGGGATAATGGTGCAGAAAGGGCCATGTCCAACAGTACCCCAGTCCACTCTCCATTCCATTTACCACAAGAATTTGGGTTTGAGTTACTTGAGAGACCAAATTTGTACCCAACCTCCTTTGTTATGGCTGTCCACGAGGGAAACAGAAGAGGCCTGTCTTATAAGAGATATAGTTAATGATTGCTTAGCGAGTGATAAAGGGTTCACTATTCCTCGGGTGGCCTGTGTTAAGAAATCATTGGAAGAGTGGCCTAAGTCATGTGTTTTGGGAGGCAGTATCACACAGCCATCTCAAAAGGAAACACGTGCAAACCTTTCTATTAGCACCGGCACAAGCACAGAGGCTAAGTACAGAAACATGTAAACAGACGGTTGCAGCTCACTTACATTTAACCCCTTTGTTGCGGGCGTCTGCCACTGGCCGATACCTGCACTACCTCCCTGGTGCGGGTCACGACCAGTGGCCGACACCAGGGAGCGGTTTAGAAAATCGTCGGATGTGTTGCACCCGAGGATTTAAAAAAAAAAACTCCTTAGGAGACACAGAAGCTTTTCCATGTCTCTCCCCCACCCCACACCCACCCCTTTGTGACGGCACCCTGATGTCACATTGTTGTTTTCCCCATCGGAGCAGGAAGCATCCGTAAGGCCGCTTCCTGCTCCGATCGGGGAAACGGCCCCAAACAACCTTTCCCACATTCGGGAAGGCCTCGTATGAAAGAGGAGACTCTCCCCTTTCATACGAGGCCTTCCTGAACACGTTTACTGGCTCTCGATCGCAGCACAGCTGCGATCGTGGGCCAGGAAAAGCCACTAGACACCAGGGATTTCACTTGGGGGGGTGGTCCCCCTTGGAAAATGGGCCACCCCCCCGTCCCGGGGGCATATTTTTTTTATATTGAGGTAGGTGTCCCCCGGGGCGGCACGATCGCACTTGCTCGCGCCCCGCCAGGGGATAATTTTTTTGTTTTTTTTTAAAGAAAATAAAGAATTTGACAGGGGGTTGTCTGTGGGCAGGGTGACCCCCTGTGGGGGCAATACATTTTGGAAACCATACAACTACAAAAAAAATATAGATCTATATATATATATATATATATATATATATATATATAGATATATCTATCTATGTAGATGGATATATCTATTTACATGGATAGATATATCTAGATAGAGATGGATCTCTCTCTCTCTCTATATATATATATATAGATCACTTTTGTCAATGCATGTGTGGTTTACCTTGGGTTGGGATCGGCCCCCAGGAAAACCAGACCCACATATGAAAGTAATATATATAGGATATATATATATATATATATATATATATATATACATTTGCTACCAGTTGTCTTGCAGTTGCAGCTTGCGGCTTCAAAGAAGTGCACATACTTCAACTGACACATTTCAACTGTAGCTTTTAGGCAGCAATGAAAAAAGTCAAGTAAGTCTTGTGATTATGCTTCTGCTACAAAAGGATCAGACTTTTGTCTAGTGGCAGTTTTAGTGCCATAAAGAAGCGCCGAAGGTTTATAAGCCTACTGCAAAGAGCAAATCTGTATTTTATGTAAATAGCTGAGTACATTAGTAAAGTCAGCCATTACCTGCGCTATAATACAAATGAAATGTATGCGCGCGATGGGGGGTGGCTATGGAGAGATGAAAAGAACTTTTGCTGGATGGTAATGAGGGAATCCGAGGAAAAGGACATGGGAGTGGGAGCACCAATAATGATTGCAGGACTGGGCGCAGGAGGTGCTAAAGACTGTGATGAATGGTATGTGACAAGGTGTTTTCTTAGTGTCTTGAAAGAACGTGCTGATTGAGGGAAGAAGCGCAGGTAAGGTGGCCTCTACTGTTGCACGTATCACACACACACCAGCAATTTTGTGACTGTCTATGTAGGCTAGTGTTTTAGAGCAACAGTTCAGCTAATAGCAGAGATGGCATCTTGATGGATGACTGCTGCTGACGCCGTCACTCAGGTTAAAGAGGACAACTCTGACAAAGGATCAGAGACTGAGATAGTAGATACTGAGACAGCATCTGAGGGATAGGACAATGGCGCAGACTCTGGGAGCGATTTTTCAGTCAGAGAAGTCCCATTGGATAACTCCTCTTCCAGTAAATTATGAGGGAGGTGATGAGGACAGTCCTGCTGTCCCTTCACAAGCACAGTTTGTGCAACGGGGAAATAGTGGGTTAGCCCAACCCAGAGAGCAGGTAAATTTGGTGGCAAGCAAAGAGAGAGAGTGCTCTCTTGGGAGCACCCCAATATAGTTCAGCCCCAAATTCCACCGCCCAAATCGTATTATGGAGACATCAGAATTATCTATCACAAAACAAACTGGTAAGGCAGGCTCCTGTGTTTTGGTCCTGGGTTCGGTGGCCATATAGGGAAACAAACTAAACCCAAACATTTCTGGAAACTAGACATCCAGGGGAGTCCACAGAGGTGTGACTTGTGCAGATTCCCCAAAGTTTTCTTACCCAGAATACCCTGCAAAGCTGAAATGATGAATAAAAACTAAATTTTTCTTGTATTTCTGTCACACAAACTACAGGAATATGCTGGGATCCAAATGATTCCTACCCCCCAGGGATTCATAACCTGTCCTGAAAAAATCACTACCCCACTTGAGTGCCTATACCTAGTGCCTGCGTCAGGAATGGATCACCCCAGGTTCAACAGTTGCCTCATGTAACGACCAACATTGACTGTTGTGTGATCTATTCCTGTCGCGGGCACTAGGCCTACCCACACAAGTGAGGTACCATTTGTATCAGGAGACTTGGGGGAATTCTGGGTGCAAGGAAATTTGTGGCTCCTCTCAGATTCCAGAACTTTCTATCACCGAAATGTGAGGAAAAGTGTTTTTTGGCCACATTTTGAGGTTTGCAAAGGATTCTGGGTAACAGAACCTGGTGAGACCCCCAGAAGTCAGTCCATCCTAGATTCCCCTAGGTGTCTAGTTTTAAAAAATGCACAGGTTTGGTAGGTTTCCCTAGGTGCCGGCTAAGCTAGGGGCCAAAATCCACAGGTAGACACTTTGCAAAAAACAGCTCTGTTTTTTTAGGAAAATGTGATGTGTCCTTGTTGTGTTTTGTGACATTTCCTGCGCAGGCGCTAGGCCTACCCACACAAGTGAGGTACTATTTTTATCAGTAGACTTGGGGGAATGCTGTTTGGAAGGAAATTTGTGGCTCCTCTCAGATTCTAGAACTTTCTGTCACCGTAATGTGAGGAAAAAGTGTTTTTTTGACCACATTTTGAGGTTTGAAAAGGATTCTGGGGAACAGAACCTTGTGAGAGCCCCACAAGTCAGCCTAACCTGGATTTCCCTAGGTGTCTAGTTTTCAAAAGTACGCAGGTTTGGTAGGTTTCCCTAGGTGCCGGCTGAGCTAGAGGCCAAAATCTACAGCTAGGCACTTTGCAAAAAATACGTCAGATTTCAGTGTAAAAATGTGATGTGTCCATATTGCCTTTCCTGTCGCGAGCATTAGGCCTACCCAAGCAAGTGAGGTACCATTTTTATCGGGAGACTTGGGGGAACACAGAATAGCACAACAAGTGTTCTTGCCCCTTGTCTTTCTCTACATTATTTCCTTCCAAATGTAAGGCAGTGTGTAAAAACAACGTCTATTTGAGAAATGGCCTGTAATTCACATGCTAGTATGGGCACCCCTGGAATTCAGAGATGTGCAAATATCCACTGCTTCTCAACACCTTATCTTGTGGCAATTTTGGAAGTACAAAGGTTTTCTTGATACCTATTTTTCACTCTTTATATTTCAGCAAATTAAGTGCTGTATACCCGGAATAGTATGAAAACCCATTGCAAGGTGCAGTTCTTTTATTGGCTCTGGGTACCTAGGGATCTTGATGAACCTGCAAGCCCTATATATCCCTGCAACCAGAAGAGTCCAGCACATGTAACGGTATATTGTTTTTAAAAATCTGACATTGCAGGAAAAAGTTACAGAGTAAAACGTGGAGAACAATTGCTGTTTTTTCAGCTAAATTTCAATATTTATTTATTTCAGCTGTTATTTTCTGTAGGAAAACCTTGTAGGATCTACACAAATGACCCCCTGCTGAATTCAGAATTTTGTCTACTTTTCAGAAATACTTAGCTTTCTGGGATCCAGTATTGGTTTTATACCCATTCCTGCCACTAACTGGAAGGAGGCTGAGAGCACCAAAAATAGTAAAAAGGAAGTATGTCCCAGTAAAATGCCAACATTGTGTTGAAAAATGTGGTTTTCTGATTCAATTCTGCCTGTTCCTGAAGGCTGGGAAGATGGTGATTTTAGCACTGCAAAACCTTTGTTGGTGCCATTTTCAGGGGAAAAAACCACAAGCCTTCTTTGGCAGCCCTTTTTTCCTATTTATTTGAAAAAAACGAAATTTTAGGTATATTTTGGCTAATTTCTTGGTCTCCTCCAATGGAACCCAGAAACTCTGGGTACCTTTAGAATCCCTAGGATGTTGGAAAAAGGACGCAAATTTGGCGTGGATAGCATATGCAGATGAAAAGTTATGAATGCTGAAGCGCGAACTACCCCAAATAGCCAAAAAAGGGTTCAGCACTTTGGGGGGGGTGGAGAGGGGTGGAAGGCCCAGCAGCTAAGAGGTTAAGCCCTGGTAACACCCCTACTAGCTCCTTGTAAAATGCTCGGGGGGAGATGGGAAGTTTGTTATTGTTTCTCTTCAGGGCTGAATTAATTAGATATCCGCTCTGTTTTCTGTCAGGTTAGCAGCATAATCTTGATTTCAGAACGTGACTTTGCATAATTTCTTCTGGTCAATCAATGCCACATTTTAATTTCTTTTGTGCTTTTCAGCAAAAAATCACTAAAATGCTTTTAGCCCCCTTTCTGAAATCTAGAAATCTCAGACAAAGCATTTTAAAGACTACCTTCTTCTCTACCGGACCATGAGATCATTTTCTGTCTAATTTCCTTCGTACGACCTGCAGTACACTCACAAGGCGCAGCAAATTTCGATTACAATTATGTTTTTTAGTTAAGTCTTTTACATATTTTTAAACTGGAGATTCATGCGTTATTAGGCTTTCATGATGTTAGTTCATTTATGAAGGGCAAGGAGACAATCCATATGCGTGTATGTCCTTATTGCACATACAGACTTTATTTTCGATGCACTGTTAGCCTCAGCACAGAATCAAAGAGCTGTTTGGATTTGTATGCTTGTTTTATTGTGTATTATGCATTTTTTTAAACTACGGAAAGCAAAGCTGGATGAGTAAGTTTGTTTCATTGTATTTGCGCACTTTTATGGCTGTCATCGCAAACAAATAAGGGTTGATTTGATTGAGTTGACTAAAAGGTTTCTATCATTTTACAAAATTTAAATCTGATGCTGTGCCAGTTCAGCACAAAGTACAGGATGTATCTTTATCAGAAAAAGAGAATGTGTGTGATATTTTGAAGAATTTGTGTTGATGTGGTCATAGAACAAATATAATCCTCCCAGTTACTTTCCCAAATAGTTGTGGCACCAGAAAATAGCGAGGCTAAGAAATTGCATCAGTCTCAGCACACTTAACAAGAACATATAGGTAAATTGTCACAAATAAACAAACTATTCTCTATATTGTATGGTGCATGAGTGCTTAGTGTGCTTATCCTAAAGAGTGTGTCCTATCAGATGGAGTTGGAGGAGCAACCAAGAAGTCTTAATGTCTTCATAAAACCAGAAGAGCCATATCATATGAGAAGGATGCTGTTTCCATCTCCCATCATCTCATTCTTGAGTAATTTGAAAGAGAGCCTGATGAAACGGTCTTCCAAGGTGCCATTCTGGAGGTGATAAGGCGAGTCTTACGTTACAGCCTTATTGAAAAATAAGAAATAATGGGGCATATTTATACTCCGTTTGCGCCGAATTTGCGTCGTTTTTTTCTACGCAAATTCGGCGCAAAACTAACGCCATATTTATACTTTGGCGTTAGACGCGTCTAGCGCCAAAGTATGAGGAAAGAGCGTCATTTTTTTGCGTGAACGCCTTCCTTGCGTTAATGAGATGCAAGGTAGGCGTTCCCGTCTAAAAAAATGACTGCGACGCAAATGCGTCGTATTTATACTCCCGGGCAAAAATCACGCCCGGGAGTGGGCGGGGCAAAAAACCCCGCATTTGCGCCGGATTTTAGCGCCTGGGTCAGGGCAGTCGTTAAGGGACCTGTGGGCTCAAAATGAGCCCACAGCTGCCCTCCCATGCCACCAGGGACCCCCCCTGCCACCCTTGCCCACCCCAGGGACATTCAGGTAAGTTCAGGTAAGTATAATTTTTTATTTTTTTTATATTTTTTTTGGGCATAGGGGGGCCTGATTTGTGCCCCCCTACATGCCTCAATGCCCAATGACCATGCCCAGGGGACATAAGTCCCCTGGACATGGCCATTGGGCAAGGGGGCATGACTCCTGTCTTTACTAAGACAGGAGTCATGTAAACGGCGTCTGGCCGTCGTTAAAAATGGCGCAAATCGGGTGGAGGCGATTTTTGGGCGTCAACCTGACTTGCACCATTTTAAGACGCCCTAACGCCATTTTCCCCAACGCCGGCGCTGCCTGGTGTACGTGGTTTTTTTCCACGCACACCAGGCAGCGCCGGTCTGCTAGCGCCGGCTAACGCCATTCAATAAATACGCGCCCGCATGGCGCTTCAGAATGGCGTTAGCCGGCGCAAAACTTTTTGACGCTAAACTGCGTTAGCGCAGTTTAGCGTCAAAAAGTATAAATACGGGCCAATATATTGATGAAGAATGAACTGTTAGCATGAATCGCAAGCTTATGCTCCCTATTACTGTATGACACTGAATGGTAACCAGTGCTAACTTGGAACTCACTTAGACGAAAGAAAGGCTCGGACAAATGTTCTTTTGGCTGGCCCTGGAGAATGACGTTGATTTAAAGGTCAAGTCAAGTTGTGTTTATGGCATGGCTCCTAAATTGCTGTGGATCTGAGAGAGGGCTTTGAAGTCAGTACATTACCAAGATTTTTAATGGCACATGTTAGGTTTAGAGTTTATTTGATCATTTAATAAACTTGTCAGACATTCCATTACTTCGTTGCCATTACAGACCATTTTCCTAAATGGTTTCAATGGGGATTCATGGAGAAACCCAACAACAGGGAAAGTTGTGGAATTTTTCTAAAAGATGAGTTTACCAGAGAGGATTTGTTTGCAGTCTTGATACTGGCCAATTGAGTACAATTTACTTCTTCTAGCATGTAATCTTTTCTTAGCGCTGCTGGTGGCAAACATCGTAAAACCTATTTTTTTTCATCCTCAGTCTAATGGTTAAGCAGGAAGGACCAACTGAATCCTAAAGTATTGTTTGCAATGAGCCACTGTTGGTGGTATGAATATTTATAATTTTTGCAGACCATGACTTGGCCACAATGCACTACTCCCAAATTCTGTCATACATCAAACTCCATTTTTCTTGTTGCAAGTTAGGGTACCCTTTTTGGCTTTCTGCTGAGCATGGATGAACATGAAGTACAATTATATGCAGACTGGCAAGAAGAGTTGTGATTGAAATCAGCTGTTTTGGTTAGTACCAACCATAGTCATTTGAAAAATAAGGCTTACCCTGATACTCACAAGGGTGGTGCCAGGCTAGAATCTAAGCTAGTTGACATAGGGCCTGATTTAGAGTGTGGTGGGGGAGTTACTCCATCACAATGGTGATGGATATCCTGTTCACTGAAATCTAAATCCCAAAGGCTATAATGGGATTTAGATTTTGGAGGACAAGATATCCGTGACCGTTGTGAAGGAATAACCATTCTTCCAAACTCTAAATGAGCCCCTTAGTGTGCTTTAGAACAGCAAATCATGTGCTCAAATGTGAATTTAAGTATGGAGCCATGTATCATGTGATTGTGAGAAATCAGTCTGCGCATTCACATAATGGCAGACAGTGGAATTGGAATAGAGTGTGCAAAATGTCTGTTATCAAAGAGATGAGAAGGGACAAGATGGGTGATTTAAAGCTTAATGATATGGAAGAGGAAGTATGTCTGGGAAACCCAGTGAAAGAAAGGCTTGAACAATTTATTTCATACACAAGTCTCAATATGACAACAGGTCCTTGTGGTTGTTACATTCCTGATATACCTGTCAATGAAAATGGCACAAGGGGCCTCCATATGGAACAGGTTCAAGTGATTATTTCCTTCCTGATGCACCTACCAGCAGTTTTTGTGCATCTGAGACACAAAAAAGAGCTTACAAAATGTTGTGGCTGCTGCCTCTTCATGTACTGTCAGAAAAATGGCGTTACCTAAAAAAATCTACTACACTATTTTGGAGTAGCCCTATGAAGCTTCTGGGCAAGGTCTCTTGTTTTACCTTGTTTTATTGTGGGTTTTTACATTCATGGATGTCTTTATGGTTCGCTGATCTTTTGTTAAGGTATGTAGAAATGTAATAAAGTAGTCACTTGATGACTGTGTGCTGCTGCAGCCTATGCAATGTATGTTAAATACTGATCATTGTTGAAGGTTTGGCAGTTGGAGTGGAGACCTGGCTGCCACATTATCAGACTCAATGCAGTTTTACTTCCACTATGTCCTTCTCTCATCATTTTAAATTAACAGCAATGCATTTCCGTGGAACAAAAATGATGATGCCTCATCACCAAAAAATCCAAAGGTATACTTCTTGTGACATTTCACCTCAACAGTGATAAGAAATTAAACAGCAATATAGTTCAAATAAGAGGATACTTCTAGATATTTATTATTCGGCTTTGCTTCTTGTCCTCTGACTCCACCCAAGTCAGTAACTATCTGGGAGTGCAATCCTTCTTTGATAATACAGCTTATGTATTTATCTGAACTTATCCTCACTACAGAGTTTGACTAGCAGTTAGTAGGTTTGCCATTTATTTGTGTCAGTGCTCGTCTATTCTATCTGTGACTCAGTAAGTGGACTCACACTAAATAATGTAATTGATCAATATCTGCCTAGTGTGCACTGCCTGTCATCTGTAACCATATTTGGACTTTTCATTTTTTGTACCTGCAATGAATACTGTTCAGCAAAAAGCTCTGAAAGCTAACTGGCTTGGGAGCCATCAGGCCTGCTTCCTGATATTTAAATTGTTTTGTATGGAACTTTAATTCTGCAAACTGTCAGTACAAGGTCCACCATCAGCAGAAGAGAAAACTCTCAGTTTGATTAGGGGCAGAAGGCTATTTGCTATAACAGCTTCAGTCACTGGAATACTCTACTTCTAAGTTGCCATCACCATATTGTAAAGTTATTGGCACAGTGTACTCCTCCATGAAATTCCATGGGCTTTACAGATAGCCCACCCAACCATGACTACGGTGGAATAAAGCCAGGAAGCTACTGCTTGACAGGGGTGGCCCAAAGCCCACTCTCTCTCTCTGTATCTATCATACTTGTTTTTCTATTTTTTTAAAGACTTGGAGGCATGAGGTCAGACTGCAGACTAAGATGTGTTAAAATAGAAAACAAGATGGCATCACCCTGTATTCCTGAGGACCTCCAAACTACATTTTAGTAAAGAGTTGAAGAAGCACCTGCATTAAGCATCAACAAACAAGCTAACTCTTTAACCATTTGTTCCTTTTATGATTGTCTTTGACTCTGTACAGCGGTCAACTGCCTTTTCGCTACATACATACACCCAGATCTTGCAACAGGTTGCTAAAGCTGACTGTAGCAAAACCTAATACAATACCAGGCAATAATGCGTAACAACTAAAGCAATAAAATAAATAATGCAGAATGTCTCCACCACATATGGGAATAGATGTTATGTTGTTAGAGACTGATATAGGTTATAGCCCGTTAAACTGTCTCAAATATCCCGCGACTGAAAAAATCTTACCCGTCCCTCGATGTACTATTTTAAATGTGACACTGCGTTCATTCTAAAGAGCCGAATTAGCAGGCTGTTCACGTCCTTTAAAGCTATATTTAATTTTACATTAATTATATTTGGTATATTTTTATTTCGCCGGAAGGATATTTCAAGATTGTTTGATGCACCTGAGGCTCATCAATTTATTTATTGCAGTTAATAAATGCGAAATGAACAGCCGTGTTTGAAAAATACTCCTGGCAGTCGGGAATGTGTAGAATCAGAGCTTACAGTGACATGCATTTCTTTCTAAAGATGAACCCAGTGAGGCAGTCGTATTTCTTCACATAACAGAAAATTACAACATTAGCTACTGGGAGAAGAACTGAAAGAGCACGCCAAACTGCCAAGAGGCAATATCGCTTTACTGCCTAAGTAACACTTACTGGATGCGGCTAGATTCACCATCTGTTTGGCTGTGAGGAAATGCAGATATCTGTCAATAAACACTGTTTTACTGAGTAACAAAATTGACTTTGACAGCCAAACGAGCATGGGAGTTAAAACGACAAAGTTTTTAATGAGTTTATTTTGGTGGAAGGCCAGAATACAGTAAATGAATGAACAGGACTACAGTAGCATATTTTTAAAACATGCTCCAATTGGAAAAAAAGAGTAATCGTTTGTTTTTCTGTATACTATGTTGAATTATAGTTGGATAATGGTGATGTTTTCACTGAGGGGTCCTGATTGGACATTAAATAAAAACAGTGAAACTCAAGTTCTCTATTAACTCATGCCATTCCCCAGGCTTGAAATGCACCCATTATTCACTTTTTACCCATTTATAATGTTATGCCATCAATGGGTTCTCCAATCATATGGCCCCTGCTTTCAACTGATACACAGTGGAAGAGGAGTCGTTAATACCATGACCTCTCTTTCCTACCCTAAATGTAAAAGAAACTGGTCCCCTGCCATCCATTCCTATCACTTTCTGTCTTCTCTTCCCTCCCCTTGAAATGCTGTGGAGGGTGCTCACCGGCACAGCTCTGGCAGGCTTTAAGAGAGTCCAGCTACAGCAGTTTTGAATGCCTCCATGCCATAACAAAGTGAGTAACATATTCAGTTACCATTTGTTTCTAAGTTATAGTGTGAAATACTATTATTCAAGTTAATGGCTCTCTAAGAGAGGGATACACAAAATGATATTATGGGGCATATTTATTGAAGAATTACGTCACTCTTGCACCATGCAACGGGACGCAAGAGCAGCGTAACTCTTCAATTAGATTTATCAAGCCACACAAGGTTATGTTGCGTGGCCTTGCCTGGTTTGATAAATCTAGAGTAACTCAACGCAGTACAAATTGCTGTATAGCTTTACTCTGCCCTGGGAAGGCATTCCATGGGTGGAGAGTGAGTGCTTCCACTTATCCACCCATTGGTTTTGGTGCATTCTCGCATTTACCACTACTGATAGACCCTGGAATGAGTCAAAAAGGTACACCTCTCCAGGTGAGGCATGAAGAGGAGAAATAGCTTTAATTCTTCTTTTTACTTCTTCTTTCTGTGTGTGCGTGTGTGTTAGACCTGGCATTCTTGGCGCGGTTTCCCCTGACTTTTTGGCCTTCTAAGCTCCTGTTTGCTGACTTCATTTTTGCTGGCTTTAAGTTTCCGTGCACTCTTCCACTGCTGAGCAGTGCTTAAGCGCATTTGCTATTTCCCTAAAACATGTTACCATTTTTATCTCCACAATTTACATATGTAATTTACTTGTATGCCACTAGGAAAGAGCACTGCATGTGCCAAGGGCCTGTAAATTAAATGCTAATAGTGGGCGGCAGCACTGATTGTGCCACCCACTTTAGTAGCCCTTTAAACATGCCTCAGGCCTACCACTGCAGAGCCTGTGTGTGCCATTTTAAACTGAGATAGTGACCTGGCAAGTTAACCAACTTGTCAGGCCCCAACCCTTTTTTTATTACATATAAGTAACCGCTAAAGTAGCCCCTGGACAGTCCCCTAGTCTGGGTGCAGTGTATTTAAAAAAGTGGACATATACGTTTAAGATTTACATGTCAGATAGTGAAAAACTCTTACATCCATTGTTCACATATTGCAAGTCATATCCCTCTCATTGTTTATGTTAGAAATGGGGTCTCTAGTTAGCAGTCAGTTTACACCCTATCCAAATAGGGACTCGCATCTAGTCAGGGTAAGAGAGTCATACATCCAAGATAGCCCCTGGTCACGCCTTGGTAGCTTGACTCAATCAGTCAGACATATCTCAGAGGCAATGTGTAAAGTATTTGTATACACACACACACACACACACACACACACACACACACACACAGTAACACACTGAAAATACCACAAAATCACTCAACTCCAGGTTAGAAAAATAGCAAATATTTATCTGAGTTAAATAAGACTAAAACAACACAAATCCAACATACACAAGTAGAGATATCACTATTTAAGGTTCAAAAGAGTCTTAATCCTGAATAATTAATGGTTGTATCCTTATGATACACAGTGCCTTGGATGTGTCAAAAACAAAGATAAAGCAGGTCACACAGGAGGTGATACTTTGGAAAAGCAAGCGAAGCGTTGATTCTTTTCCCACTGGACAAGTATGCATTGATTTTTTTCCCGCCGGTTTGTCAATGTGTCAATTCTTTTCCTCACAGGAAAGGGGATACGTGGAATCCTTACGGCGGTCCGGCGTCAATGAAGAAAATGACGCCAAGGGGTGTTTTGGACTTTTTGCTTATGCAGGGTCATCCCCAATCATTTTGCCTCCTGCCTCCTATTTTGTTCTGACCTGCTGCTGTTGGCTTTTAAACTCTGAGCACTTTACCACTGCTAACCAGTGCTAAAGTGCATATGCTCTCTGTGTAAATTGTATTGTTGATCGGTTTATCCACGATTGGCATATTTGATTTACTAGTAAGTCCCTAGTAAAGTGCACTAGAGGTGCCAGGGCCTGTAAATCAAATGCTACTAGTGGGCCTGCAGTACTGGATGTGCCACTCACATAAGTAGCTCTGTAATAATGTCTCAGACCTGCCACTGCAGTGTCTGTGTGTGCAATTTTTAACCTTAAATTCGACTTGGCAAGTGTACCCACTTGCCAGGCTTAAACCTTCTCTTTTCTTACATGTAAGACACCCCTAAGGTAGGCCCTAGGTAGCCCCAAGGGCAGGGTGCAGTGTATGATTAAGGTAGGACATACAGTAATGTGTTTTATGTGTCCTGACAGTGAAATATTGCTAAATTAATTTTAACTGTTGCAAGGCCTGTCCCTCTCATAGGTTACCATGGGGGCTACCTTTAAATCTGATTAAAGTGTAGTTTCCCTTTCGGAGCAGATAGACTTTGGAGTTTGACGTCTCTGAGGTCACAATTTAAAACTACATCTTTTAGTAAAGTTGATTTTAAGATTGTGTGTTTGAAAATGCCACTTTTAGAAAGTGAGCATTTTCTTGCTTTTCTGTGACTCTGCCTGTTTATGGATTCACTGTCTGGGTCAGTTTGACAGTTGGGCTGGTTGCACCTCACACTAAACAGTGACTCAAAGGGAGCTGGGGTGTAGACTGCATTTCCTGATGAGCCATCTGTGTTAGGAGGGAGGGGAGGAGTGGCCACTTACACCTGAAAATCCCTCACACAATGCAGTCTCTGACCCCCTGGTGTGTGTCTGGGGCCTGGCCTGGGCAAGGCAGGATTTCACAAAGAAGAGAGACTTTGCTTTGAAGTAGGCCTACTTCAAAGGGCTAAATGGGTACAAGAAGGGCACCCAAAATTAGAGACTTTAGAACACCTCTGGAAACCAATAGGAACCTCTGCCTGCAGAAGAGATAAAGAGCTGAGGAAGAAGAGCTGCTCTGCCTGTGACTGTACTTTGTGGAGCCCTCCTGCAGTTGCTGCTTCTTGTCCTCTGCTAGAGGACAAAGACCTGACTTTGTGTTGCCTTCCTTCTTGTGAAGAACTCTCCAAGGGCTTGATTTAGAGCTTGCCTCCTGGTGTTTGAAGTCTCAAGGACAGCAAATACTTCTCTCTGCCAGCACCTGGAGTCTCTGGAGAGACTCCTACTCTGCCAAGTGGTGCCCGGACCTGAGAGTGCTGATCGGATCGGTGCATCGCTCTCCTGCATAGAGAAGAAATGACGCACACCGACCCGACCAAAGGAGAAACAAAGCATTGACGCATCGCAAGCCCTTTTTGATGCACACTCGCTCGTGACAAGTTATTTTTGACACATCCAAGGTACATTGTCATGCTAACAGCATTAGTGTTGTGTTTAAAATTACATGAAGACTCTTTTTGCATTCTTGATAGGCACTGCATCGACTTTTCAGGTGCGATAGAGGCACTGTGTTGATTTTCTGCTGCAATTGCTGGGTGAACTGATTTTTCCACAGGTCACCAGCTTCCACTTCCAAGAGCCCAGGGACTGGATTTTGCACCACTTGGCAAGTCAGGACTCTCTCAACAGAAGAGCCCAGGCCCTGTCAGATGAAGTCTTTGATGTCCCCAAGACTTCTTAACAGGAGGCAAGCTCAGGTCAAGCTCTTGGCGAACCTTGGAAAGCAGGATGTAAAACGCAGAGTCCAGTCCTTTCACTCCTAGGGCAGAAACAGCAAGCAGAAGGCCAGCAGAGCAAAGCAATAGGCTGAGTGTCAGTTCCTCCTAAAGCATTCAGCTCTTCCCCATAGCAGACTGTCCTCAGTCCAGAAGTGTTTTGAAGTTGTGGTCTCAGAGGCCTAATACTTATACTAATTTCTGCTTTAAAAGTAGGCAGACTTCAAAGTAAAGTGTTTGTAATACACAAGCCCTGCCTTTCCTGCCCTGGCCCCAGACACAATCCAGGGGGTTGGAGGCTGCTTTGTGTAAGGACAGAAACAGCCCTATTTTCTTGCAAGTGTCAGCTTCTCCCCCATCCCTAGCCCAGGACCTCCGATCAGGATATGCAGGGCACACATCAGATCCGTTTGGGTGACTGTCTAGAGTGAATTCACAAACAGCCCCACTGTCATACTGACCCAGATGTGCATTCCACAGTGGGGCAGAGGCACAGAATGGTTAAGAAAGAAAATGCCCATTTTCTAAAAGTGGCCTTTCAATATAGAAAAAAAAAAAAACTTCACCAAAAGATGTATTTTTAAATTGTGAGTTCAGCGACTCCATACCTCTATCTGCTCTCAACAGGAAATTATACTTAAAAGATATTTCAAGGCAATCTCCATGTTAACTCTTGCAAGAGACAGGCCTTGCAATAATGAAAAACAAATGTAGCATTATTTCACTATCAGGACATGCAAACCACACCAGTACATTTCATACCTTTATAATACACTGCACTCTACTTATGGGGCTGCCTTGGGCCTATCTTATGGGTGAGTTACATGAAGTAAGTAAAAGGGAAGGTTTGGGCCTGGCAAGAGGGTATACTTGCCAGGTCGAACTGGCAGTTCCAAACTGCCCACACAGACACTGCAGTGACAGGTCTGAGACATGTTTACTGTGTTACTCATGAGGGTGGCACAATCAGTGCTGCAGTCTCACTAGGAGCATTTGATTTACAGGCCCTGGGTACCTCCAGGTCCCTTTATTAGAGACTTACTAGTAAATCAAATATGCCAACAATGGGAAACTAATTGCCAATACCATTTAGACAGAGAGCACTTGTATTTTAGCACTGGTTATCAGTGGTAAAGTGCCCAGAGTCCTAAAGCCAGCAAAAATGAAGTTCAGCACAGGATTGAAACAGGAGGCCAGAAGCCAAAAAGACAAGGTAAACCATGCAAAGAGCTGACAGGTCTACCAGTTTAATATTGGGACAGCCTTATTACATTTTATAAATATAATTCCCAATTGGGACCTGAGAGCTAGTTCAGGTTTGGTGACTCTAGACTCATTATTTACATTAATAACGTATGGTAAAGTTAGATTTAAAGTTGCACATTTGAAGATCCCACTTTTAGAAAGTTAGCATTTTCTTACTTTAACCATTCTGTGCCTCTGACTGTCTCTGAAACACGTTTGGGTGGGTGACAGCTGGTCTCTTGTGCATTCCTTCTTCACAGCCACACACAAAGGGAGATTAGGTGTACCTTATAGTCCATCTCTATCCTGAGTTGCCATAAGTATCTTGACGGATCATCTAGGGCAGGCTGGGAGGAAGGAGCTGACAAACCTGAATAAGCTAGGTCCAGAGCCCTCACAAAAGCCTTCATAACCCCATATAGTGTGCCTAGAGACAGTTAAAGAAAGGCAGTGACTCTGTGCACTTCAAAGACCTCTCTTTGAAGTGTCCCCCACTTCAAAGCCACAAGTGGGTATAAATAATGGAACCCAAATACCACCAAATCAATACACTTCTGTAACTGAGGAGATTCAGGGAGAAGGACTGTGGTGCTGCTAAAGGAACTGTCACTCTGCTTGAACTCTGCTGGACTTTGCTTGACTCCTGCTTTGGTGTCCCTCACCTGCTGCCTCCGGCCCTTCTTGTTTAGAAGTGAGAAGGACTAGACGTGCAACTCTACAACCCCAGAACCGAAGTGACTCCAAAGGCATCCTGGTTTGCCTCCTGTTCTGAAGTCTCAAGGACATCAAAGACTTCACTCCACTCTACTACAGCTTCTAAACACTGCCAGCTGTAAGTCGTACCCTGCCAAGTGGTTGCTATTCAATCCTGGGCCCTTGGAAGTAGGTTCCTGCTGCTGTTTCCTACAGTAATCCATGCATCACTGTAATTGCGCTGATTTTAACTTCTGTATCTCTCCTCGACACCGATGCATCGCTACTGCAGCAGAGGAGAAAGACATTGAAGCACTCACTGCTCGGCTCGAATCTGGCGCATTGCCCTGAGCCTTGATGCATCACCTTTGCATCACAAGCTGCGTGGCTTGATGATGAAACATCACCTTCATTGTGAAAGGTTTGACACCCCACCTCCAGGACATCAAATCAACCACTGCACACCTCTACAATGACACACCCCTAGTTGTGTGAATCGCAAACAGAGCATCGCCTTTGTATCATCTCCTCCGCTCATTCCATCAGATCCTCAAGGTTCACACAACTCTCCACACCAGGTACTTTTTCAGCTGGACTAGTTTGGTCCCCCTAGCCAGCCCTCGCTCAATAGTGGTCAGCCTGAACTTTGGATTTATCACAGCCTAGCAAACTGGATATTCCTGGTTGGTGCTTTAAGCTTTTAAGCACTACAATTTCAGATATTCATTACAAAATTATATCACAACTTCTTCTTATTAAATTATTGCTCTTCTCGGTCTTGTTTTGTTCATTAAATTATGTTCTATTTTACTAACATTGAGAGGAGTATTTGTTGTGGTGTTTTCACTGTTTTACTGTTTTGAGAGTAGCATAAATACTTTACAAATTGCCTCTTGGGGGCGTGGCCAACATGGCGGCCGGAGCGGACGAGTGATCCGAGCTCCGCTCACGGCCCACCACTAATCACCGAAATATAGGTATCCCTGCAGCCGTCTACAACTAAATTCGGCTGCGCGGGGACAACACGAGTCCTTGGCAGGGAAAACCGCCGGAAAAAACGGAGACGAGGACGGTGCTGCGCAGCACCTCGGACGAGTCTTGACACGCGAGGAGAGGCCTCACCTTCGCCGGACGTGGCCTAGCGGCAGGGGCGGCACCAGATCCCCAAAGGACCGTGCCGGCCTGCAGGAAGAGGCGAGGCGGGACGACGCCACCCCTGGAGGCAGGTACGATTCTTCCCTCCAGGGGCCAGGGCAAATCGGCAGCGGCCCCTGCGCGAGGACGGGGGGAGCACTTGGGGCAAAAGTCGGGTCTCGAGTAGATCGAGACACCAAAGTAAAGGGGGAAAAAGAATTAAAAAAAAAAGAAGAATCACCCCCTCGGCGCCCTACGGTGCCCACACCCACTAACGAATCGCCCCCCGACGAAGAAGGACAGGGCTGCGGCCAGTGGCCAAGACGACACTGTGATCCATTGCAGCATGAGTGCGGCCCTCCCACTGAGAACAAAGCTGGTGCTGCCCTCCGGAGGATATACCCGGAGGAGGGCACGAGTAAAATAGTAGCTGTATCGGCAAGCGCAACCATCACCCAGAACTGAAAACAGAGATTCGGATTCAAACTCCTCTCAAGATTACCCAAGCCCCCCTACTTCGCCAATCATGCCCAGTCCCGCTCTGACTCCACGCACAGCGGATGACAAATGAAACCGCACAAATACGATAGGAAAACTGAGCCACTATATAAGCAAGCGTCATACCAAAATAATGGCAGGCATAATCAGTCTGGGGCAGACCAGGAACGATACATAAACCAACATATACAGGCCAGAGTATATCCCTTCGAGAATGTGCACAGCAGCTGGACAACCAGCAAGGCCGACACGTATGAACTAGCTCCAAGTGCAGGAAAAAGCTAGAAACCTAGACCACTGAGACGCGCAGGGATACAAAATCATCCATGTGGTCCAAGGTCGATTGCTGGCCTGGATCCACCATTGACCGCGTCCCCACACCCAGCGGGGTCACCGTATGGACCTGAAACTCAGTAATGTAAAGCATGACACCAGTTGTACCACACAGTTTGTGATGGTTAAGGATTTGTTTTTTGTTAATGATAATACGCCAATACGTATATCCCATTTGTGGTTACAGATGATAAGCTCAGGGGGGAGGGGACTCAGAGGGAGGATGCTAAATCTTAAAGGATCAATAATCACTGCAGTGAAACTACAGAGCGATACAAAACTAACACTATGGCTACATACAGTATTTTAACCTGGAATGTAAGGGGGATGGCCAATATAAACAAATGCAATAGAATCTATAACTACCTCAAACGCCATAAAATACATATAGCAACATTACAGGAGACACACCTAACAACTGAAGATCTAAATAAATCAGCCAGGAAATGATCAGGAAAGATACACGGCACTAATAAATCGACGTATACAAGAGGCGTACTGATATGGATAGCCCCCAATGTCCCCTACACAGTGGAACACACACAAATAGACAAAGATGGCAGATATGTTCACTTAAGAGGGGAACTGGACGGTAAACAATTGAGCATCACAGGTATATAAGCACCCAATACTAAACAGATAGATTTCTTGCAGTCCACTTATGCAGCACTAACATGGGACCCACTGATCCCTAGCATATGGGGAGGAGATTTCAACTGCTCACCAGATACTAATATGGATAGATCACACCCCCTGCTAGAAGGTGCCCCAAGCAGGAGACTGTCACAAGCACTGCAGAACTGGATGTTAGACAGAAGATTACACGACTCATGGTGGAACTTACATCCCACGGACAGAGAGTACTCACATTTCTCCCCGGTACACCAACTACATACCCATATAGACTTGCAACTATGCACGAGTGACCTCACAAAACTGCTAATCAAGGCATCCTACCTGGCTAAAACGATATCAGATCACTGCCCCCTAGTGTATACGATACGTTTGGGCAGAACACACACGCACACACCTGCCTGGCGCTTACAGCCGCCCTTATTATGTGACACGCCTTCCGTGAGGAACTAGCAGAGAGCATATATTCATACTTTAAAACAAACACAAACACGGCATTTTCAAAAGCAATAGAATGGGACAGCCACAAGGTGGTGATAAGGGGCCTATGCATGACCACATCAGGAGGAGTCCGTAAGACCCTACATAAGGAACTGTGTGATATTGAGAGGGCAATGAGGGAGGCGGAGAAGACAATGGGACAAAATGGGGAGGCAGCAGAAAATATGATCGAACTGAAAAAACAATGGACTGAAACGGATGCGCTGTTACGGAAATACGACTACGGCCACTACACAGCACGAATACATGCGGAAGGTGACCGATCCAGCAGGTTGTTGTCCTGGTTACTAAACGGTGAACAACAATATTCCACCATAAATGCCGTCCGTACAAAGGAGGGCAACATAGTCAATACACAGATAGAAATCAATGAGACTTCTAAACAATACTATGCAGCATTATACAAAGCAAACCCCCCTCGCCCGAATGACAAATAAGCACATTTTTCCAGTCGCTCCAACTAACTAAACTGTCAGAGGAACAACTGGCAGAACTAGAAAAACCCATTGAATTGGACGAGATCCAACAGGCGCTGAAGCAAATGGCACATAATAAAGCCCCAGGTGGAGATGGACTCCCAGCGGAGTACTATCAGGTCTTTGCAAAACAAACAATGGCACCATATTTAGTAATGCTTCAAGAAGCATTTGAAAAAGGACACCTCCCAGAATCACAGCACAAGGTGACTTTAGTGGTCCTCCACAAGAAAGGACGTGGCCCATTAGATGTCCGGTCATACAGACCATTGTCACTATTAAACTCTGACTGTAAATTACTAGGGAAGGTACTAGCCTTCACCCATTAATGCCAACACTAATCCACCCGGACCAATCTGGTTTCATACCTGGTCGCAGCACACATACAAATATCAGATGCCTACTACGTCTCATAACTGAAACACCAGAGCTAGATTACACAAGGACGGCAGTATCACTGGATATAGAAAAGGCATTTGATACATTGGGCTGGCCATACAATATAAAAATACTATATGCAGATCCGAAAGCAAGAGTGAAGACAGGCAAAATCATATCGGAGAAATTCGTAATAGGCAGAGGTACCAGACAAGGATGCCCACTGTCACCGCTGCTATTCGCAATAGCAATAGAACCATTAGCAGCGCGCCTACGAAAGGAGGCTCCAAAATGGGGCATCCCCGACAGAGGGGCACATAAAGTCATCTCTCTATATGCAGATGACGCACTGATATATCTGCGCAATCGCTCGGAATCCCTACCAGACATATTGCACCTGCTAAACACATTCGGGGACATATCGGGTCTACAGGTGAATTGGGAAAAGTCATGCCTGTTCCCGATGCAATTAATCCCAGACCCCCACAGAGAAACGATCTTAGGGGTACAAATCTACCACAGCGAACAAGACCTCAGAGAAGGCAAGCTAGATCGAGCAATCAGGGCGATAAAAAACTCAATGCCCTTCTGGTGTTCACTTCCACTCTCACCCATGGGGAGAGTAGCTATAGCCAAAATGATTATATTACCACGTATTTTATATTATTTCTTGGCACTACCACTTAAGCTCCCCAAGAGCTACTTTGTGCCTCTATCCAGCCTGCTAACAAACTTGATATGGAACACGGGTCGCTGCCGTGTAGCTAAGACATACTTGCCATTAGAGAAGTGAGGGATGGGAGCACCCCAATTTGAACTATACTACGCAGCGGCACAAATACATTGGATCATGGACTGGGCATGTAACCCAAATGGCCCAGAAAGTCAAATGATAAATACCCTAACAGGGCAAATGGATGTGATGCACTGGCTCATTTGTCGAGACAAACTAACGTATACCGACAATACACTACTGGGAATGGCGGACTGGATATGGCGTTGATATGTAATGATAACAGGGCACAAACCATCATATTCACCCAAAATCCCATTACTAGCTACCCCGGGGCTAAATAATATAATGCGACGATTCAATTGGGTAGATAAAGGCATCAACACAATTGGCGACATATTTGAAGAAGGACATTTCTTAACATATGAAGCACTGACGGACAGGTTCAACCTGGGTAAAGGCGAATTCTTGCATATAGGGCACTACAACAAGTGGTGCGCAGAACATGGGGCAACGGTAGCAATGAACCTAACACAGCACCAATACTTCATGAACTATTGATAGGGACAGGCACACAAGCAGATATATCATGGATATACCGTACCCTACAGAATCACCCAGAGGAGGCCCAAATTCAAGCAAAAAAATAGATGGGAGACGGTGCTACATACACCTCTACAAACTAAACAATGGAACATGGCACTAACAAATACAAAAGAAATATCACGTAATGCCCGTTTCTGGTACACGCAACTCAATTATCTACACCAGACCTGCCTTACCCCAGCAAGAATAAAACGCATGTTCTCACAATCTAATCCGGAATGCCCGAGATGCAGGACACCGGAAGCAGATTTTCTACACATGACATGGAGCTGCCCACCAGTATATCGTATATGGCAGGAAGCAACGGCACAAACAGCCACCTGGTCGAGACTACCCCTTCTCCCCTCTCCAGAATCCTGCCTATTAGGAATATGCACACAAAAAGGGGAAGACAAACAAAAACACAGAAGCGCAGACCTTGCGTTTATTCTACTGAAGCGCCTAATTGCAATACAATGGAAATCACCCAGTGCACCCAACATACACTGTTGGGCACACAAAATGCTACACTGGTCTAAAGCTGAAACACAAGTGCTACAGACACTACGTGACAGCGGTTGGAAATCAAAGGGGCAGATATATGGGACTCTATCATAGAACATCTGGAACAAAAAGACGATATCCGACCCCCTTGAACTGAATATTCTTCCAATCTAGAAACAAGCAGGCCGGAATACCACTTACCTACGAGGAATAGTTAACATGCAAATAATAGACTCATTCACACAACTGACCCTGGACTACAAGCCCACCCCCTCCTCGATATGCCCCTCCCCCACCACATCGGATTATCTCCCCACATAATACTGAATATAAAAAGGTATCTCACACAAACAAGACAACTAACACATGGCGTTATCTGTTATTAAGTTCCACAGTGGGTTTTCTTCTGATTGTTTTATTTCTTTCTTTCTCTCTTTTCTTTTACATTTCGCTGTCTTTTTTGTCAGCAGACTACGCATTGAACGATCCACTGATACAATAAGTGAATCACAATAATATGTTAAATGTAATGATAAAATGTTGCAATAATGTAAAGATATACTCAGCAAAATGTGAGCGTTGTTAAAAAACTAATAAACAGATTTAAAAAAACAAAAACAAATTGTCTCTTATGTTAAGCCTGGTTGCTCTGTGCCAAGCTACCAGAGGAGGTTAATTTAGAGTGTGTATCTGACTTACCCTGACTAGGATTGTGGTTCCTGCTGGATAGGGAGCATACACCTGCCAACCAGAAACCCAATTTCTAAAATTGGTGATCAGAAGTGAGGATAGGACTTGTGTTTGTGCAGTGCCTTACATTTATTTGGCATACACTACTATCCACATATAAGACCAATTTGAATCAATTAGAAGTTTTCTATTATCACTGATTGGCATTTTCATTTCCCTCTAAAATCATGTATGTGACTGGAGGCCCAGCTTGAGAGTTATATTGTGGCCAAGCTTAAGGGTTTCTACAAGGCATTTGAACTGTCTACAAATCTTATAAGTTGGAAGGTAGAGCTGCAAAAGGTGCTGAGGTCCTGGTTTACAGCGCATGATGCACCTGTGACCCCAGAGGAGGACGATGACATAATGGAGGATGATGTGGAGCTGGATCAGGATTCCCTGGAACTACCTGTGGGGCAAGGTACCCACGGAGTAGAGGTTCCCTACAGGGCAGGGAGCTGCATTTCATCTATAGGCCTGACCCCGGAGGAGTTGGAGTACAGGAGGTAAGAAAGGAAATTAAAACTGGAGCTGGCTAAGCTAAGATTGGAGGAGAGGTACTCTGGATTAGTTGGCTCATGAGAAGTGAATGGAGAAACTGAACATTAAGGCTATGCAAGTAGAGTTCAATGGTGGCAGCAATTCCCCAGTGCCCTCTGACAGGAGGATGCACATACCCAAGAATCAGGTGTCTGACTTTGTGGTGAGAGACAACATAGACAGATGATTTGAGGACTAGGAGGCTGCTTTGTAGATGCACAAGGTCCCTGAGGAGGATTGGGGAACTAGTCTGTGTAAGGGGCATTCCTAGTGGGGGAGGGACACTCTACTTGCCCTAGAAAGGAGAGACAGGATGAGGTATCCCCCCAGGAAGGAGGCCCTAATCAGGAAGCTTGGTCTGATCCCAGAAAAGTGGAAGCAGAAGTTCAGGGACAATCAGAAGTTATTCCAACAGACCTGGGTGGATTGTGTGGATTCTTTTTGTAATGCATTGGATGGCTGGGTGAGACAAATAACTTCTAGGAGCTGAATAACTTGATCCTGACCACAGGGAGCTTGCTAAGAAGGTGGACCAGTGGGTCAGCACTAGGGTCCACAAGAAGATATGTGAGGGGAATCACCACAAGGGTAGGCAGGGTCCGCACCAGAAGCAGGAGGTGGGACAAAATTAAAAAAATGGAACTCTCTAGAGGGCCACACACTAGATCTGGGGTTAGGACACCCATCCCCTTACTGAGAAGAATAGTTCCCTGACAATAGGTCTTCATTGAAGGCACCCCCTAATTGCATGAGTTACAAAGAGGATGCAAGTGTCCCAAGTGAGCACTGTCCCCCATCGGTGGGCAGTTACTAGGGTTGGTAGTTGTACCGCATGGGGAGGAGAGTGTCCCAGATAGTTGGGGGAACAGTATAGAGTTTACCATAGTGTTACTGGGTGACAGTGAGATGGTGCAGAGAACCAGCATGCCTGTCAATACTAAGAAGCACAGTCAGTAGGTCAGCATCAACGGGCAGAGGATGGAGCCTCTGAGAGACACAGGAGACACTATGACAATTGAGAGGTATGATCTTGTTTCTTCAGAGCAGGTAGTCCCGAATGACTTACCCTGACTAGGATTGTGGTTCCTGCTTGGACAGAGTGCATACATCTGCCAACCAGAAACCCAATTTCTAAAATTGGTTATCAGCAGTGAGGATAGGATTTGTGTTTGTGCAGTGCCTTACAGTAATTTGGCATACACTGCTATCCACATATAAGACCAATTTGAATCAATTGTCTTTGATCTTCATTGGCATGTTTCCTGCTGACAACTGCAAGAAGGGGGCAAGTTTCCAGTTCCATGTGGGTAGCTGTGGGTTCATCTATGGCTGTGGATTGGCTGTTTGGTAATGAGCTGGATGATACCACCTGGAAAGAGGTGAAGCCCAGGTCACACTTGGGAATGTTGAGGTTGTCTGACTTGGTGTGCCTAACCACACAGTCCATGGCAGCTCAAGAGGGTAGTCAGAAGGAAGGAACCAAAGTCTGAAAGAAGGGCCTAGGGTCCTGCCAAAAAGGAAAGGTCAGGAGGCAATGGAAATCCTGCTCCTGAGATTCCCATAGTCTGGAAGGAGGATGAACCTGAGGGGGAGGCCTCAGTACCTACAGGGGAGACAATGGCCAGACTGAGCAACCTACCTGAGCTGTCCGAATTGGGTCCCACAGGGAGGATTTCTGCAAGACGCAGAAGGAGTGCTCTACACTTGTGGGGCTTTGGCAGCAGGCATAGTTCAAGGCAGCTGTTGACGGCTCTAGAAAGCATCTGACATGATGGGAGAACTGTCTCCTGTATAGTGAGTTTAAGGATGCTAAGCCTGGTGCAACATGTGTGCTGGTAGTCCCCCAGTGGTACAGGGTCTTTCTACTGGGCCTTGTTCATGGTATGCCACTGGCAGATCATTTGGGGTCAGACAAGACCTTTGACAGGCTTGTCACCCACTTTTATAGACCCCAAATGAGAAAGGCCGCAGATGCACACTATAGGTCCTTTCCTACCTACCATCTGTTCATGGTGGACCATGCCACCTGTACCTGGAAGCCACTCCACCCCCCCCCCAATGGCTGTGACTGTGCCTACTGAGGCCATGCACTGATGGGGATCGTTACACATGTGGGTTTCCCCAGAAGGTAGTATCTGACGGGGTACCAATTTCATGTCTAACTACATGCAGGCCATGTGGAAGCAGTGTAGGTTAGTCTAAATGTTCTCCACTCCATACAGCGCCCAAACCACTGGGTGGGTTAAGAGGCTCAACAAACCTTTAAGCCCATAATTATGGGTCTACCAGAACCCATGAGGCATGAGTGGGACATTCTCCTGCCATGCCTGTTGTTTGCTTACAGGGAGACACTGCAAAAGAGGGTTGGTTTCAGCCACTTTGAACTTCTGTATGGGCACCCTGTGAGACGGCCTTTCAGTTAGGATAAAGGAGAGCAGGAGCAAACTCCTAGGAGATCTCTCAATGATGTGGTCAGCTATATTCCGGCCCTTGATAAACAGAAAGAGTGTTTTTGGAAACTTGTCCAATGGAACCTGGAAGACATACAGGGGGACATGAAATGCTGGTATGACCAGAATACCACTCTGGTTGAGTTTAAACCTGGCCAAAAAGTGTGTGTGTGGGTGCCTGTGAAGCCACAAGCTCTGCAAGACTGCTGGTCCGGGCCCTATGAGGTAAAGAATCTAAGGAGTGATGTCACCTACCTGGTGGACCTCAAGACTCCTAGGAACCGTTTGGGGGTCCTGCATGTTTATTACCTCAAACCCCACTTGGAGAGGTGTCGATTACCATGCTTCTCGTCTCAGATGATGGGGTTGAAGAGGAGAGCAAACGTCTACCAATCCCCTGTCTTCCAAGGAGCAGGATGGGTCAATTGAGGATATCAGGCTCTCGCCTACACTGACACTAGGCCAGCAGAGAGGCTGCTGCCAGTTACTGGGGCAGTTTGGCTCTTTGTGCTCCCTTACCCTAGGACTTAGTACATGGTGTACCCATATTTGATACTAGGAACAGCCCACCTGTAAAGAACAAAAATAACAGGTTTTCTGACAAGGTGAGAGGCAGCATGTCTCTAAGATGCGGGTATTAGGAGTAATTGAGCCCTCAAACAGCCCTTGGTCCAACCCAGTGGTTTCTGTCCCCAAGGCTGCTCCTCTAAGTGTCACACCTGAACTTAGATTCTGTGGACTACTGTGGGCTCATTGTGGTTACCAAGACTGACGTGCACCCCATCCCCAGAGCTGGTGAAATCATGGACTGGCTTAGAGCTGCCAAGTTCCTCAGCATTTGTTACTTAAAGTATGGGTACTGGAAGATTGCCTTGATGAAGGAAGCAAAAGAGAGGTCTCCATTCCTTATATCAGAAGGGTACTTCAAGATCCAGGTCATGCCCTTCGGGTTAAAGAACACCCCTGCCAACTCCCAGAGGTTGGTCAAGCAAGCTGTAGCTGGACTGGAGTGTTTCAGTGCCACCGACCTAGACCACATTGTGGTCCTAAGCTCTAGCTGAGAGGATCACCTGTGCCACCCTAAGAAAGTGCTTCAGGTTCTGCAGAGGGCAGGCCTGACTATCAAGGCCATTAAGTGCTACATAGGGCAGGGTTCAATGGTCTACTTGGGTCACCAAGTGAGAGGTGGCAAGGTGCATCCCCTCCAGGCCAAATTGAGACCATTTTGGCCTGGGAACCCCATGTTCTGGACAGAATTAATAGCCTTTTAGGCCTAACTGGTTGCTACAGGAGGTTTGTCAAGGGTTATGGCAACATTGTTGACCCCCTGACAGAACTGACTTCCAGGAAGCAGCCACATCAGGTGATCTGGAGTCAGACGTGCCAGAAAGATTTTGACACCGTAAAGGGGGCAATGTGCATCGCACTTGTGCTCAAGGCCCCTGACTTCTCTCAATGATTTATTGGCCAACAGAAGTCTTAGAGCATGGTGTAGGTGCCTTGCTCTCCCAACCAAATGAAGAGGGCCTGGATCAACCTGTATGCTTCATCAGTAGGATGCTACTTCCTGGGGAACAGAGGGGGAGGACAATAGAAAGATATGCCTTTACTGTGGTCTAGGCGGTGAAGAAGCTAAGGCCATACCGTTTGGCACTCCTCTCCACGTTCGGACAAACCACAGGCCCCATCAGATGGTAATGAAGATGAGGGGTGAGAATCTGAAACGGTTGAGGTGGAGTACCCCCTACAGGGAATGAATTTTACAGTTGAACACCATCCTGGAACAGACCAGGCCAGTGCTGATGGTCTCTCTAACTTTTTTCGCCTTAGTGAAAGAACTCCCATAGGGTCTGGTAGCTCTCCCCTCTTTTAGCTGTGGGGGACACATGTTAGCCCTGGCATACTTGGCTTGGTTTCCCTGGACCTTTTATGTCTTCTGACCTCCTGTTTGCTGTTTTTTCTGGGTTTAGGATTCTGGACACTTTACCCCTCACAACTGTGAGTGCTAAACTGCCAAGTGGTGCCCATGCAATCCCGGGCCCTTGGAAGTGGGTTCTATAGCTATTTTATACAGAGATCCATGCATCACTGTCTTTGCTGTGAAAGGAATCATCTCATCTATCCTCAATGCTGATGCATTGCCACTGTCACTGATAACAAAGACATAGTAGCACACACTGCGTAGCTCGGAACTGGCACATTGCCATCAGCCTCTGCACATTGCCTTCGCATCACCGGCTGTGCAGCTCGATGATAACACATCTCCTTCATTGAGAAGGGTTTGTCGCCTCACCATGATGACATCACATCAATGACTGTGTGGCTTGATGATGACACATCCTTGACTGCATGGATCGAAACCGACGCATCACCTTCACATCATCTCCTCTGAGTTTTTGCTTCTCACGTCCATATATCCCCGGTTAGTGTTATGAGCTTTTAAGTACTACACTACAATATATCCTTTAAAAATTCATATCTCGACTTCTACTCATTGGGTTATGTCATGTTGGGTTTTCTTTTTTTCATTAAATGTAGCTTTATTTTTCTAACCTGGTGTGGATACTTTTTTGTATGGTGTTTTCATTGTTTTACTGTTTTAAGTGTTGCACAAATACGTTGCCACTTAAGTTAAGCCTGACTGTTCTGTACAAAGCTACTAGAGGGTAAGCACAGTTTAATTTAGGGTGTGTTTCTGACTTACCCTGACTAGGATTGTGGTTCATCTTTGGGCAGAGTGCATCTCCCTGCCAACCAGAAACCACATTTATAACATCATGCCTCTCTGGATTGTTTTGTGCAGAAGGGTGGCCCTTACAAGGCAGGCACCTACTAGCCTGCATTGGTACTAGGCAGCACATTGTGTGCCAGCACAGGAAAAAATTGAATGCGCTGTACAATGTTAAGCAGAGAGTATTCCTGCCCTTTCCCTATCACACAGCGCAATGCAGCAAGGTGACCTGCTGCGCTACATGACTTTTGGATAAAGGTGCCCTTGAATGAAAAAGTAGTTCACTTAAATAGCAGGTGACATAAGGACCATATTAAATTTGCTTTGTACCAATGAAATTTAATTTTGCACATGGTAGCAGTGTAAAGGGCAGGTAGGACTATCACTTCCACAGCAGGGCTTTTTAAAACTGTGAAGCTTTAACTTATTATTAGTGTACGGTACTCTCAATAATAGCACTACTGCAACCATTCCCCTTGAGTCTCTGAAGCTTGCACCCTGTGATGTTGTACATGATGTGCTGTGTGAGTCCCTCTGGAGCCAGGCACCTTGCATCCATTAAGCCTGCACCCCATGTTGGTACTTTAGCCTTTCTGTAATGAGGCTCCTTGAGGTTGTGAAGTCGGCACCCTGTAGGGGTGTACCAGTGTGTGTTACTAGCCCATCCATAGCTAGTCCTTGATTCCATGAGGCAGAAAGCCTTCTTGAGTCAATTATGCTTATACCGAGTGGTGGTGTACTGGGTGGGGTGCCCCTGGAAGGTAGTGCTAGCACCACCACAGCGAAGCAGAGCCCCCTCTAGTCAGTAGAGCTTGCCCCTGGTGGTGGTGTGCTGGGCAGTTGGGCTATTGCCTTCTTATTCAAGGTCCTTGGCCCTGCAAGTATGTGAAGGTTGCACCGTCTGAATGTTTACCTAGTGAGCAGCTCCAGCCCCTCTACAAAAGGTCCCTTGAGCCCATAAAGCTTGCACCCAGTGGTGATTTACAGGGGTAAGCCTCTCTTACAGGGGTAAGCCTCTCGACCTCTCTTCAGCCAAACCAAATGATCGTGTGAAGCTTGCACTGGTGGTGGTTTACCTGAAAGGCAGAACTAGCTCCTGTGTGGCTGAGCCCCTTACCCATGGTACAGATGATGCACCCAAGAATGCTGCAGAAGGACACTTTTTGCTGTGCATGGTCTTCAACTTGGAAGGAGTCGCTTCCCCTTTCACCCTGACCCACCCACACCTCCCAGTGAAGTCTGATGACATCTGCGTCCAAAAGAACACTGACTTCATCAGAGGTCAAGCTTCCAGCGGACTGGGAGGTGGGGGTAGGCAGAGGCATGAAAGGAGAGGAAAGGTCTTTCTTTCCTTTATGCTGCAGAAATCACAAATTGACACCAGGGAGTTTTTTTAAAATATATTTATGAATGAGGGGAGCGGTCCCCTTGGGCAAGGGTTGTTCCCTAGGGGGACAATTTTTTTAAGGCCTTTTTTGCCCCCCCCCGGGGCATATCGGCCTACTGTAATTAGGCCAATATGCCCTCAGGGAGGGCAGAACCCATTAGATGCCAGGGATTGTTTACTTTTCTTTCTTTTTACAGGAGGGGAGTGGCAAAGGTCGCTCCTCTGGGGTGCAAATTATTTTTAGACCATTTCTGTCCCCCATTGGGGACAGACCGGCCTATTTGTATTAGGCCAACCTTCCCCAAAGGGGGACAGAAACCACTAGGCACCAGGGATTTTTCTATTTTTTTTTTTACAGATGGGGAGCGACCAATTAGGGAAGGGTCTCTCCCCTGAGGGGCAAATTTATTTTACATCATTTCTGCCTCCCTTGGGGGCAGATCGGCCTATTTCTATGAGGCCGATCTGCCCCCGGGGGGGACCACTTCGGCACCAGGGATTGGTGTGTTTGAGTGTGTTGTTACAGGGCACAGTCCCTTGCCAAGGGTCGCTCGCCATGGGGGCAATTTATTGTTGGCCTACTTTTGGAAGGGCCATCAGACCCCAAGGGGGGCAGAAAGCCCAGCAGAGACCAGGGAAGTATTTCTTTTAAAAAAAAGAAGGTGGGGATATGCCCATACACCCACCCCAAATAAATGGGGACAAAGTTGTTCTGCCCACCGGTGAGCAGATGGGGCAATTACCCCCAATTCACTCCCTGGGAGCAGGAAGCCTACTAAATGCCAGGGAATAAAAAAAAAATAGTGTAGTGGCTACCAACTAATATGGGCATGGTTAAACCCCCACACCAACTGAATGGGGTAGCAGTCTTTCAGCTCTCCCCCCACACTCTAATACATCTTATCCCATGGCAAGCAAGAGGACATTTGATTATTTTGGGATTTGCTTTTACATTTGGGCCATGAGAGCTTGTCTAACATTCAAAATTGTCCCACTTGGAATGGTGAGGGCTGCACTTTTGGACTTTAGGACGCTGCCATGTAGACAAATCTACGAGACCTAGACACATCTGAAAACTAAACATCTGGGTGAGTCCAGGGTGGTGTGCTTCACAAGCACCCTGCACCATTTTCTTATTCCCAATGCCCTGCAAACATCCAACTATGCTTGAAATCACATTTTTTTCCCACATTTTTGTGATGGAACCTTCCGGAATCTGCAGGAATCCACAAAATTCCTACCACCCAGCATTTTCACATCTATACCGATACAAATTCTGCCCCACTTGTCACCCTAAAATTTTTTTTTTTCAAACTGCCCTTTCGGACTCTCTTTAGTTCCCCCTTATTTTTTACATGTTTTTGGCTCTTCCCTGTCACAGGCACCTGGCCCACCTACATAAGTGAGGTATCATTATTACCGGGAGACTGAGGGGAACATTGGGTGGTAGGAAATTTACACTGGTGTGGTGATCCCACACAGAAATAAGGGAAAAATGTGATTTTTAAACTAAATTTGAGGTTTGCTGAGGATTCTGGGGGATCCACGCAAGTCACACCTTCCTGGACTCCCTTGTTTGTCTAGTTTTCAGAAATTTTGGGGTTTGGTAGGTTTCTCTATATGGCTGCTGAACCCAGGACCAAAGCACAGGTTCCTACCCCCAAGAAAAAAACAGGAAGTTTTGTATTTGATCATTTTGATGTGCCGACATAGGGGGTCATTTTGACCCTGGCGGTACGAGACCGCCACGGCTAAAATGACAGAAGCACCGCCAACAGGCTGGCTGTGCTTCCTGGGGGATTACGATCGCGGCTGAAACGCCGCGGTCGCACCACCGGGGCCGGCGGTTTTCCACCACAATGGTCCCGGCAGTAGTAATCCACCAGGGCAGCGCTGCCCAGGGGATAATGAGTCCCCGACCGCCAGCCTTTTCGGAAAAGGATGGCGGTACACTGGCATGGGCAGTGCAGGGTCCACCTGACAGGGCCCCATGCGGCTTTTCACTGTCTGCAAAGCAGACAGTGAAAAGCGCGACGGGTGCAACTGCACCTATCGCACGGCCCCAACACCGCCGGCTCCATTTGGAGCCAGCTCCATGTTGCGGCCCACATCCCCGCTGGGCCAGCGGGCGGAAACTCGGTTTCTGCCCGCCAGCCCAGCAGGGATGTCAAAATGGGCACCGCGTGAGTGCAGCCGCATTGGCGGCTGCCCGGCGGTTACAATGTTGTAATGAGGCCCATAGTGTTTTGGGGCATTTCCTTTATCAGGCACTAGGCCTACCCACAGAAGTGAGGTACCATTTTTATGGGGAGACTTGGGGGAACGCTGGGTGGATTGAAATTTGAAGCTCCTCTCAGATTCCAGAACTTTCTGTCACTGAAATGTGAGGTAAAGGTGTTTTTTTTGCCACGTTGTGAGGTTTGCAAAGGATTCTGGGTAACAGAACCTGGTGAGAGCCCCACACGTCACCCCATCCAGGTTTGATAGGTTTCCCTAGGTGCCGGCTGTGCTAGAGGCCAAAATCCACAGTTAGGCACTTTGTTTTCTTTGGGAAAATGTGATGTGTCCACGTTGTGTTTTGGGGCATTTCCTGACGCGGACACTAGGCCTACCCACACAAGTGAGATACAATTTTTATCGGGAGACATGGGGCTAGGCACTTTCCAAAAAACACATCAGTTTTCAATTTAAAAATGTGATGTGTCCATGTTGCGTTTCCTGTTGTGACCATTAGGCCTACCCACGCAAGTGAGGTATAATTTTTATTGGGAGACTTGGGGAAACACAGAATAGAGAACAAGTGTGATTGCCCCTTGTCTTTCTCTATATTTTGTCCTTCCAAATGTAAGACAGTGTAAAAAAAAACATCTATTTGAGAAATGCTGTGTGATTCAAATGCTAGTATGGGCACCCTGGAGTTCAAAGATGTGCAAATAACCACTGCTTCTCAACACCTCATCTCATGCCCATATTGGAAGTACAAAGGTTTTTCTTGATACCTATTTTTCACTCTATATATTTCACCAAATGAATTGCTGTATACCAGGTATGCAATGAAAACCCATTGCAAGGTGCGG
The DNA here is from genome assembly GCF_031143425.1 of Pleurodeles waltl. Classification (NCBI taxonomy): domain Eukaryota; kingdom Metazoa; phylum Chordata; class Amphibia; order Caudata; family Salamandridae; genus Pleurodeles; species Pleurodeles waltl. The sequence continues at coordinate 560,344,831 of NC_090439.1, read as the reverse complement.
CTCCTTTATTAGCTCTGGCTACCTAGAATTCTTGATGAACCTACAAGCTCAATTTATCTCCAAAACCAGAAGAGTCCAGCAGACATAACAGTATATTACTTTTGAAAATCTAATATCGTAGGCAAAAGTTACTTAGTAAAACATGGCTTTTTTATTACCTCAATTTCAATATGTTTTTGTTTCAGCTGTTATGACCTGTAGGAAAACCTTGTAGGATCTACACAAATGACCTCTTGGTGAATTCAGAATGTTGTCTACTTTTCAGAAATGTTTAGCTTTCCAGGATCCAGCATTGGTTTCACACCCATTTCTGTCACTAATTGGAAGGAGGCTAAAAGCACAAAAAATAGTAAAAATGGGATATGTCTTAGTAAAATGCCGAAATTGTGTTGAAAAATGTGATTTTATGATACAATTCTGCCTGTTCCTGAAAGTTGAGAAGGTGGTGATTTAGCACCACAAACCCTTTGTTGGTGCCATTTTCAGGGGAAAAAACACAATTCTTCTTCTGCAGCCCTTTTTTCCATTTTATTTTTAAAAAATAACATTTTTGCTGTATTTTGGCGAATTTTTTTTGTCTCCTCCAGGGGAACCCACAAACGCAGGGTACCTCTAGAATCCCTAGGATGTTGGAAAAAAGGACACAAATTTGGCGTGGGTAGCTTGTGTGGACAAAAAGTTATGAGGGCCTAAGCGCAAACTGCTCCAAATGGCCAAAAAAAGGCCTGGCACCTGAGGGGGAAAAGGCCTGGCAGCGAAGGGATTAATAAACATAGACCATATATTAAATATAAACTATGCTATTGGCCTCTAATTTACGATTACAGCTTATTGTTGATGTATTTTGGTATATGATGATTTGAAAGGCACAATCACTCGTGTGAAGCACAAGGGTGAAGTTTTTTTTTTTCAAAACTTCATTTTTTATGTATTTACAATAATAAAACATGGCAACAACCTGTTTAAAAGTGTTTGTTTATACTTCTTTTTATTTATTCAGAAGAGGGCACAGTGCACTTCTGAATGCATTTATTTTACAAAATATACTGTGTAATGTCCGAGTCCCAGTCGGTGTTTCAAAGGGGCACTGCTTATCTTCTCTTCTTGGAATGGCAGCTGGCAATTTAATTTAATTGGTGGGCTAAAGCACTTGTCTTGAATTGTAGCAAAGAAATGAAGAAGCCTAGACTGTGTATTTCTAAGAAGGTTTTTTTTGGGAAGTTTCTGCCCATAAGATATGTTTGAAAGAAAATGGGGTTAGATAGTTGATTTTAAAGTGCAGTTTTTCACATGATGATGATGAAACAAGATTTATAAAGCACCCAGCTACTCCTGAGAGTGTCCCGGTACTTAGCTCACGGACAGAGCCACTACTTTTGAACAAAAAACTGTATTTTTAGCCTCTTTTAAAAAATGAAGATGGAGTCAACCATTCAGAGATCTTAAGGGAGCTTAGTCCATGCTAATGACCCCAGATAGGATAAAGTGCTTCCCCCTGCTCTAGTGTGGCAGATCTGGTGAACCCTTGTCAAAAAATGGTTAGCGGAGAGTTCATTATTGGTGGGATGATAGAATCTAATTCTGGAGACTAGATAGCCCGGCCCAGTTTGATGAAGCACATTGTGAGTAAGAACTAAAGCTTTGAACAGAATGTACTTCCTCATCAGCCAATGAAGAGAGTTCAGGTGAGGGGGCACATATATTCACAGTGGTAGGCTGGGAAGCAAGGAGGCTGCTGCGTTCTGGACCACCTGTAGTCTGTTAGCAAGGTGGTCCAGCAGAACCACGTACAGGGCATTGTCATAGTGCATCCTGGATGTGATGAGTGTCTGAATAACTGATTTACTGTCTGAGAAGGAGAGGAGGTGCACACATTTTTTCAATATGCGCAATAGGCCAAAACAGGAAACCACCACAGAGTTGATTTGTGGTTGGAAGGATAGAAGATTATTGAACTTGACTTCCCGAATTTTGACAACAACAGACTGTGGGCCAAGATGGGGAGCCCCATCAGGCCTAGTGGCCTGCTGATTTATATGGGATTATGACAGAAAACCAAGACTTTGGTTTTATCTGCACTACGTTTCAGTTGGTTGGGTATCATCCAATGAAAGACAGCTAATAAGCAGAATGTAGTCAAATTCATTTCAAACTTGCTAAAGACTTTGAAAGGGCCAAGCCAGTGAAATCTGTTGGCCCCTCTAGTATTTATCCTATTTTTTCCAAAATGTGCTATGAATGCCTCCAAATGTTGAAAACAGCCCCCTATTTACCAGGGCCAGCTTTTCTGTCTTTTGCCTTGTGTGTTGTAATTGGGTTGCCCACTTTCTGTACACCCTGATTTATTTGGTTTTTGGATCACCAGGGTTTTGACTTTTTACTGTGGGCAAATCTGACTATATGTGTCTCACCGACGGTAATCACATGGCAAATGGACTGTGCATATTTAACTCCAGTGTCTGCCTTTTAGGATAATACTGCTGCAATGCAGCAAGGGTAAGGGGCACTCAGGTGGTTACACATGAACATATGCACACGTGTGTACAGAAGTGTGTGGGCTGCACATTGGAGACTCCCACCCTGCACAGCCTGGTAATTGCGCACAGGTAGCCTGGTGCAATGGGGACTTTGCAGGATTAGATATTCACCTGGTATAGTCCTTGTAATATTAATGTATACTAATAAGGAAGGTCAATGTGACTTACTGCTTTGTCTATAGTGACACCCTATTACACGAGTAGGAAGAGAATTGCATTAGAGTGCAGTTTTGCTCCCACTTGGCCTACAGAGACCATTGACACATTGAATTTGAGTGTTACCTGTGTGGGAAAATCAATTCTGCAATTTCCAAAATGATATCTGTACACTTTATGGGTCATCCACAGTTGTCATATTTCTCTGGCCCAGGGTCAAAGCCCAAGCCTTATGTCACCCTGCTGTGCCCAGTTAATTTTATTTCTCTCCAGTAACAGGAACAAAGGCCACTGCATATTAAAGGAACAAGTAACAGTACCTTTCCTAGCTCCTGAGGAAGAAAGGGATGGGGTGGAATGATCAACATCAATCACTGTCTGTTACACTGTACCAGGGATAGGCTTGCCCAGGCCCACAGAACAAAGAAGACATCCCAGACAACTGAAGCTAACCTGGGGGGGAGACTGCCTTTGAACTTTCGGTGTGCAGGATCCTGGTAGTGATGTGAGTGAGTTGCGGTGCTGAGAACCCAAGGGCAGACGTGACTATTAACTATGGACTGTACCAGCATGCTGTGCAAGAGGGTTGGGACAGGGATAAAGGAACTAAGGAGCACTCTAGGACTGGCCAGGTGTACCTGACTTCTGGAACCTTCCTCTCCTCTTTAAAACTCTTGCAAAATGGGGGCAGACTTTTTCTTGCCTGCAGATTTTTCGGCACTTCACTGCTGGAGCCTGGGCTCACCATGGAGAACCAGAAGGTAGAGCACCCTGATGACCAGAAAGGACTAAGGACTCTGTCAGGCTGACCCATGGACTAGTGGGTCCCCCCAAAGGCCAGAGAGGCAGGTCCCCTTACACCCCCTAATGACCAATTGGGGGAAGCTCTGGACTTTTGAACCCAGAAACCAAGACCAGGAGGAAGGCTGGCACAGGGAGCCAGCAGAACCAGCAACCTGAGATCTACACCACTTTGGAGGTGAGAAGAACTGGTGTAACTGAACGGGTGGTTAGAGCTTACTGCCTGGGGTAAAATGATCCAAGATCATCAGAATCGGTCCAACAGGACCTGAGGTATGGCATTTTAAAGTTTGGCTACCATTGACCTTTTATCACACCATGAACATATGGGGCTCTGCTGGCGTTTCCTAATTTCTCTCCAGGTTGGGCCAGGGCCCAGCACAATTTTTAGTCCTCCTTCTGAGGGACGTGCATGGGGCCCCCTCATGGTATAGTCCTCTGGCCTGTGGACCCCATCCAGGGCTGTTTACACTAAAAATGGGGGCCTAGACCCCATCCTCAGCCCACCAAAGCAAGAGTGGATGGAGAAGCGCTGTCTCATTCCCTGCTAGTGGTGACCTTGACCCTGCTCCCTGTACCTGAGGGGACCGGGAAGCCACTGCAGGAGACATCACCCTGCCTGCAGGAGTGGGCAGAGAGAATGAAGCTGCTGTCTCATGAAACTGCACACAGATGTTCAGACCACGTGGGAGCCAGCGGGGTAGCCAGGGTTGGACTTCCTGAGCTGCCCTCAATGAAATGGAGGCAGGGGACTGGGTACCCCATTAAAAAGATACAAAGTTAAAAGAAAAGCTTTATGGCTTCCCCTGCTGAATGGGAGAGCAGCAGCTGTTATACTAATTGCTCCCAGATGAGTTTCCCGTGATGCCTGGCAGGGCCTGACTGTTTAGGCCCTAATTTTTGACATTTCTCCCCTTGAGCTAGCTCCAGGATGTCAGGGTCACCTCTAACAGTCTTAGGAAGGGTGTGCTTTTCCCCCAAATAGACTTAAGGAGTCCCCACCCTGAGTTGGGTGGGATTCAAAAATATTAACATCCTCAGTATTTCCAGAATATTTCCAAGCACTCCCAAGATTGGAGCTGCTGCTATACAGCTGGGCGTGCTGGGCTCTCGAGGGGTTATGTTTATGGTTTCAGACATAATGACCTGAACATGGTGAAAGGAAATACATGTCTTGAAGCGCTCTCTAAGGGCCAAGTGTATGGTTGTAGTAAGTGTGGCCTAGAAAGCCAGTAGGTGGTTCAAGGAAATATATGTCTTGAAGGACCCTCTAGGGGCCAAATGTACGGTTGCAATGCAATGTCATTATAATGCTATGTCCTCTAGGATCTTTTTATAATTGCAGTTTGATGGTTGAAAATGCACAATAAAATACGCAAATACTGGTTTTACTTATTATAAATGCTTCATTAGTTCCCCATAATGATGCCAATGATTACTGCTCACAGTATGTATGTTTTATTATATGTTTTATTAGCATTAATGAGTGCATTCATGCATGATTATTTTGTTTGATAATTGCATTTAAGCATAGAACAATGATTTCAACATGTGATTTAGTGTTCTTGAACCTTGACAAAACCAACAGACTTACTTGATATGTTTGTTCGACACCTTTTGGGGGCATCAAAAGTGATTATAGAATCTCGTATATGGTATTTTCCATCTACCAATGTACATGTTTGTAAATTATTGCACGATATTTAGTAGTGTGTATGTGTAATAAAAGTATTTCTTTTTCTAAAGAAAAAGTACTGAGTGGATAATCATTTATTGAGTGTTAATATTGTGTGCCAGTGAATGGTTATTACTAGCCCACACCCCCTCCCCTGAGTAGGCCTTGGACTGCTTTGCCGTGCTACCCTGAGAGTGTCAAGCGCTACAATGGGGTGCTTAGCTTCCAGTAAGGGGATTGTGGACCTATTACTTGTGCAGCCCACACAACTAATAACCTAATTTCCTACAGCTTGTTTAAGTCAATATTTTTATATAATATGCCACTGCAATGCAGAATCTTTCCACTACTGATGGCCGTATGCCAGAGATGACCCTAATGTAAAAAAGTACCTCTAGCACGTGTGTCAAGATTCCCAACTCCCATATGCCATGGTTGTCCGCCTGTATGCCAGGAATTACCTTCAATATGCCAGTGCTATCAGACTCTCACAGTTACTGTCACGGAGACCGGATCCTCGGGGTTTGCACCTGTTCCCAATATGTCCACCTCTTGGCAGCTCCAAACTTTACTAGCTATTATGGCACAGAGTTAAAGAATGGCCAAGTGGGGGATGGGCTTTTAGGTTGGGAACAGCAAGGAAGGAGACCTGTGGAAGCAAGAGTTAGGAACACAATAGCAAGAATATGCACATTGACTTTCATAAACTTTGGGGGTCATTCTGACCCTGGCGGCCGGTGGCCGCCAGGACCACCGACCACGGGAGCACCGCCAACAGGCTGGCGGTGCTCCCACGAGCATTCTGACCGTGGCGGTTCAGCCGCGGTCAGAAGCGGAAAGTCGGCGGTCTCCCGCCGACTTCCCGCTGCTCGGGGGAATCCTCCATGGCGGCGGAGCGCGCTCCGCCGCCATGGGGATTCTGACACCCCCTACCGCCATCCTGTTCCTGGCGGGTCTCCCGCCAGGCACAGGATGGCGGTAGGGGGTGCCGCGGGGCCCCTGGGGGCCCCTGCAGTGCCCATGCTAGTGGCATGGGCACTGCAGGGGCCCCCGTAAGAGGGCCCCACTGTGTATTTCAGTGTCTGCAATGCAGACACTGAAATACACGACGGGTGCAAACTGCACCCGTCGCACCCCTGCAACTACGCCGGCTCAATTCTGAGCCGGCGTCCTCGTTGCAGGGGCATTTCCTCTGGGCCGGCGGGCGCTCTTTTGGAGAGCGCCCGCCGGCCCAGAGGAAATGTCTGAATGGCCGCCGCGGTCTTTTGACCGCGGTGCGGTCATTTGGCGGCGGTACCTTGGCGGACGGCCTCCGCCAAGGTCATAATCACCCCCTTTGTTCCTAAATATTTTATATATTGATAACATGAATGATCAAGAGCTTTTCTATAACATGTCAGTAATAGTTCTGGATACCTGGAAAATATAAAAAGTTTGCATAATCTTTCATATGAGCGTTCTTAGTATGCCATATTGTGCTTTGAACATTAAACTGTCTCAAGTTAGCTCTCAGAGTAGAGAATACATTATACCAAGAATAAATGATCACATTAGTTTTCATAAATGAACTGCGATAGACTCATGAATGCTACTGCAAGGTAACACTATGGGGGTCATTCCGACCCTGGTGGTAAAAACCGCCAGGGCCGCGAACGATGGAAAGCACCGCCAACAGGCTGGCGGTGCTTCCTGGGCCATTCTGACTGCGGCGGTAAAGCCGCGGTCAGAAAACCGGGTCCGGCGGTTTCCCGCCGGATTAACCCCGGTTGGCCCAATCCGCCATGGCGGCGCTGCAAGCAGCGCCGCCATGGGGATTCTGACCCCCTTCCCGCCAGCCTGTTTCTGGCGGTTTTTACTGCCAGGAACAGGCTGGCGGGAACGGGTGTCCTGGGGCCCCTGGGGGCCCCTGCACTGCCCATGCCACTGGCATGGGCAGTGCAGGGGCCCCCTAACAGGGCCCCATTAAGCTTTTCACTGTATGCCTAGCAGACAGTGAAAAGCGCAACGGGTGCAACAGCACCCGTCGCACACCTGCAACACCGCCGGCTCCATTCGGAGCCGGCTTCAGTGTTGCAGGCAGCTTTCCCGCTGGCCCGGCGGGAGCTATATTGGCTAGCGCCCGCCGGCCCAGCGGGAAAGTCAGAATGGCCCCAGCGGTCTTTCGACCGCGGAGCGGCCATATGGCGGTTGGAATGAGGGCCTATGTCTTGAACTTCATGATTCAATTGACTAGAAATTATTAATCATTTTAATACAAAAACTGTGCATCCAGATTTCCATGCCTAGAAATGATCGCACACTCTGTCGATCTAATCTACAAGGATTAATGACCAAGAATGAATTGCGCACACTTTTGCTGATTCAACCATCAATATTTTAATGCCAGGGAATGATCGCACACACTGCCGATCTGAACTGCAAGAGTTAAATGCCAGTAATGAATCGCGCACAATGCTGACGATTCGAACATCAGAGTTTAAATGGCAAGATTACAATTGCGTACACGATCAACTCTAAAGGCCCAAAACTCAAATATGCTTGATAAACAGAGTCGGGAGCCTAACCCGACCTCCATCTAACCGCCCTGCTGGAGGATCACCAAGATAATGAAGACAGGGCCTGGAAAAGCCTAGGTAGGCCTTTGGCACAGGAGCTCTTGAAAATGCTGCTGCTCTGCATTGGGACCTCTGAATAGTGAGCACGTGGAGCTGGGCGGGGTCCCTTAAATAGACCCAAGCCCCGCCCACGTGCCACACCCAGTCTGACTGCAGGAAGGGATTCTAGAAGGGCTCAGAACAAGGACCACACCCTGTAGTCCTGCAGCAAAGCCTTGAAAATGAGCAATACATTGCAAACAGTATTAAAGACATTTCAGGATAAATCTCTGCAATGCAAAAGGTTAACATACTGCATCAACACACAATGCATGCATTATTACAATACATAAGGATTGGCTTCTTGCATTACGTCGCCCGTAGAGCGCACACTGTCCTGATGATAGTTACCCACATACCAAGAACTGCATCCAGTACTCTAGCGCCAACATTTAGACATGAGTGTCCCAATATGCCAAGTTTAACACCTGGTGTGCCCTAGCTTGTCATTATTTTACCATTAGTGCCAGTCACGTGAAGGCTCCTGTAAACTAACTCCAGTATATTGCCATGGGTGTTTCATTCAGGCAAGAATTACCTGCAATATGTCAGGGCCAACTGCACACTCAGAAGCATAGCACCACTCACACACACTTACTTACATTCACTCAGTCACAATCATTCATACTCAATTACCCTCTCTCTAACTTACTTGCTCTCACTCATTCATTAAGTATCGTTCATTTTCTTGCACTCAAAACTACTCTCTTTGTCAAAGTGATAGAACACCAAAATATAAAAAAAATAAAGCTTCATCAAGGTGTCGGCAAATCAAGATATATAAAGCAGATCTATTGTCAAAATGTAACCAAAAATGTATTTTATACATTTACACATCGCAATGCTTAATAGAAGTGTTTGCCTTAAATTATTTTTGTTAAATCCTTTAAAAAAAAAAACTGCATGTATTTTGTTTAGCATTTTTCAGCCACAAAATGTAACAATGGCACTAACCACAAGGAGTTTCTGCACCCCAGCTGAAGAGCATAAAGATTAATCTTGAGGTACATTAAAACTATATTGTAAGTTCTCTTGGGATCATGGATTTGGTTACTCAGGAAACTGTGTTTCTTTATTAATGTTGCTTGGGGGCTGCTGCTCTTCTTGAAATCCTCCACAGCATTTAGAAAAAAGCTTGGCAATGCCCCTGCTTCTTCTAGTGGTGCCATCAGCATGAGCAAATCTTTCAAAAAAGCCCTCTGAAGGACATTATGGGATGCTCTCCAGCTGGAGCAGTGAATATGTAAAATGCATTGCTACTCAACTCATTTCATATTACACATTCACTTTTTGGTGGGAAGGGGTAGGAAGACCCCTTCCTAAGCTTCCTGAAGGTCCCTGAAACCCTTCTCTCAGGGAGATCAGCTTCTTTAATGAGGAGGGAGATGTACGGCTGCCCTCCTTGGGACCCCATCCCCTGGCTGTTCCTGCTGAGTCAGAGAACACTGTAGCTAGCTCCCACCTTACTGCAATGGGTGCAGGAAGGAGAGACTGTTGTTCCATAGGACTTCTCCATGGCCTTCATGGCCTCATATACTGATATTCCTGTGGGTGTTTTGGGTGGGCACAGGAGCATTCACAACAAATTAAGTTGCTTGCATCCCGGAAAATGGGATCCCCAGGTCTCAAAATGGCTAGTTGAGGGGTGGCTGTTCATCACGCTCTCTAAACACAAGATGGATATAGGAGGATGGGATCCTCGGAGTCTCCTAATGTCTCATGGTGGGAGGCTGTATGTCCCACTGCCCATTGATTAACATATCGGCTGTGGGGGATGGGGACCATAAGGCCTCATAAAGTTCAGGGGGCAGGCACAAGCCCCTCTGCAAAATGAACAACATTGCAATGACCCCCCTGGCCCTCGCCCATCCCAGGGGCTCACATATTAATAATACAGGAACCCACAGATCTGCAGGGGGACCACTTAATGTGTCCCATGGGATCAGGATACCTATATCCTGATCCCTTATGTGTTATTTTCACTGATCATTTCCCACAACTGAGCTGATGCGAAAAAGAAAGTGGCGGCCACAACTTTTCTGGTCAGGTTGTGACCAGCCAATAAGGGCCTTATTTTTACTCTGGGTCCGTTGATCCGGATCCATATATCCAAATCCAAGTCCGAGTATATCTATATTTTGTAAACTCTTATATCTCAGAAAGTACTGAATGGATGTACATCAAATCACAACAAACATGCTTCTGGGCCCAACATCTAACTCTAAATTTGCTGTGGGATTCCTGCTATGCTATTAGTTCAAAAAAAAAAAGAAAAGAAGTTGCGGTCTCTCATCCTCAGCTGCTGGAGTACCCTATAATGGCTCGCATGGGCTTTGATTTTAATTCAGAATACATGACCCCAGGAGACCTTACTGTCCTACTCCGGAGCTGTAGCCTCCTTAACTAGCGTGTGGGGACTTCTTGTTGTTGGAGCTGTGGATGTATTTTGTGACCTGAAGACTGTAAAAGAAAGATACACATGGATGTTTTTTTGTTAGAAATACTACATTCATTTTAACTATTCCTCTGAAAATAATTATTAGGGCAAAGCCATCATCTTCCCTGCTGTTAGTGGTATTTCTAATAGAATACAAATATGGAGGAATCAACTGCAGTAGTGCCAGTTTGTTGCTGATGACTATTTTTCTCAAAAAACTCAGAATTTGTAAAATAGATAACTTTGCACGCCTTTCTTCTCAGCACTGACTGTATTTAGGCTATATCTTGGAAAGTTAGGTCTGATAGGGCTCCCACTAGAAAATTAAAATCTAATAATTATTACTAATGAGTGAGCGACTCGTTAAATCGAAAATTGCCATCGCTTTCACTGTTTAAAAGCATGCTCTGAACATACATAGCCCTTGCTGCTTGAAACGCAAAACCCTTTAGATTGGCAAATTTTTGATGTTAAGTGTTCCTTTCATAACCTTTCTTTGACTTATAAGGTGCAACAAAACATTATTTTAAACAATTAAACAAATATTGATGATATCCTTTTCGCTTACCAACCAGCTTTGAAATGCACTGATGTGTACAGAAAATAACAAATGTTTTATATGAATGACCTACATTATGAAGGGATGGGAAAGGGTGTCAGAAATTACACTCATGTATGAAATATTGTTCTTGTAGAATGAAAAAAGTGTGTGAGAAAGGAGAAGCATGTATCCAACTCTTCAGTTTTTTCAAGTACATCCATTGTATAAATCTGCAATCTTTCAAGAACATTTTTACAAATTTTAATAATTTTTACCACTGAGTATTTAAAAAAGGTGTCCAAGGGAAAGTTAGAAAGATAGAGATACTACAATAGAGTGAGAGCAGACACCTCGAAGATGGTATTCCGAAAACCCTGAGATGCCAGTATTGACTACCACCTTCTCTGTGTAAACTGCTTGGCTCATTGGCAATAGTTATTAATTCCACTGCAAAGTAGACTATACAGTGTGCTGAAATAGAGATGACTCCATAAAGTACAATAAAGACATAAAAAAAAAATTGATGCAAAAGCGGTGCAAACTTAAAAAAAATATAATAATATTTTGTAAATTTGCGCCGCTTTTGCGTAAACAAATGACATAAAGGCGGCGCTAATTTTACATAAATCAGGCCATCAGTTGCCTGGAGCCTGATTGCACCAGTGGACAAGGTGTGGTTGATGAGGCAGTGCCAGTCACTGTTGGCAGTTGCAGAACCGGTGGGGGTGTGAGTATCAATAGGGTTGATGTGTCGCTATATGTCAACATTGAGATACTGCTTTGTTTGAATCTATAATACTGTTGAGTAAGAAAAAACGTTATCGGACTAAGAAGTAGTCTAAGAGACTGGGATAGAGAAATAAGGTAAATAAATTGTCTGCTAAGTAAAGTGTAAGTTGTGAGACTTTGTCAACATTACACTAGGATATCTTTGTGTGACTGTACTATCAGAAATTGGTGATTGGGGAACCTGATGCATAAAGGTGACTTGTCACTAATTGAGTGACTTCCCTAGGGCTGAGAACTCGCTTGGGTTAAATAGTGGATTAAAGAATTGGAAGGTTCTTAAAAGCCTTGGTCAAATCAATTGAAATATTACCTTTTATTTCCTTATGAAAAGCACACAAGATTTATTGAATTGTAAAGGAGAATGAATGACTGCAAAAACCAAGTTGTGACATAATAGAGTGTTGCACTGCTGTTAGTCAGTTGGTGTAAGTGTTTCTCTGTGATTGGTTGAAATTCTGCAAGAAAGAGATGATTGATTCTAAATCATTGTATTTCTGAGAAAATAATAAATCTAACCAAATGGGAATTTGAGTTTACATATTTTGACTCGGATATATGATTACTAAGTCATCATGAATCATGAACATTTTTAAGGCAATTAGAAGGATGATAAGGGAAGAAGTAGTGATAGGAGGCTCCACTGGAAGGAACACGAGCATCCAGCAAGATGGTTGAGCAAAGATTACATACGTGTATTTGGCTTCATGAAAGGAACAGGATTATGGAAAATGAAGGAGATTTGCGAGTTCGATGATGGGTAACGTTTAATTTGGCAATCCTTAGACAATTGAGAGATGTTCTGTGTGATTGCGTTGCCAACAAGTCAGGGTCACCTTTAGTAACGTACTCTGGGTCGGGAGGCGAAGCTTGGGGTCCAGTATCTTAGCTAACAACAGGTCAATGCTAACCCTTGCCTGGGGTGTTGCCAGGTCCAGTTGGTTCCTACCCACAAGCCATGTCGTGATCCATTGTAGTTGACCAGCCTAATAATATAATTCAAAGTCTGGCACCCCCAGGCCTCCACCATCAGTAGCTCGGTGGAGAGTAGAGAGGGATGTCCGTTGTCGGCCAGCGTCTCAAAGGAGTACCCTAAGGAGGGTGTTTAGGTGTTTAAACCAATGTGTTGGACCATTTGCTGGTAGGTTAATAAGCGGGGCAGCATAATCATTTAGGACAAGGACACCTGTGCCATTAGGGAGAGTCGAAGGGAGCACCAGAATGTTATACAAGAACATAGCGCCCTGAGTGCTTTTCCTAGGTTTCCATCACAGAGATCTTGCGGGTCGTGGAAGATTTGTATCCCCAGGTATTTAAACATGTGGGGAGACCAGAGGACATCAGGGGGACAGGTGATGGGTGGCTCTGTGTCCGCAAGCAGTGGGAATACACATGTTTTCTTCCTTGTTAACCTTAAGGCCTGAAGGGGCCCCACACTCCTCAAGTATATTGAAGGCCCAAGAGTAGTGGTGCCCCACAGTACTCCCCTGCAGTGGCCCTGCACGCGGAACTGAGCCACAAGGGGTTCAATAGCTATGGCAAATAGCAGGGGGAAGAGAGGGCAGCCCTGCCTGGTGCCTCAGAATATTCTAAAGTTTCCGAGATTGTCTTCCTTTGTGCCATTGGAAAACTATATAATAAGTCCACCCACCAAACCTATCTTTCACGCAGTCCCATCCTGATCATCACCCCTCACAGTTAATCCCATCTCAATGAGTTGAATGCTTTCTCCAAATCAATGAGGAGGAGCATAGCATTAGGATGTTGCATGTGATGAGGGACTAGCAGAAGCGGGTACAAATGTCTAAGGTTCAGAGATGTGTTATGTGCGGGTATAAAATCATTTTTGTCCTCATGTATCAGTTGGGAGACGTGCAGGAGTAGCCGGTTAGCCATGGCTTTGCTCAGTATCTTGAAGTCGGAGTTCAGCATAGTAAATCGGTCACTGAGGCTTCTTTGCATTTAGTTTTGGGCAAGGGGACAACTAGTGCTTCCCTCATTGTCTCTGGGAGGATACCCTTGTCGTACGCTTCTGTGTACAGCTCAACCAGTTTGGGTGCTAAGATGTCTACATTTAACTTATAGACGTCCATGGGGAGTCTGCCTGTGCCCAGTGTTTTGTCCGCTGCCAGTTGTTTTATGGCAGCCTTAACCTCTTCTAATGTTATTGGTTCACCCTGAGGATCCCTATCTTCCTCATCAAGTGCTCCCAGTGGCAGTGTCTGCAGTTGGTGACCCAACGTCCGCAGCAGCTCATCCTCAGGCTGCCTATAAAGCGACATGTAGTAAGTTTTAAATGCGTCGTTTATGTCCGTTGGGGAGTATACACACATCCCATCAGCCACACGGAGTCTGTAATCAGAGTGCACTCATTTACAGGGCGCACTAATCAGGCTAACCTTCTACCAGATTTACCCTCCTCCTCATGTACCGAAGCCAAGTACTTCAGATAATTGTGGCATTGCAGCCTTTCCAGTGCCTCATTATATGCCTCACGCGTATTAAGCAGCCATTGTCCCACCTCCTGACTTATGCCCTGTTCATTATCTCTATCGTGTTTCTCCCTCTCTAGCCGGCTTAGGTGAAGAATCCCAGGACAGGGGCTGAGGACCATTATAATGAGGCACATGGGTGAACCAGAAGAACCTTTCGCCTCCTGAAGACGAGGTTCAAGTCCCTCTCGTCTGACAGGTGGATCCCTGTGCTACTCACCCAGAAAGGTCTGCCAGATAGTAGTGGCATGCTGCATGTTGCACAACCTGGCCCTCAGACGACATGTGTCTTTTCTGCAGGAGGAGGGCACTGGAGATGACTCTGTGGCAGCAGTGGACCCTAAGGACAGTGAGGATGAGGAGTCAGAGGATGAGGATGAGGACAACAGAACATCAGTTATATGACAATACTTCCAATGATAAACAGGTGGGACAGTGGAACTGACCATTGCTCTGACTATTGATGTATCTGTGTGCCTGTGGCATGATGGCATTCACTTCCTTTGCATCTCAACTTACTGTCTCCTATGGCTTCTCATTTTCCAGATGTTGGTGATATGACAACATTGTCCTGATGTTATCACTAAAGACAGTTCCAGATCATTATTTGTTAGCTATCACAGTGTTCAGATCATTTGCACTTGATGTGACTGTTCCCACAAATGCACATTTACAACACATAAAACAGTGTTATTCAAATTGTGTTCAAGTGTTTTTATTGTAGTGCTATATAATTGAGGCTAAAGTGCAATTGAATGGGGTGATGGTGGAGGAAAATCCAGGGTATTGTTCCAGTCAGTTTGTAGCACAGGTCCAGTGTCCAAAGAGCCATAGGAAGGGGAGAAATGTCCGTTCAAAGTGGACAAGGTGACAGGGTGAGACACAAGGGGGACAATCAGGAGAGTCTCATTTCCTGGTGGTGGTTTTGGTCTTTGCAAGTGTCTCTGGCTTCTGTCTGGTTCGCAGGGAACATTTGCAGGGTGCTTCACCTTCTGCAGTGGAAGGGGTGCTGTTAGCCTGTGGGTCCTGTGGTGGACTGTGAGTGGGCTGGGGTGACCGACTGTCCAGTGGTCCCTGATGGGCCAGGTTGTTGACCCAGATCCTGGAGTCCAGTTTGACTGTCATCACTTTGGGCATCTTCTGTTGGGGGACTGTATAGTCGTGGCACCTCCTCTCCACTGAGATTGGCTGGGGCATCTGTGGGGATGTAAGTGATGTAGTATACTTCATGCCTGTGACATGGTGTACATCTCTATCTTCCCCTCTATGGTTGCTTTTGCCCTGCCACCTTTGATGGTGTATGGTGATCTATTGTGGGATTGTTAGTTCCCTTATGCTGTGAGTGGTTTGGTGATGGGTGTCAATGCAGGGCTGGAAGGGATACCCATGCATTGGTATGGCATGTGGGGCTTGGCATTGGAGTTAGTCATCTGTGATGGTGTAGTGTGTCGATGGAGTGGAGTGATGGGAATGAGGGTGAGGGTGTGAGATGGCATGCAGGTATAGGGGGGTGATAATTGTCAAATGTGGACTTACCAGTATTCAGTCCTCCTGCTACTCCAGTGAGTCCCTCAGGATGCAGTAATGCCAAGACTTTCTCTTCCCATGCTGTGAGCTGTGGGGGAGAAGTTGGGGGTCCACCACCAGTCCTCTGCATGGCAAGCTGGTGCCTTGCTGCCACGGATTATACCTTCCCCCGTAGGTCGTTCCACCTCTTCCTGATGTCGTCCCTTGTTCTTGTATGCTGTCCCACGGTGTTCACCCTGTCCATAATTCTCCGCCTTAGCTCCATCTTCCTTGTAATGGATATCTGCTGTACCTGTGCTCAGACAGCTGTGGCTCTACCCTGACTATTTACTCCACCATGACCTGCAACTCCTCATCTGTGAAATGGGGCTGCATTGTGGGGTCACGGGTGTTGTGTGATGTGTGTGAGTGTGTGGGTGTTGGGTGGTGTGATTGGGTGTGCGTAGTGGAGTGTGTGAGGGATATATGGGTGTGTGTGTATTTGTCACAGTGGTTTTGATGTCTGTCTGGTGGCATCGATTTGTATTCGTAAATGGTTGTGGGTAATGTGGGTGTATGTTTTGTAGTGGTATGAGTGTGCATGTACGGTGTGTGTATGGGTGTCAGGTGTGCTTTTCTTGAATTGGCCAGTGTTGTGTAGTTTAGTATTTGGGTGTCCATTCTGAGCGCGGTGGTATGTACTGCCAATGGTTTACCGCCGCTGAATGTCCGCCGTGGTGATTCGTGGGTCATGATGTGGTTGGCGTTGTTCTGTTGGCGTAACTGTATGGGTGTTGGGACTGCCACTTTAGCACTGACCTTTGGGCTGGTGGATTAGTGTATGGGGCTGTATTCTGTTGGTTTGGTGTGTGTGTGTGTCATAATATGTCGAACGGTTATTTGCCACAGCAGCAGTATGTTGGTGGCCGTCAGCATGGCGGTAAGCGGGATTTACTGGCAATATCATGATGAGGGCCTAAATGTTTCTTTCATAACTTTTCTTCGACTTAAAGATGCAACAAACATTGTCTTAAACAATGGAAACATTATTAATGATACCCTTTTCACTTACTAACCTGCTCTGGAATGTGCTAACGTGCATCGAAAACACCAAGGCCCTCATTATAACATTGGCGGTAAAAGCCGCTTAACGCCGTGCAGAAGACCGCCAACAGACTGCTGCGGAAAACCGCCACAGCTAGTATGACCCACATTTCGGAATCCGCCAAAATTCAGACACCCACACAAGTCCGCCACACCAAAGGTAAGTGCTAAACTGGCGAAAACAAAACCTCCACCATCACGCCAACAGAAATACGCCCACACTATCACGACACACAAATCCATGCGGCGGTCTTTCAGCCGCGGTATTCCATTGGGGGTACACACCGCCGCGCTCAAAATACACACACATTTACAAAACACAGCCACATTGAACAATTAAAAATACACACACCTCATACACATACACACACCACTCCCACACACCCAATACAATATAAAACACACACCCACATCACCCACAAACACCTACGACCACAATTACTGAGATAAGGCCAGAGAGAGACACCACCAGCAAGAACAACAGCATCCACAGGCACACAATACCATCACCCACACAACTTCCACGCACCTCACACAACACACCACTACATATCAGCACACTTATCACCACACAATCCACCCCACACATCACCTACACCACCCCATGGCATGGCAAAGACACCCCAGGTTCTCGGAGGAGGAGCTCAGGGTCATGGTGGAGGAAATCGTCCGGGTAGAGCCACAGCTATTCGGATCACAGGTGCAGCACACCTCCATTGCAAGGAAGATGGAGCTATGGCGCAGAATAGTGGACAGGGTCAACGCAGTGGAACAGCACCCAAGAAATCAGGAGGACATCAGAAAGAGGTGGAACAACCTTCGGGGGAAGGTGCGTTCCGTGGTCTCAAGACACCACCAGGCGGTTCAGCAGACTGGCGGCGGACCCCCACCTCCTCACTCACAACTAACAACATGGGAGGAGCAGGTCTTGGCAATTCTGCATCCTGAGGGCCTCGCAGGAGTAGGCAGAGGAATGGACTCTGGTAAGTCAAATCTTAACTATTACATCCCCCACTCTACCTGCATGCTATCACATACCCCCACTCTCACCCCCAGCACTCCAACTCCTCACATATGTCCCAACATCACAAACCACCCATCCCAGCACCAAGCACTGCATGCAACAACAGAGCATGGACACCCATCACTAAAGCATGCCCACTGCACATACCCATACAACCCCCTAAACCACAATCACACAAGCTCCCACACAGGAATGCAAGCACTGGGGTACACGCTCACCCACCCATTGCACACCATGACACATACAGATGTATTAACCATCCTTTTATACCCCTACAGGACCCCTACCCAACGTCACCGGACAGGAGGGTCCACACATGTCCACACCACCCAGAGAAGAGGCCCACAGTGATGACAGCACCTCTTTCCAACTGGATCTAGATGACCAGCCCGGCCCGTCGGGGACCTCTGGACAGTCGGTTCCCCTCACACTGGCACAGGCCATCACAGACCTTCCCCCCTCTGGAAACACCAGCACAGCACCCACCCAGCGGGCCCATACCTTCGTTCCCAGTACACGTCAATCAGCTGTGTGTCCACCACTACAGGGAACCCAGGATAACCCACCACCCCAACAACCTGGGGGCAGTGGTAGTGGGCACACGGTCCAGGGGACGGAGGCCCAGGAACACAGGGGAAATGGGAGGGCTGCTGTGCGACAGGAGGCGGACAGGCCAAGGGAACCCACTCTCCACGAGGCCCTCTCCTCCATCATGGGAGCCTACCACCACTCCCAGGAGACGATGGCAACGGTTACTGGCCAAGTTTCAGGAAACCCAGCGCCTGCAGAAGGAACAGTATATGGGCTTCAGGGAGGAACTCAGAACCATCAGCTCCACCCTGGGCACCATCGTAGGGGTGCTGAAGGAACTCGTGAACACCAGGAGGGACACTGTGGCACTACAAGGGGCCCCTGACACTAGCATGGACGATGAACTGCCCACCACCTCCTCCGGCGCTAGTGGACAGGATGCCCCGCCACAGGACCACCACACCAGCACCCCACCCCCTGCAGAGGGAGACCACCCCGCAAACGGTCCCTGAGATCCAGGACAAAGACAAAGCACGATGCCAAGACCCCCGCCAAGAAATGAGACCACCCTGATTGCCTTCCTACTGTCCCACTTTGTCACCCTGTCCATACTTAAACTGCCCAACCTCCACTTCCTATGCCCAGTTGGGCAATGCACCTGTGAGACTAATAGACTGGACTCTGCCATGGACATTCCCCGCCACCACCCCTCACCATTTCACTACCCCCTCCAATATTGAGCACTTAAATAAATACACTTAAAACACAAATCAATCTGCAGTCTGTCTGTTATTTTGAAATAGTGTATTAGCAATTACAGTGACAAAATGCTCTTTCAATTGTAATGTCAACATACCTATATCACACAGCTTAAGTCCATGAGGAATCAAAGCAGATGTCACACTGTGGGACCCACATCTGTGAAATCGTAAGGGAAAGTGACAACTCAGTGACCATACACTGGGTGAAAAGGACAGACAGAAGAGAGGTAGTACTGTTTAAGTACATGTAGTAGGCAGGTCTGTACTCTTACCTGTGTCTCACTGGAAATATTGCTGGATCACTGAGTCCCTGTTGTTCATGTCTTCTTCCTCTGCTTCCTTGTCTTCACTATCCACAGGCTCCACAGCTGCAACAACACCGCCATCTAGACCATCCTCCTGCAGAAAAGGCACCTGTCATCGCAATACCAAGTTATGAAGCATACAGCAGGCCACGATGATCTGGCACACCTTCTTTGGTGAGTAGAATAGGGATCCACCTGTCATATGGAGGCACAGGAACCTGGCCTTCAGGATGCCGAAGGTCCGCTCGATCACCCTCCTAGTTCGCCCATGGGCTTCATTGTAGCGTTCCTCTGCCCTTGTCCTGGGATTCCTCATTGGGGTCAGTAGCCATGACAGGTTGGGGTAACCAGAGTCACCTGCAAATAGCGAGGGACAAGTATTAGACACACACCAACCTGCATGGTAACCCCAGAACCAGACAACCATTCCCACTCTCTTGCTTCCAGTTGCTCACCTAATAGCCACAAAAGTGCCTCTGGAGCTGACCCATCACATAAGGGATGCTGCTATTCCGCAGGATGTAGGCGTCATGCACTGAGCCAGGGAACTTAGCATTCACATGGGAGATGTACTGGTCTGCCAAACATACCATCTGAACATTCATAGAATGATAACTCTTCCGGTTTCTGTACACCTGTTCACTCCTGTGGGGGGGGACCAAAGCCACATGGATCCCATCAATGGCACCTATAATGTTAGGGATATGTCCCAGGGCATAGAAATCGGCTTTCACTGTAGGCAAATCCTCCACCTTAGGGAACACGATGTAGCTCCGCATGTGTTTCAGAAGGGCAGACAACACTCTGGACAATACGTTGGAAAACATAGACTGGGACTTCCCTGATGCTATGGCCACTGTTGTTTGAAATGACCCACTTGCTGGGAAATGGAGCACTGACAGCACCTGCACTTCCTGTGGGATGGTGGATTGCTGACATCAGGTCTGGCTCCAACTGGGTATACAGTTCCTGAATTGTGGCACGGTCAAGCCTGTATGTGATTATGACATGTCGCTCCTCCATTGTCGACAAGTCCACCAACGGTCGGTACACCGGAGGATGCCGCCATCTCCTCACATGTCCCAGCGGACGGTGCCTATGAAGGACAACAGCGAGCAGAGAGTCAAACAACTCAGAGGTACGTACCCACAGTTTACACAGAACACCAATCATACACAAAAGGTGGCTTTTATGTGTGTTGAGTCTAGGCCTAGGTATGTGTGAGGCAGTTGGAAATGAAGCCATGCGTGCCCCTGAAATGGCGTCTGCCTGACCTCTAAAGTGGGACAATGTGATGTGGGGTAACTGCGCTGGCGTTGTACACTGTCGCGGTAGGCAGTCGAAGACCTCGGCGCAATGCTGCATTGGTTAACATTGGCCCCTATGGGTCCCAGGAGCCAATGACGATGTGCGCCGGCGGTGACGGTGCGCACCGCCGCAGACGAGACCGCCATTTTCTATCTGTTCAATCACTCGATACCTGATCTTCGACAGGAGAGGACCTACACTGCAAGTGCTGCTGTGACCTCGGTCTGGAAGAGACAATGGCTCGAGTGTCTGGGGAAAGGGCCCCTGCCTTCACATCGGAGGAGCTGGAGAAGCTCGTGGATGGGGTTCTCCCGCAGTAGATGCTACTCTACGGTTCTCCAGACAAACAGGTAAATACACTGAGAGCATACTGTATGGGCTATGACTGTGTGGAGTGGGGTGGATGAAAGATGGGGGGGGAGATTTTGGCGTGCATGAAACGACCGTGAGTGCATGTGCATCATGGCAAGGGTAGGGATGGGGGCCAATCACTTTGATGGTGCAGTTGGTAATAACTAGTCTTTTTCCCCTGTACATTTCATGTAGGTCAGTGCCCACCAGAAAAAAGATATTTGACGTGCCATCGCCAAGGACGTACGGACCCTGGGGGTCTACCACAGACGGAGCACCCACTGCCGGAAAAGATGGGGGGACATTCGCCGCTGGAGCAAGAAGACGGCGGAGGCTCAGCTGGGGATGGCCTCCCAACGTGGGAGGGGTGCCCGTCACACCATGACCCCCCTGATGTTCAGGATCCTGGCGGTGGCGTACCCAGAGTAGGATGGGCGCTTGAGGGCATCACAGCAGCCACAAGGGGGTGAGGACATGCGCAGTGGAGTTGTCTGGGTGGGGGAGGTGGGCTGTGGGTTTCCCTAGGCCAGGGCAAGTTCCATAGGCAAGGCCCCTCTGTAAGGCAGGCCATGTGGCACCCCAGCCCACCTCTGTAGAGTGCCAAGTACACCTAGTCATGCCCCTGTGTCATCTATGTGTGCAGTTGTCGTCCTTAGCCTTGTAGGCCATTTCCCAGGAATTGAACAGTGGAGCCCAAGAGTGCGGCGTAGTGCAGGGGGCTTCTGTGTCTGTCGTGTCCGCCAACGGTAGCGGTAATGCATGCACTCAACATATCTCTCTTCTGTCTTCCCCCCCTTTTTGTGGTCTCCCTGTTCTTGTGTGCATTAGCATCATCAGGTGGAGGAGCAGTGGCACCGGAGCAGGAGGGAGCTGCATCCCACATGGCCATGGAGGACGACACTACTAGAGTCTGAATTCACCAGTGGGACGGAGGGCGAGGGGAGCTCCATGGTGGGGACAGGAGCTGAGATCAGCGACACAGACTCCTCCTTTGATGGGAGCTCCCTTGTGGTGCCAGCAACATCTGTGCCCCCCGCATCTACAGGTACAGCCGTCACCCCCCCTACCAGCACTGCCCTCCCAGCAGCCCCTCAGGCTTTGCCACGTGCCCGCTCACCCAGGAGGGTGGGCATCACCTTTGCCCCAGGCACCTCAGGCCCTGTCACAGTCACCCCTGCTGCCCTCAGTGAGGAGGCCATTGACCTCCTCAGGTCCCTCACTGTTGGGCAGTCTACCATTTTGAATGCCATCCAGGGTGTAGAGAGGCAGTTACAACAAACTAATGCATTCCTGGAGGGCATTCATTCTGGTCAGGCGGCCCTTCACCGAGCTTTTCAGACTCTGGCCTCAGCACTGATGGCAGCCATTGTCCCCGTCTCTAGCCTCCCCCCTCCTACTTCCTCCACCCAGACCCAATCCCCTCTACCTCAGCCCATCCCAAGCACACCTACAGACCAACATGCACACACGTCAACACCCAAGGGTAGTTCAGGCAAACATAAGCACCACACATCCCACAGACATTCACGCAAGCATCACACAGATGCAGACACACCAACATACACTGCCTCCACTGTGTCCCCCTCCTGCTCGTCTCCCTCCTCCCTCCCAGTGACGTCTCCACTCACACCTGCATGCACTACATCCTCAGCCACTACGTCCATCACCAGCACACCCACCACCACAACCCGCTCACGTGCAGTCACCACCCCCACTACCATTCACACGTCCCCTGTGACACCCCCTTCCAAGATACACAAACGCAGGCACACACCCACCCAACAGCCATCCACCTCACGACAGCCTCCAGTGCATGCACCTTCACCCAAAGTCACCAAACGTACACCTCCTACAACCACCACCTCTTCCTCCACTCCCAAACCCCCTCCAGCTACCCGTCCCAGTGTGTCCCAAAAACTTTTCCTGTCCACCCTTGACCTCTTTCCCACACCTCGCCCACCCCGTCCATCTCATAGGTCCAGAACTAGCACCTCAGCCACAACATCTCCGGGACCAGTGGTGCCTGTAGTCACCGGAATCTGTAGTGCACCGGCCACCAGGGCAGCCAGTGTGGCACGGAGCCACAGCACAGACAGTCCCCCACCTGTGAAGCATCAGAAGGTGGCAAGTGCCTGGCGGGAGAGGGGGAAGACTCCAGCCACCAAAGCCGCTCCCAGGCATCCCGGTGGGAGTGTGGAGTCAGCTGTGACACCTTCCAAGGTGGGGAAGGGCCACAAGAAACCTGGAAAGCCTGGCAAGAGCAGTATGGTGGAGAAGACCGCCATCATCCCCGCTGGCCAGGAGGCCAGCACCAGCCCTGCTTCCCAGGAGGCCAGCACCAGCCCAGCTGCCAAGGAGGCCACCGCCAGCACCAGCCCAGCTGCCCAGGAGGCCACCACCAGCACCAGCCCTGCTGTCCAGGAGGCCACTGCCAGCACCAGCCCAGCTGCACAGGAGGCCACCGCCAGCAAAAGCCCCGTTGGGCCATGAAGGACCGCCAGCAAAACCCCATTGGGCCATGAAGGATCGCCAGAAAAAAGCCCCGTTGGGGCTATGAAGGACCCCCAGCAAAAGCCCTGTTGGGCCATGAAGGACCGCCAGCAAAAGCCCCGTTGGGCCATGAAGGACCACCAGCAAAAGCCCTGTTAGGCCATGAAGGACCGCCAGCAAAAGCCCTGTTGGGCCATGAAGGACCGCCAGCAAAAGCCCTGTTGGGCCATGAAGGACCGCCAGCAGCTGAGACCGTGCAATGGAGACCGCCATCTCAAGCACCGCTGCACAAGGCACCGCCGTCTCGAGCACAGCTGCACAGGGCACCGCCATCTCAAGCACCACTGCACAGGGCACCGCTGTCTCAAGCACCGCTGAACAGGGCACCGCCGTCTCAAGCAACGCTGCACAGGGCACCGCCATCTCAAGCACCGCTGAACAAGGCACCGCCGTCTCAAGGACCGCTGCACAAGCACCGCTGCACAGGGAACCGCCATATCAAGCACCGCTGAACAGGGCACCGCCGTTTCAAGCACCGCTGAACAGGGCATCGCCGTCTCAAGCACCGCTGCACAGGGCACCGCCGTCTCAAGCACCGCTGGCCCATGAGGGCACTGACGCAACTGAGTCCGTCACGGGGTGAATGATGCACTCTGGGCACCATGCCCCCTCCAGAACCAGTGGAGAGATCCATCCACGACCTCTGTCCTTAGCAGGATGAAGGACTCTGGGCACCATGCCCCCTCCAGAACCTGTGGAGAGATACATCCACGACCTCTGTCCTTAGCAGGATGAAGCACTCTGGGCACCATGCCCCCTCCAGAACCAGTGGAGAGATACATCCACAACCTCTGTCCTTAGCAGGATGAAGCACTCTGGGCACCATGCCCCCTCCAGAACCAGTGGAGAGATAAAGCCACGACCTCTGTCCTAAGCAGGATGAAGCACTCTGGGCACCATGCCCCCTCCAGAACCAGTGGAGAAGGCATCCACTTGAGAGACTGTGGCTTTGCACTCCCCAGGATTGAACAGTGGGCAAACCACCCACTGTAGAGACTTGACAGACTGTGGCTTTGCACTCCCCAGGATTGAACAGTGGGCAACCCATCCACTTGTGAGACTTGAAAGACTGTGGCTTTGCACTCCCCAGGATTGAACAGTGGGCAGCCCACCCACTGTAGAGACTTGAGATACTGTGGCTTTGCACTCCCCAGGATTGAACAGTGGGCATGTGGCCCCCTTGTGGATTTGTCGTTGTGCACTCAAGCGGCTGAGGTGCCCCTCTTTCCCTCGCCCTGAGGTGCCTGTTTAGTTGCTGTCTGATTCCCCTGCAGTGTTCTCTCTGTCATGGTCGGGGATCTTGTGTGGGCCTCTTCCATACCGTGTGGTCCCGGTGTTCCACGAACTTTCTTAGAAAACTACCTGGACTACTATGCTTGGTATATATTATGTACATGGTGTATATATCTATTTCTGCCTAGTTGCTTTTAATATATTACAATGGTTACACTAATTTTCTATTGTCTTTGCGTTCTTCCGGGGGATTTAGGGGTGTAACTGTGATGTGTTGATACGCATTAGTGTGTGTGTTGTAGTGGGTGAGGGTGTGGTGGGGGTGTTGCGTGTGTGTGTCCCTGTTTTTTGCCTCCCCCTCCCCTGTGTCCTAGGTGCAGTACTCACCGTGGTCTTCATTGCCGGCGTTCGTGCTCCTGGTAGAGGAGCAGGAAGACTATCGCAGGGAGAATTTGGAGTTCCTGTTCCATGGTGTCCTCGTTCCTCGTGGGGTGTATAGAGGTGAGCATTTTCCCTTCGAAATTCCTGTGTCTGCTGTGTTTTTATCTGTGGTGAATCTGCCCCGGAAAAGGGGGCGGATTGGCCTGTCATAATAGTGTGGGCAGTACATTGTCTCCCGCCTGTCTGTTGGCGGTGACCGCCGCGCTGTTTGTTTGTACCGCCGTGGCGGTCGGAGTGTTAAAGTGGCTGTCTTTGTTGGCGGTTTCCGCCACGGTCGTAATTGCAATTGTTTTTGCCGGCCTGTTGGCGGTTTTACCGCCACTTTAACACCGTCCGCCAGGGTTGTAATGACCACCCAAATGTTTTGTATGAATGACCTAACATTATGAAGGGATGGTAAAGGGTATCAGACATTATACTCATGTATGTAATAGTGTTCTTGCAGAATATTGAAAGCATGTAGAAAAGGAGATGCATGTATCCAACCCTTCAGTTCTTTCAAGAACATCTATTATATGAATCTGCAATCTTTCAAGAAGATGTTTGCACAAGTTAAAAATTTTTACAATTGAAGATATTCAAAAGGGTAGCTGAGAGAAAGTTAGACTGCTAGAGATACTACGAGAGTGTGAGAGTACAGACCCCAAAGCTGATGTTTCGAGACCCCTAAGACTCCAATTTCAGCTATTACCCACTGCGGATGCTGCTTGGCTCATAGGTTATCTGAGTATGAGATAGCTATTCATTCCACTGCATGGTAGACTATACCATTATACGCAAATAGAGATGACTCAATAAAGCGCTACAGAGTAGAGTGATAGCAGTAAGCACTTGTAGAAGATAGATGAGGGCAGGGTGATGTGTAATTAAAGGTTGGACATGCACATTTAAGTTTTAAATGTCCTCACTAATTCATTTTTCACTACTGTGAGGCTTACGCCTCCCACAAGATAACATTGGGTATTACTTATTACATTTAATACCCTGTCATTTCCAAATGATAGCCGATAGCTACCACAACTTTAGTGTCTTTGGGATCGTGGTGAACAGCCCTCTTTAATAGTAAAGTTGTTTTTTGTATCACAATTTTAAAAATGCCACTTTTTAGAAAGCTGGTAATGTTTCTGTCTTAGCCCATTTTATCCATAGCCTTGCCTGGTTAACATGACTGGGTGAAACTGACAGTTAGACTTTGTGAATTTCCCAGAAAGTCACACAATAGAGGGATCAAGTGTGCCTCAATAGGCCATTAGCTAGCAGGATGGGGGGGATGAAGCTGAAGACAGACCCTTTTGCAACTGAATACCATGTGCTTTACCTTCACAACCCCACATTGTTGCTGTAGCCAGCTTGGAGCCAGGGCAGGGGAGTCAGGAAGAAATTTGATGCACTTCAAAGCGACTATCTAGAAGATTCTCCCACTTTCCAGAAACAGGGCACCAGGGTAAAAAAGATGGACCTCAGGTACCACCACTTCATTATACCTCTGGACCTATGGATACTCTGCCAGGAAGAATGATTTTTTTACTGCTAAAGGACTGCCACTGTGATAGACTGCACTCTGCTGGACTCTTGCTTTGCTGTGCTGACTTTCTGCCCTCTTGAGATTAAATGAATCTGTATCCCTCAAATCCAGAACACAGAGTGACTCCAAGGGCTAGTTGGCTGGCCTCCTGATCTCAAGCCTCAGGGACAAAATAGGTTTTCCACAACCTTGCCTCCATACTTGGACTCCATCATCTGTGAGTCTACTCTGCCAAGTGGTTCCACCTCTGTCCTGGACCCTCAGAAGTAGTTCAGTGCTCTAATGAAACAGACTCATCTTCTCTGTGGCGCTAAGCTTAGTAGAACCATTGGCTCACCACTGTTGCATAGACTGGACCCATTACAAAGACTTTCATCACTACTGCAACCTGTAACACCTTCAGAACTGCTGCTGAGCAGTGCTTGCCTGGCGCAGTTCCTCACATCTTTCATCAATGACAGCCTCGATGATAACCCTGGACTCACATCTCAGCCTCACAGCTCTTTGGAACTAACGTGTTACCCCGACTGAGTGTTGCGTCCCCGACACTGGACTTCATACCGCAAGCTTCTGTCACTCTAGGCTGTCAAGGGCTTACCCTACGGATGACATATAAATAGAATGGGAATGGTCGGGCCAGGCAAAAGCACTGCTCGCCCATGAGGGCACTGACGCAACTGAGTCCGTCATGGGGTGAATGATGCACTCTGGGCACCATGCCCCCTCCAGAACCAGTGGAGAGATCCATCCATGACCTCTGTCCTTAGCAGGATGAAGAACTCTGGGCACCATGCCCCCTCCAGAACCTGTGGAGAGATACATCCACGACCTCTCTCCTTAGCAGGATGAAGCACTCTGGGCACCATGCCCCCTCCAGAACCAGTGGAGAGATACAACCACAACCTCTGTCCTTAGCAGGATGAAGCACTCTGGGCACCATGCCCCCCCCAGAACCAGTGGAGAGATACATCCACAACCTCTGTCCTTAGCAGGATGAAGCACTCTGGGCACCATGCCCCCTCCAGAACCAGTGGAGAAGGCATCCACTTGAGAGACTGTGGCTTTGCACTCCCCAGGATTGAACAGTGGGCAAACCACCCATTGTAGAGACTTGACAGACTGTGGCTTTGCACTCCCCAGGATTGAACAGTGGGCAACCCATCCACTTGTGAGACTTGAGAGACTGTGGCTTTGCACTCCCCAGGATTGAACAGTGGGCAGCCCACCCACTGTAGAGACTTGAGATACCGTGGCTTTGAACTCCCCAGGATTGAACAGTGGGCATGTGGCCCCCTTGTGGATTTGTCGTTGTGCACTCAAGCGGCTGAGGTGCCCCCCTTTCCCTCCCCCTGAGGTGCCTGTTTAGTTGCTGTCTGATGCCCCTGCAGTGTTCTCTCTGTCATGGTCGGGGATCTTGTGTGGGCCTCTCCCATACCGTGTGGTCCCGGTGTTCCACAAACTTTCTTAGAAAACTACCTGGACTACTATGCTTGGTATATATTATGTACATGGTGTATATATCTATTTCTGCCTAGTTGCTTTTAATATATTACAATGGTTACACCAATTTTCTATTGTCTTTGCGTTCTTCCGGGGGATTTGGGGGGTGTAACTGTGATGTGTTGATACGCATTAGTGTGTGTTTTGTAGTGGGTGAGGGTGTGGGTGGGGGTGTTGCGTGTGTGTGTCCCTGTTTTTTGCCTCCCCCCTCCCCTGTGTCCTAGGTGCAGTACTCACCGTGGTCTTAGTCGCCGGCGTTCGTGCTCCTGATAGAGGAGCAGGAAGGCTATTGCAGGGAGAATTTGGAGTTCCGGGTCTATGGTGTCCTCGTTCCTCGGGGGGGTGTATAGAGGTGAGCGTTTTCCCTTCAAAATTCCTGTGTCTGCTGTATTTTTATCCGTGGTGAATCTGCCCCGGAAAAGGGGGCGGATTGGCCTGTCATAATAGTGTGGGCAGTACATTGTCTCCCGCCTGTCTGTTGGCGGTGACCGCCGCGCTGTTTGTACCGCCGCAGCGGTCGGAGTGTTAAAGTGGCTGTCTTTGTTGGCGGTTTCCGCCACGGTCGTAATTGCAATTTTTTTTCCCGCCGGCCTGTTGCCGGTTTTACCGCCACTTTAACACCGTCCACAAGGGTTGTAATGACCACCCAAATGTTTTGTATGAATGACCTAACATTATGAAGGGATGGTAAAGGGTATCAGACATTATACTCATGTATGTAATAGTGTTCTTGCAGAATATTGAAAGCATGTAGAAAAGGAGATGCATGTATCCAACCCTTCAGTTATTTCAAGAACATCTATGATATGAATGTGCAATCTTTCAAGAAGATGTTTGCACAAGTTAAATTTTTTTACCACTGAAGATATTCAAAAGAGTAGCTGAGGGAAAGTTAGACTGCTAGAGATACTACGAGAGTGTGAGAGTACAGACCCCAAAGCTGATGTTTCGAGACCCCTAAGACTCCAATTTCAGCTATTACCCACTGAGGATGCTGCTTGGCTCATAGGTTATCTGAGTATGAGATAGCTATTCATTCCACTGCAGGGTAGACTATACCATTATACGCATATAGAGAGGACTCAATAAAGTGCTACAGAGTAGAGTGATAGCAGTAAGCACTTGTAGAAGATAGATGAGGGCAGGGTGATGTGTAATTAAAGGTTCGACATACACATTTAAGTTTTAAATGTCCTCACTAACTCATTTTTCACTACTGTGAGGCTTACGCCTCCCACAAGATAACATTGGGTATTACTTATTACATTTAATACCCTGTCATTTCCAAATGATAGCCGATAGTTATCACAACTTTAGTGTCTTTGGGATCGTGGTGAACAGCCCTCTTTAATAGTAAAGTTGTTTTTTGTATCACAATTTTAAAAATGCCACTTTTTAGAAAGCTGGTAATGTTTCTGCTCTTAGCCCATTTTACCCATAGCCTTGCCTGGTTAACATGACTGGGTGAAACTGACAGTTAGACTTTGTGAGTTGCCCAGAAAGTCACACAATAGAGGGATCATGTGTGCCTCAATAGGCCATTAGCTAGCAGGATGGGGGGGATGAAGCTGAAGACAGACCCTTTTGCAACTGAATACCATGTGCTTTGCCTTCACAACCCCACATTGTTGCTGTAGCCAGCTTGGAGCCAGGGCAGGGGAGTCAGGAAGAAATTTGATGCACTTCAAAGCGACTATCTAGAAGATTCTCCCACCTTCCAGAAACAGGGCACCAGGGTACAAAAGATAGACCTCAGGTACCACCACTTCATTATAACTCTGGACCTATGGATACTCTGCCAGGAAGAATGATTGTTTTACTGCTAAAGGACTGCCACTGTGATGGACTGCACTCTGCTGGACTCTTGCTTTGCTGTGCTGACTTTCTGCCCTCTTGAGATTAAGGGGCATATTTATACTCCGTTTGCGCCGAATGTGCGTCAAAATTTTTGACGCACAATCATTACAAACGTTGCCCCATATTTAAACCCTGACGCCCGAGCCCGCGGACGATAAAAATCCGCAGTGTGTGTCATTTTCTGGAAGCGGCAACCCGCCCTGCGTTAATGATATGCAAGGTAGGCGTTCCTGTCCAAAAAACGACGCACACGGCCGTGCGTCGTATTTATGCTTCCGGGCAAAAATTACTCTCGGCCGGGAGGCGGAGCAAAAAAATTACGCAAAGGTCGATGTGCGTCAAAATTTAACACCTGGGTCAGGGCAGGCGTTAAAATGGGGCAAACACACCTGTATTTAATCAGAACACACAGAACAAACAACAGAGCAGCAGAGCAGCAACAGGGAGACATGGAGGTGATTTTTATCCAGCGTGCACGTAGACGCAGAGCCCTGCAGCAACAACAGCAGCTACAACAACAACATCAGGGACCCCAAAGGCAGCGCAGAAGGCAGGAGAGGATATTCCGCCCAAGAACAACCCTGCATGGCCTCAGGGAACACGACATCATACAGAGGTACCGGTTGAACTGGCAGGCCATTCAGCAGCTGCTGAGAAATATTGAACAGCAGTTGGCCCCAACTTTAGTGACACCCCACACCATCCCAACAGAAACAAAGCTGCTTGCCGTACTTCACTTGCTGGCAAGTGGCTCGTTTCAAACAACTGGTGCCCTGGTTGGTGGAATATCACAACCATCATTCTCCACATTTCTGCCAAAAGTACTGGATGCCATCATTCGCCTGACACCCCTCCACATATGCTTCCCTAACACACTGCAGAAGCAGCAGGAAACAAAACAGGGGTTCTACGCCATCAGTGGCTTCACACACGTCCTTGGTGCAATCGACTGCACACATGTACGCCTTGTGCCACCTGCTGCAACAGAACACCTCTATCGCAACAGGAAGCACACACATTCAATCAACGTGCAGGCCATAGTCGATCACCAAGGATTGATCAGCAACATTGTGCCTAAATATCCTGGGAGTGTACATGACGCATTCAACTTCCATCACTCTACCATCAACCAACACTTCCAGGATGGACGGTATGGCAATGGACTACTTGTTGGTAAGTACAAAAACCTACTTATATACACACTGCACAGCAACCCTCTAGGACACACAACACATACACCACAATAGCAACAACTAGCCAGGAACACACAGAGGTCCTCACATCACTAGCCATGTTTCTTAAGTCACCATTGAACCTGTCACACATTGGAATTTACTGTACAGCTTAATGTGAAGACATTAATGAGTGTGGTTGCCTTAATGTCACCTTGCAAATTGTAAGTGTCACAATAACCTGTACATTAATACATTGCATAAGTCTAAAGGTATGGGATGTCCAGGGTACTTTCATATGAACGTGTTAACTACACTTTCAATTTTAACTCTGCATGGAACTATCATCTCACCCCCAGTGAAGACACACGCACACCTGTATCACAAGTCACAATGCTAGGGAGGACACACTGTACTGCAAATCCCAAAACATACTGCTGACAAACGGTTAGCTAACAAACACTTGCTCAGCCAAGGAAAAAACTCAATGCAAAAGTTTTAGCTTACAAGTATAGGTTGTCACATTAGTACACAAAAGAGTCACAGACAACACAAGACAACTACTGCCATCAAAGGTCTGTACAAGAGTGCCTCCTACATCTACATGATCCCATTCTGTGTTTTTCTTTCAGCTGATCAGGGGTATGGCATCCAGCCTTGGCTAATGACACCATTTGGGAACCCGACTAGTTCTGCAGAGCGGGCATAGAACGACGACCATAAGAGGTCACGCAACATTGTTGAGCGGACCTTTGGGATCCTCAAGTCAAGGTTCCGCTGCCTTGACATCACTGGCGGTAGCCTACTATATTCCCCAGAGATGGTCTGTAGGATCCTACTCACTTGTGCCATATTGCACAATATTTGTGTAAAAAGGAACATTCCCCTCCTCGAACCAGACCCAGACATGCATGAAGACGACGAAGAGGAGGATGCTGGCCTGCAACAGGAGGGGGAACAACCAAACACGGCTGCTGGAGTGCGTAGGCGCCAACAGATTGTAAATAATTTATTTTCATAATTTCTTATATCACCACTTAATGCACAATTGTAAATAAACACAGATAACAAACACCACATCATGGTTTGGCCTATTCATTTCTGCCCACCTTTAGTTTGAAATTGCTGAAGAAGAATGTCGTCTCATTGAGCAATAATGACATGACACTCATCACACAAAAAATATACACCACAAATGTCTGCACAGAGGCTATGATGTTTCATGATACATTACCATCCACAGAGGCCAACAGGAGTACAAATGTGGCAATGACACATGCGTGATCCAGACACCTGAGACATTCTCTCACTCAGCACAAAAATGTAGCTCATTTGAAAGTCTCATTACACGTGTTCAGTGACAGGGTGGGACCATCCATGTGTACGTGACCATGTCCTCAATGGCTTCTCTCCATTTTTGCTACAAACAATGCCCTATTGGAACAAGATTAGCTGCCACTAACTCATGAGGAGACCTTGAAGTTACAGTGACAACATACACCCAGACAGTTGATAGTGGATCTACATTGGACCACACATATAAACATATGCCATCCAATCAACCAAATATTTGCAAGCAGCCGATCACAGTAGTGTCCCAGTTCGAACCTAGCAGGAAGAATGAAACATGCCACTAAACCAGGTAATGCATAAAGGGCCACATACATCAACAACCTATTTGTCATCAGCACATGAGGAACACTGAGATTTAGCAAAAAAATTCAATGCAAAATGGTATGTCAGATTGCTCCAAATAATCAATAGGGCAAACGTCAAATGGGCAAGTGGGATTATTGAATGGCTAACAGTGAATCATACCCTATGGCCTTCCATGGGCCTGCTGCTGCAGGTTTAGCATAACAGAATAAATGAAAGCCGTGGATAAATTAGCAAATCTGGAAGGGCAAACCCTAGGGTGCTGGGGGCCTAAGTCCACCTCTACCGCCCCCCAAAAATACAAGAATTATGTACATGTGAAGTACACACATGCATAAGGCGCATGTGTGGCCTACATGTCAAATGTAAAACACATATAAGATACACAAAATCATTATTAGGACATGGTTAGCCCCATAAAAAGTGTAAGTGACAATTGCACTACCTGTTTGGACTATAGATAATTGGATTACTGTGATAAATGTTGACACATTGTTGCTAAGGAATACATCCTGGTATCCCATTCATCATTTGAAATTAGCCATCAGCAATTACCCAAAATATGTGTAAAAATATGGGTAATAACCATTTTGAGCAATCATTACTATTACACTGTGAATGTCTTCTATACATCCAATAAGGGACATGTGTCATAGCTAACCCCAAATGTGTATCACTTAGCACCGTTTGGTCATGACAAAATTCCTTTCACAATTTGACAAAATTAAGACATATTTGTCAAAATGCATCATATTTCCACTCATAAAGCATAGGCGTCATCATTTGTTGACGTACAGGAGTGCACAGAATGCAGAGTCAAAAAATATCATATTAATAATAATAGATTAATAAGATGCATTACATGGGCACCATATTTTCTATGATGCGTCATATTTCCACGCATACAGCATGGGCGTCATAATTTTTTGACGTACAGGAGTGCACAGAATGCAGAGTCAAAAAATATCATATTAAAATTAATAGATTAATAAGCTGCATTACATGGCCACCATATTTTCTATGATGCGTCATATTTCCACGCATACAGCATGGGTATCATAATTTTTTGACGTACAGGAGTGCACAGAATGCAGAGTCAAAAAATATCATATTAATAAAAATAGATTAATAAGCTGCATTACATGGCCACCATATTTTCTATGATGCGGCATATTTCCACGCATACAGCATGGGCGTCACAATTTTTTGACGTACAGGAGTGCACAGAATGCAGAGTCAAAAAATATCATAATAAAATTAATAGATTAATAAGCTGCATTACATGGCCACCATATTTTCTATGATGCGTCATATTTCCACGCATACAGCATGGGCGTCATAATTTTTTGACGTACAGGAGTGCACAGAATGCAGAGTCAAAAAATATCATATTAAAATTAATAGATTAATAAGCTGCATTACATGGCCACCATATTTTCTATGATGCGTCATATTTCCACGCATACAGCATGGGTATCATAATTTTTTGACGTACAGGAGTGCACAGAATGCAGAGTCAAAAAATATCATATTAATAAAAATAGATTAATAAG
The DNA here is from genome assembly GCF_031143425.1 of Pleurodeles waltl. Lineage (NCBI taxonomy): Eukaryota > Metazoa > Chordata > Amphibia > Caudata > Salamandridae > Pleurodeles > Pleurodeles waltl. The sequence goes on along the minus strand of NC_090439.1, from coordinate 560,310,375 downwards.
CTGCATTACATGGCCACCATATTTTCTATGATGCGGCATATTTCCACGCATACAGCATGGGCGTCACAATTTTTTGACGTACAGGAGTGCACAGAATGCAGAGTCAAAAAATATCATAATAAAATTAATAGATTAATAAGCTGCATTACATGGCCACCATATTTTCTATGATGCGTCATATTTCCACGCATACAGCATGGGCGTCATAATTTTTTGACGTACAGGAGTGCACAGAATGCAGAGTCAAACATCATTTTCATATTTGGTTCTCATATTTGCCAGCGATTTACATTTCAACTCTAGAACTGTAAAATCAGCCTCACACAAATGTAAGGGAACAATGTAGAAATTATTTTTGACTCTGCATTATGTACACTGTTATGCGTCAAAAAATATGACGCACAATCTGTATGCGTGAAAATATGACGCATAACGGAAAAATAAAAACGGCGGCCATTTTATGCAGGATGTGATATAATAGGATATCCTGTTTACAGAAACTGTACTGTGAGTGTACTTTCACTTTCACTTTGCAGTCTCAGATTATTCTAGACTGTGTGGCTGTGTGAAAAGTGTTGTCCTGTGTTTTAGTGCTTTTGTGTCCAGTGTACCTTCTCTATTGTGCTTTTGTGATCATTGTCTTGTTGTCTAATATTGTCTGAGTCTGTTTTGTATACTTTTTTCAAATCCAGTGTTTCTTTTTTTGTCTGTAGGAGTCTGTTCTGGGTAGTTTAAATTTGGGGTTAGTTGGGCTATTTTTCTTAAGTTTTCTTTTTTCTTCACTACTCTACCTTTCCCCATTTCCCCCTTTTCCTTTTTGTTCCAAATTTTTCACCTTTGTAATTGTAAAGATGTCAGGTAGGCCACGGCTTGCCAGGATGGGTGAGGAGGAATTGGGGGGATTTATATGGCTTGTTTGCGATTTCCTCCCACTCATGCTGGAGGCTGGGGGCTGTGTGATACAGGGGTATCACACGGAGGCATGTAAAGTCCGGTGGGGGAAGGTGCGCCATCACTTGGTCCGGGTCTACGGTAGCCTGAGGAATGACCATCAACTCAAGCACCGCTGGGCTGATCTGATATCCAGGGAGCAGGATCTGATGGACCACCTGGGAATCAGGATTGGTGGCCATGTTGGTGAGTACAAATCAATTACATGTGAATAATTGAAAGCTGTGTGGGGACATGTGATGATTGTTACCCAATCTGCTAGATAAGTAGCTGACTGTGTGTAATGCTAGGGAAACCTACTGGGTAATTGTTGCACAATGTGTAGGAAGACAAATGCTAGCAGTCAGATAGCTCATGTTTTCAACACATACCAGATGCCTGTAGCTGTATGTAATGTAGTGTTGCCTTTGTGTCAGGCAAGCGACACGTTAATGCCTCTATTTGAACTCTACAGGTCATAATTGCCAGTGAAAAATGGATGTTGAAACATCATACCTACATATGTAGACGCCATAGCTAGACAGAAATTTGTAAAACCATTATGATGCTATAAATGAGTGGTGCCTTCACGTCAATTGAAGTTAGCTTTGTTGTCCACACATATGTCACATGTGTGTCTGGTTGGTGTGTGTTGAAAATGACCACATAGGCTGTTTGAGTTTGAGGGGTCATGCAGTCCTCAAGTAACCAGCTTTTGGATGTCTCTCTGGGATGCACATGATGAGATGAATGCACCCCGATATTGTTGGGGCATACTAATGGAGGTGTATCTTTGACACCACATGACTGTCCTGACCACTGCATGTGTGTAGTAGGGTGTGTAATTGTAGCAGGAGACTCATCCAATGTAAATGTTGATTAAGAAATCTTCCAAGAAGTATGAGCATGTGTCAACGTGTTTCATTACGCATGTCATATTCTCACATTGTCATTGTAACTGCAATTGTTTGTCAGTGCACGGAGTCTGAGTATATTCTTCCTTCCATGCTTTACAGGTGGACCTGCACCGTACACCGTGGGAGAGGTGGCTCATTTTGAGGACCCCGACACCTACAGTGAGTGTGGCATGAGTGCTATTTTTATTGTTTGCTAGTGATGCATGATGGACTACTGTGTGTTCAACAGAATTCAAGGTTTGATGCGCTGCCCGTTCATTGGTATTGTTGCATTAGTGGGATTTCAAATATCACTTCAGTTTCTATAGACCAATGCTTATCCATCTCTCAGATTTTGGGTCTGTAGGCCATTCCAGTAGGGCCCGCTATGGGGAGTGGGATGAGTCATGTGGAATACACTAGTTAATGTAAGAGTTGCTCTGGGACTTGGCTTGGACTGAGTCTGCATTTCAGACTGACATTCTCCCAGATAGCTTCTGCAAAAGGCTTGTCTTAAATATGCAGCTAGTTGAGGATGGACTGAGTACACTGTGGGCCTGATTCCAACTTTGGAGGACGGTGTTAAACCGTCCCAAAAGTGGCGGATATACCACCTACCGTATTACGAGTTCCATAGGATATAATGGACTCGTAATACGGTAGGTGGTATATCCGCCACTTTTGGGACGGTTTAACACCATCCTCCAAAGTTGGAATCAGGCCCTGTAGGTTGGATCTTCCGGGGGCATGTACTTCCACAAGTTGAACTAGAAGTGTGTGGGACTAGAGTGCAATGGCCTAGGTGTTCATTCTACTCATGATCATGGGTGTTCTTGCTCCTCTGTGTGTGTGTTAAAATATGCCTCACTGGTAGTATGTGATGTTGGCCTAAGTCAGTGCATTTTGACATGTGTGGACCTTGGATAGGACAAGGTTTGGCTGATTCCAAATTGTTGCTAGCCCTTCATTGGTGTTGTGTGTGGAGGCAAATACTTGTTGACCTTTCTATACAGTCCTGGGTGTGCATTGAATCTGGGATTGTTGGTTGTTCTTCCCACCCCACCATCAAAGACCCTCAAAGACTGCCATGTGATTGGGCATAGGGTACCTAGGACTGTAGCAACCAGTATGTTACACATACTTGTGACCTTTAGCAACTTTGTTTAGAACCTAGTGTACACATTCGGTTATGGCAAATGAGTTCAATATTTGCAAACAAAAATTTACAAATGGCATTGAGTGAGGGTTGTGATAGTTATCACATAGAGTGAGATATGTAGTGAAGTCAGTATGCGGAAAAGGTTCAGCCATAATGTCAGCTGCATTAGCCATTATTTGGAAGAGAAGTTTAGGCTGATGTCACCCATCATGTAGAGACATGGATATGCTAGGTGTGAGATGCCCTTTTGTATGCAGGCTTCACATGTACTTCCTCTGAGAATTTCAATGAACTATGTTGTGACAATCGCTGTAACAAATACAGTACAAGTAATGTGCAATTGACCCATTGTGCTATTCCACCCAATGCATTTCCTATGGTAAATAGTTGCCATATCTCTTCACAGCTGCAAACATGAGTGCCGCAGAGAGACACCAGTTTGAACGGCGTGCAATGCGATACCAGCACATCCTGCAGGTGCAGTCGGGGTTCAGGAGGATGGCCCGCAAATACCAAGCCGATCGGGCCTCCGGGGCATGGTGGGCCTCACCACAGGGTGGCCCTATATTGCCCACAACAGCCACCACCACCACATCCACCAGGTCTCCCCAAGTGGCCACAGCAACGGCGGGGACAGTTGACCCTGCCTCGTCAGCACGACCTGGACCCAGCCATATCCAACACGCAGGACAGTCCAGTGGGCATACAACTACTGCCACACGGTCCACCTCGGCCAGCACACAGACTGCAGCAGCCCCTCCTGTAGACCCAGCGGCATTCCTGGCATTAAGCCGTAAAATGGACAAAGTTATTTCAAAGGTGGACAAGCTAAGCCAGGATGTGGCATATATTAAGAAAAGGGTTCGGTCCATCAGGCGGACCCTACGGAGGGCCAACCTCTAGGACTTTTTGCATGTTTTACATTTACCCCTCCCCTCTCTCCTCTTTCCTTTTTGTACTGATAGTTGGGTTTTGGGGATTAGTGTTAGGTTAGTGTAGGTTGTTAGCTTAGTTAGTGTTAGGGAGGAGGGTCCTTATTCTTTCTATTTTTCTTTTTTGTGTGGGTGGGTGGGGGTCAATTTTGGGATTCCTGTTATATAAAAAAAATTATAAAAAAAAATATGAAAAAAAATATATGATTGTTTAGGATAGTATAGTATGTGTGTAGGTTAGTATGTGTTGTCCTGCATGTGCCCTGTCTCATAATGGTGGGTGGGGGGTTGATGTTTAGATCGATTCGTTATATGTCTAGAGTAAGTTTAGCTTAGGTTAGTTAGGGACAGTTGTGGGTTAGGAGTAGTCAGGTTAGATTAGTGTAGGTATGACTTTTCCCTTAGTTGCCTCTAGTGTGAATACATTGGAATAAACATATAGTTAACCCTTTGCATTATGCGTTAACTGCTACTTGATCATGGCCTTGACATCAGTGTAGGTGAATGTTTTTCTATGACATTTGTGTCCTATGCTACACACCACAGAACATGGAGGTTTAACATGGCAGCTACCCCTGTGCTAACTTGGTAAGTATCCACCATTTGGGAGACCCACCATTGGTCGTTTACATCAATCACCAAGGATTGGTGTTGATGAGTAGGTATTCTACTTCACAAAGTGTGCTTCCAGACTTGGTATTGTGGCTAATTTATTAGGTGGGACTGCAGTGTGATGTTCAGGGAGATCTTTGTAGATGAGGTGTTGTTAACACTCTTGTCTTGTTGCCTTCATTGCTGACATAGATCAAGTGTGTAAAAATTCAGCATGACTTCCCTTCATGGAAGTATACTCAGAAAGGGAGATTGATGCAGTGTTTATTTGGGTTTGCTTAGATTATGCTGCATAATTTCATGTTTTAGTATTGCATGGTGCTTACATTTCTCAGCCACCATTAGTTGACTTGAATTGCTATAGATGGAGCATTATTCTGTCCAACACAGCATGATTGTGTGTGGTTTGTCCCTTCATCAGTTATTCTCCTCAGGATGGTAAGGCTATGATGCAATCCTGGCCACTGCACAGATGTATCAGACTACATGATGTCAGGACAGTTGTATTGACAAGCTACATGGTTGTCACACAGGCACTTTAGAGTTATCTACTGCACAGTTGATGTGTCAAATAACACAGAGACATATTAGGTGTGCAAGTGCTATTTATTGATAGTTGCTGTAGTGCAAAATGTCCATTGTCCATGTTTGCTGAGTCCGTTCTGGTGCATTCTTACATGGTGATCATACAGAAGGGGTGTGGATGATGCTCCTGACATGCTGGGGTGATGTCACAGACAGTGCAGAGGGACAGGATTTGCCGAATAGTAGGAGAGAGACATTCACTGGCAATAGTGACAAGTCATACAGTGGTTAGCAGAACAGTCATTGAGTGTAGTTGTAGTGAGACTGGCATTTGACAAAACGTAGGACCTTGGTCAAAGTAGGCCATGGTGCAGGGACTAGTGCTTCCGGGTAGTCTTCCGTGAGAATGTGATCTGTTCCATGTCTTCTTCTTCTGATGTGTGTGTTGCCTGGTTTGTCCTTGTTGTTGGTTGTGAAGGGGCAACACACACCTCAGTGTTAGAAGACGTGGAGTCAGACATCCCGGGGGTTGCTCCCTGTGAAGTTCTTAAGGGCAGTACTGCTGCAAGGAGGGCCTGCTGGTTTTTGAGAATAGCAGCCACATCACAATGGTAGTGAAGTACTGGGTTTTTCAGAACCCAGTGGTGCCAGGGAACACACCCTAAGACTTCGAGTCCTTCCTGTTTCAGACTACAGAAACACAGAGGGGGTTATTCTAACTTTGGAGGAGGTGTTAATCCGTCCCAAAAGTGACGGAAAAGTGACGGATTTACCACCAGCCGTATTACGAGTCCATTATATCCTATGGAACTCGTAATACGGCTGGTGGTATATCCGTCACTTTACTGTCACTTTTGGGACGGATTAACACTCCTCCAAAGTTAGAATAACCCCCAGAGTCTTCTTGGTGAAGTCAAAGATCTTGTTTATTGGCTGCAGCCAGTAACAGGTATCCTAGAAGTACAACACGGTGTATATTCTCAGGAGACTGCTCCCCTTGTAAAGCTAACCTTCTCTTTTATACAAAATATTATGCTTTAGGCAAACATCCCTTATTTTACAATTGACCATTCACATATTTTCACTACAAAGAAATAGCAGGGTTATGATTACAAGCCCATATTTCAGTTTGTCCAGCCCTCAATCAATTACCCGGCAAGGCTCAGTACTTTCATCAGATATCGACGGACCCCCAATATAAACAGGCACGTCCTCCTTGTAAAGCAAGTCATAAAGAAAGAAACAGGGACAGGTGCGTGTAAGATTAGGCATGGTTTGTGTGTGATGAAAGGTTTTATGATGTGTTGTGCCTTGATACTAATCTCATTCGGCCACTGGGAAAGAAACTGGCCGAACAGGTTTGGCTTCAGGCAGTGGAGTCAGCTTGCCCAGGTCACAGAGGAGTCAGCAAAGATGTACGTGTCCTTCAGACTCGTTTTCGGCATTATTCATTGGCCTATGTGAGGGCAATCACAAAATGGCTGTCGTTTAAATGGAACCCGAGGGTTCAGGACGGAAACTCTGATATTCGGGTGATTTCGTCACCCGAATATGAATACAATGCTTGTGCATACTATTCTAATCATTCTCAGTCTGCTGATACCAAAATCGTTGTGATACGACGATGTTTATAACACGGGTCCAGAATTTTCAGTACCACAGACCCTCCTTTTGCCCTTACATAGGCAATAACCTTTACTCACGCTAATCTGAGTCCAGGTCTATATTCATAAAGTCGTTGAGATGTTGCTGTAGCATCATCCTATTACCTAGCTCGTCTTTTGATACAGGTTTCCTTACACACGACGTAGCACAGAGGCCACATATTGCAGGAGCACACTGTACACACAGACAGGACAGGAAAAGAATGGCTAAGATCATCCCAATGACTACCAGAGTCTTCCATCCCCAGGCGGATATCAGCTCCCAGAACCACCCCATCAATGACCAATCTCCTTTATCCACGTGAATAGATTCGGAGATCTTATGCAGTTTGGAAATGGCCTGGTAGACTGTCGGAGCGTTATCTGGGATGAAAACACAGTAACTTGATTGGATCACTTTACATACCCCACCTCGGTCTGCAAGTATGACGTCTAATGCGACCCTGTTCTGAAGAGTCATAAGGCGATCCGACTGGAGCTCAGCAGTCAAATTACCAAGGGCACCGGCGGTTTCAACTACCGTGGATTCAACCACCTTTGTCAATTGCCTTATGTTCCTGCTGTTAACCATAGGACCCCAAAACGGCAGAATACCCTTTACGAAATCTCCAAATTCTTGTCCTGTAGTGTCTTCTTTACTTATGACACCTCTAACTATCCTTGTCTTATGGTAATCTGCCGCGGCCGTGGAGGTGGGAGGTAACAGGAACGAAACAAAACATGTGCCTGAGAAGTCAGGGGGCAACCATGTATAGGCTCTATTATGGCAGATGAAATAGGTACCCTTAGCTGCTAAGAACGAAGGAGAAGTCTGAGACGCAAAAACATATGTTTCAGTGCAGATACTTTTCCCTAACTGAGCTCTGGGATTCTTGCCATTACCTTGCAGACATAGGTGACCCTGATGGGGTACAATCCAAATCGGGGAGGATCTCTTTGCTCGCTGGTTCCCACTCAGAGCAACTCCATATCCTGTTATGTTCCATCCAATATATGCTAGTGTCTAATCTCTCGGGATAGTCTCATAGGAAATATCTTCCCTAATCATATCTACTATACCCTTAGCTAGAGCACTATTCTTAGGATTATCTTTCGCAGAACGTAGGGGGTTGGCTTCATACGCGTATATGAACACCGTTCTATATGCCCATACAGAACCATTATGGCTGAAAGGCAGGACCAGATAAGGGATACCTTTATCAGTAGTATGAGGCATAAGACCACACACTCAACAGTTAGTTGTGTTCACTACTAATTGGTGTTGGTGTAGAAGCTGAATGAATGAATTGTTGACAAATTCTAATCTTCTGGCAGACTCGTGTTCAGGCAGGGGGTGAAAAAAATGCGAGGAAACAGTAGAAGGAGGTATGGGCTGTGTAATGGGTGCAAATGTCACTTGAAAAGAGAATAAAACATATCCTATTAAAAACGTCATTACACTAAGCAACATGAAAATACATAATATCAAAAATCGTTTCTTTGTCATTATTATACACATTCTGGCTTTAAAGTCCATCTGTCTGGCAGGTCTCTCATTCTTGAAAAACTCCATCCTCTCTAATTGCTGCTGGCGGTGGTAGGGTGTTCTATGCTAGGGAATGCTTCTGTCAGTCCACGGCAACTCCCTTAGACCGACCAGAACTGTCGACCTAACGTCTTCAGCTGCACTCCAAAGACTTGGGCAACCACGACCCTACAGCTGAACCCGGATGGCGGTTCGAAAAGAAAAAACAAAAATAAGAAAGTTTCTCAGATGAGAGAGCCGCACTTTAAAAAAAAATAGCAAAGGAACGGGAAAAAAATTATTTGTCCTTAGTTCTTGGTCTCAAATTATAACGGCTTTTTCCAGGTACTGTCTGGTTCTGGAACAAGAGTTCAGGCTCTGTAGTGTTCAATCGAATTGACGGTGGCACAGCTTCTTGCAAATTATTGTCACTTTCTCGTTCAGAAATTGTTCCTTTTACACGTGCATCGCTAAATGGCAAAAAACGAGGCACAGTCTCAGTCTCAGAGTCAGCGATCCCCTCCTGGACCCACCGGTCGTACGGTAGAGGAAAAGGGACCCTCTTGCAGTGTACGCCGTGGATCGAGTTCTTTTTCCCTTCCACTCGAACAGCTGATCTTGTTGAGAGAAGGACGAGGTGGGGGCCGGTCCAACGGGACTGGTCATTCTTTGTCCGCTGGAAATTCTTGACCAGCACCCATGATCCAGGATCGATAAGATGTCCTGGAGCTTCAGAGACCTGAGGCAGAGTATTGTGAACCTGTTGGTGTAGAACACACAATTTAGCCGTCAATTCATACAAATAATCACGCAGTACAGGGTGTTCGATCTCACTGAATTTTGTTGGTCTTGGCACTCCCCATATGTTGGCCGGGCGGCCGAACACAATTTCATAGGGACTAAGTCCCACTCGCGAATGCACAGTCATTCTTGTTGATAGGAGTGCTAGAGGCAGAGCGTCGGGCCATTTAAGACCAGAGCTCGCTTGTAACTTTGCCAACTTCCGTTTTAGCGTGCCATTATAGCACTCTACTAGTCCAGCTGATGGGGGGTGATTTGCAGCGTGGAATTTTTGCTGGATACCTAGCCCCTCACATACTTTTTTCATCACTCGACCCACAAATTCACTCCCATTATCACTCCAGACCATTCTCGGCATTCCAAACCTAGGGAAGAATTATTTGGCAAGGGCTTTATCTGTGGATAAGGCAGTGTTGTCTTTTAAGGGATATGCTTCTACCCATCTTGAAAAAGCACAAACAACAACGAGTACGTATTTCAGATTGTTGCACCTTTCCATGTGGATGAAATCTAGCTGCAAAACCTCGAACGGATACGTTGGAGGCGCAAAATGACCAGCTGGAGTTGGGGTTCCCCTACCAGGATTGTATTTCAGACACACCATGCAATTCTTGACCACAAACTCTGCACATTTAGGAATTCCAGCATTTTGCCATACTGGAGCCAACAACTTACAAATCCCTTTCACACTGATATGGGCCATTCCATGAGCCATTGTCACCACTGCAAGCACATACGCATCGGGTAACAACCATCGCTGATGTTCTGACAAGTCAACCCAACAACCATTTTCGTACAATTTACCTGTACTTTCTTTCCATACCTTCAACTCTTTCTCTGAAGCTTCAGCTTGAAGAGACTTCACACCCTCTATCGTATCTTCACACATTGCAACGTCACCAACCCATCTTGCGGGGCCTGCAACATACATTCGATTCATCACATCTTTTGCTGTTTCTTTTGCGATTTCGTCAGCAAATGCATTGCCACGACCGACATCATCAGTAACCTTCTTGTGTGCACTGCATTTCACAATCGCAACTTGTAATGGCAAGGTCAGTGACTCAAGAAGCTCATTCACCAACTGACCATGCTGAATTTTAGCTCCATGGGAAGTCAGGAACCCACGTTCTTTCCACAATCGTCCAAAACTATGGGCCACACCAAACGCAAACTGGCTGTCGGTATATATGGTCACTTTCATTCCTTTCGATAACACACACGCTCTCTACCATCACACTTTACAAGAGGAGTATCTTTAAGATCTACTCTCCCTTTCGTTTCTTCTTCTGTCCTAAGAAAACAACCATGTTGTTCAACATCATCTGTCTCTACTGAAATCGGCAATAACGTGGCTGGATTCAACGAGCACTAGTTAAATGCTGTGTCTTGGTCCTGTTTAACAACGTGTCCACTGCATGTGGAACCATCACAATCAACATATTATTCATCACTAACCCAGCAGACTGTCGAATAGAAACAGCTGCTGACGCTGTGGCTCTCAAGCAACTCGGCAATGCTTTAGCTACCGGATCCAAAGTTGACGAAAAATATGCGCATGGGCGCTGCTTGTCTCCAAAAGACTGTGTCAGCACTGACAATGCACAACCCTCTTTCTCATGGACATACAGTGTAAAGGGCTTACTGTAGTCGGGGGTACCCAACACAGGAGCCGAACACAATGCATTACGCAATTCGGAAAAACTTTTCTGACAATCTTCAGACCACGGAACGGGGTTCGGTGTATCTTTATAGGTCAATGCTACCAAAGGTTTGGCCAGCAAAGAAAAATTCGGTATCCATTGTCTGCAGTATGATGTAATGCCCAAGAAAGCACGTACTTCTCTCTGTGTTCTTGGCACACTCAATTTTGCAATTGCCTGAATTCTTTCTGAGGTCAGTTTGCTTCCCTCCTTCGATAAGAGATGACCTAAGTAGGTCACTTCTTGTCGACAATATTGCAGTTTTGAAAGGGACACTTTGTGATGTAAATCAGATAAATGACGCAACAACGACAAGGTGGCTTCTTTACAAATCTCTTCAGTATCTGTAGCGACTAGCAAATCATCGACGTACTGAATAAGGGTAGCACCGTTAGGTAAAACAATTGCATCAAGCTGTGTTTTTAAAGCCTGACTATATATTGATGGACTTTCACAGTAGCCTTGTGGAGCGCGTTTGAAGCAGAAACTTCGGCCTCCTAAATTGAAGGCAAAAATATCCCTGCTCTCCTCTGCAATCGGGATGCTGAAGAAAGCATTCTTTAAGTCAATCACCGAGAACCAGTTGGCGGAAGCTGGAATCATAGTCAATAGGGCAATGATATTAGGAACAACTGGAAACTGTGGCACAACTATTTTATTTACCTCTCTAAGATCAATCACGAGCCTGTAAACAGGTGGCTTAGAGGGGTCAGTACGTTTCAAAACAGGCAGAACAGGACTATTACAAACGTTGCCTCTTGTCTCTTCAATTACATCTTTTTCAATTAAATCATAAATGATCGCTAGCAACGCCTTTTCACCTTCACTAGAGATCTTGTATTGTTGAATGCGTGGTAATTTAACATTGGCTTTCAATGTCACAACATAAGGCGGTATTTCCAACAGACCCACATCATTAGGACCAGTAGCCCAAATGATATCAGGAAGAAACGACAATTCAGTCGGAAGTTTATCCTTTGACAAATACATTGGAGAGACCATTTTCCTACCCAGTGTAAGTTGTACTCCCGAAGGAGAACAATATAATGTCGCATACAATCTTTTCAACAAATCCAATCCTAACAAGTTTTCACCACAACCTGTCGTCAGAATAAGGGGTGATTCCAATTCACAAGGTCCAACAGAAAGGGACATAGGACTAGAAATCGGGTTCCTAACTGGGGCGCCAGAAAAACCTACTGAAACATTCATCTCGCCAGACAAAGGTGCGCCAGGGAGTTTTGAGTGCATAATAGAACTCTTTGTAGCACCAGTATCCAACAGAAAAGGCTCCGACACACCTGATGTAATCACCTTAACATAAGGTCCATTCTGATCTACTGGAACTAAAAAAAACTCCCTCTCTTCGTCTATGGCTGTCCTAGCAATTATTACCTTCCAAGTTCTCATCTTCTGCATAGTAGTCGTCAGCATAGTACTGAGCCGTCCTACCAGACGCGTTATGTTGCTGGTCAAAACTATTCATTGAGTTTTGAGACGGAAAGGAACGCGTGTTCTGCGGGAAACTTCCACATCCTCTACCTCTAGGAGCTTGTTGAACACCTCGATCTCTTGCGCCAGAAGCACCATTCGTACGCTGTAACAAAATAGGACAACTATACTTGAAATGACCCTCTTCTTTACAATATGAACACTGATTGGGACCTACAGGAACACGTGGTTGAGAAAACTCGAACCTTTGCGAGTTTCTCTGGAACTGTTGAGGTTGCTGATAGTTACTCTGACCACCACGTGGCGGATACGCCTGTTGTAAAAGAACCTTCGTCTTTAATTCTTTAGTTTTCTTGTCTGCTCTATCCTTCTCATCTTCATCCCTATTTTCGTAGTACTGTGCAGTAGCCAATATTTGTGCTGAAGAGGAAACGGCCCAAGAACTCTCTGAATCCTTCAATTTCTTACACAGCTCGGCAAGCAAATTGTGCACAAACTTGTCGACGAACAACCGTTGACCACCTTCTGTACTCATATCTTGACCACTGTGGTCGATAAACGTTTCCTCAAACCTGGTAAAGAAATCAGACACTGTTTCATCTTTCTTCTGCTTACACGCAGACAATTTATCCCAATTCACACGCATCGCAGGCATTAAAGTCTTCATGTAAGTAATGATCCTAGCAGGCAGTTCTGCTACCAAAGGCTCAGGCTTGGCACCACCAACTTGTCTATCATTTGCAGCACTAATATTAGCCCATGAGTCACCTAACTCTTGTGCATGATCTGTATGGCGAATCAATCCCCACAAAGGCTGTGGAACAACATTCCCAAATAACATGTCTATGTCGGCTAAATTCATAATGTATGAGTCTGCAGTCTGTGATAATTCCTTATAATACCCTGCAGGGTTTTTACGGGGATCAGGCAAAGTCTGCGTTAGGGCTAAAACTTCAACTCGCTTCCACGGAACATGTACCCAAACACGCTGAAATTGAGCTGGGACGGCATCAATTTGATTAGCAACATCCGCCACAACGGCGTCCTTCCATACCGGAGGGACTTCTCTCATTGGGTACTGTTGCACCTTTTTTTTAACAGAGGAGTCATGTTGGAACAATGACTGAGAAGGATCCTTATTCCTAAAGGACAACAACGTCGCAACTGCTTTCTCAACATCAGGACCCACAATCGTGCCCTTTTCAAACTCAAACCGTACACGGCACAAATCAGGCGGATTTGTTTCCAAATCATTATCCTCCAATTCCTCACAAAGGAAAGCACACATTTTCTCAAAAACGTATCTTTGTTTCGGTGCTTCCCATTGACGGAAGACATCCATAACAGACTCTACATCGTATCTTAAAGGGTAAACAACCCATTTACGCGCCATACGGTCAAACATTTCTCTCTCTCGAGAATTAGGCAGTTGACTAGGCGACTGCTTACGCTCCGAATCTGGGGTCACACCAGACGACCCAAAGAGAGGAAATATAAGGCTGGCAACAGTATCTGTCATTCTCTGTCGGACAGAAGGAGAAGTTGATGAAAGAACAGGAGGAAAAACAGAGGGAGGCAAGGCAGACGTAGAGGCAGACGCAGAGGCAGTATCAGGAAGAACACCAGAAGAGGCAGTCGATGTAGTACATAAAGTCGCAGGAGGTACAGATGGAGCAGGTAGCGAAGTCGGCGGCCCTTGAAGGGGCTGCGCCATAGTAGTAGGAGCCAACTGAAGAGGAGCTGGCGGCTGTGGAAGAACCTGAGGCACAATAACCGGAGGTTGCACAGCTAAAGGTTGCGGGGGTGCTGTAGCATTCTGCGCATAAGGGGGTGGCGAACTCAACAAGTGTGACATTAAAGGATCTTTCTCAAGTTCTTTTGCTGCATCTTGCTGAAGAAGCGGAAAAACTGGATAACATTTATCGGTCACCATTTTACGTTGCCTGTGCAACTGCTCATTCATCTGTTCTTCTTCATCATCTTTAAACTGCATGGCAGCTTGCATTATCGAGATACCCTCTTCCCTCTTATTTCTCTTTGCTAATTTAATTTCCTTTTGTTTGGCTTCCTTACGCCATAGGCGGAAAGAGTCAAACATCGCCGGCCGGGCTTTCTTCTTAAAAAGTTTAACCTCCAGATTATCCAGAATCTCTGTGTCAAAACTACCATATTGGGGCCATTTTAAAACACCATCTTTCCTGGTGTATCGGATCCATACTTTTTTTTTTTTTTTTTTTTATTGAGCATTTTACGTTATAGCAAATACAACAAACAAACTTGCCAGTTATCATCGTTAATGTGTTACATATAGTATGTAATTAGGTGTCCTACAAAGAGGAACAAATTACAATAGTCAACATGTCATATCGATAGAGAATACTAGCACCTAGACTGGGTACAGGGGCTCAAAAGGGTCACAACATTCTACCTTAGCGTTTAGGGAGGGCGGCCGCGAAATAAAACAGGGGTATCGGTCAGGCTCATGCTAGTGTTAAAGGCATTTCCTCCATGATGTGAGAAGCGAAGAGTGCGATGTAGCCCCCCCCGAAACCCCCCTCCCAGGGATCATTCACTCACGACATCTCCTTCCTATTCCTGGCTCTGTTGTCCCCGGGCCCAGCACACAAACGGATCCCAGATGTCGCGGGGTCTAGACGCAGCCGGCATTAACTCCCAGAATGTTGTTAACTGTGTATGCCCGTAAGATACATCCGCCAGCCAATCCCTCACCGCGGGCACCCTCCGCCTACCCCAGTGGATCGCCACCCGTCTCTTAGCAAACAGTAAAAGTAATGCATGCAGCCTGCGCATTGCTGGCGGAGTGTCCCTGACATATCCTAATAGCCCAAGCAGAGGGGAAGGGGCGTTCGAGCGGCCCACTATCTGGTTTACCGATATAAAAACCTGAGACCAATAATCCTTCAATCTCGGGCAGGACCACGCTATATGTAGAAAAGAGGCCAAGGCCGACCCACATCGCCAAAATTCATCCGTCTCCCTAAGCCCCATTCTTTTAAGGCTGATGGGGGTTCTGTAGAACCTATGTAGGTATTTAAAATGTATTAAACGCAGCTTGTAATTTGGTGAAAGCTCAGCAAGCTGCCCACAGCAGAACTCCCACTGTTCCCCAGAAATCTCAGGCTGCAGCTCCTCGTTCCAATACAGCATAGATTTAGGTGCCACCTCTGGTGTCATGTTTTGCATATGGCGATAAATACGAGTTACTAGCTTTCGAGAAGGGGAACCCACCACCGCCTCCAAAGCTGCAAAGATGGGCGGTGAGTCGGGGAACCCCTTGCACAGTGTCCGGCACGCCGCACGTAGTTTATGGTACAGAAATAATTCAGAAAAGGGCACCGCACCTCCCTCCTCCGGCGCTGGGGGAGGCATAAACTTGCCGTTGGGAAAAAGGTCAGCAAGGGTGCGGAGATTCATCTTATCAATCAGGTGACCAGCTATTCCATCAGCCACACAAGGCAGCATCAGGTTATGCATCAGAGGCAGCGATGGAGCATATAACAGCGGGACCCCGGCTCTCCTACGCAACTCCTCCCATACCCATTGCAGCATCCTAGCCGTATCTACAGCTTCTCTAGGCCGCCTTGCCTTAGCGCATATCGCCACTCCAAGTGGAAGGGGCGCCACCATATCTCGCTCCACCGCCACGTGAGGCTGAAAAGGGACAGGGTGGGTCCAAAAATGTAGGAACTGAGCCTGAGCACAGAGGGCATACAGTTTTATATCTGGAGCACCTAAACCTCCCTGTCGCAGTGGCAGCGCCAGCGTGTCCCACGCTACCCTGGACTGTCCACCCGCCCACACCAGCTCAACCAGGTATGACCTCAGCGTGGCAAAGAAGTGTGCTGCAAGCGGTATAGGTATATTTACGAATAGATAAAGGAATTTGGGTAACACTATCATTTTTGTCAACGCGATCCGCCCAGTTAGTGATAGGGGCAGGGAAGCCCACGATTTCACTTTCTCGCTCAGCCACATCATAGCCCTGCCAAAGTTAAGGCCCCAAATCTCCTGAAGGTCCCTGCTTATCCAAATCCCCAGATATTTGACTTTTTCCGCCTCCCAGCGCAGGGGGTATTCAGAGCACACCTCCGCAGTGCCGTCCGTTAGGGGAAAGATTACCGATTTAGACCAGTTGATGGAGATGCCCGCGAACCCCTCAAAGCGGACAAATTCCCGCAGGATGGGATCCAAGTTGTCCGCAGGATTGGTAAGATAAAGGGTCACATCGTCCGCGTATAGTGATATTAGAAGATTTCTTGAGCTGAATCCTATACCTCTTGCAGCATGATGTTGCCTAATCCTTGCTGCCAGCGGCTCCATAGCTATGGCAAATAGCAGTGGGGAGAGAGGACAACCCTGCCTAGTACCACGCAAAACAGGGAACCGTGCAGAAACCAGACCATTCACTCGCACTCTGGCTGTAGGTAAAGTGTAAAGCAGGCAAATTTTTCTAAGCAGCAGCGTACTGAAACCCATCCTTTTTAGTATATGAAATAAATATGGCCATTCAATAGTGTCGAAGGCCTTGGTTGCATCTAAAAACACCGCGGCAGCTCTAACTTCGGGGTGTAGGTAATGTAATGCAGCGAAAATCGTTCGCAGGTTGTGGGAGGTCGCCCTTCCTGGTATAAAACCGGATTGGTCTGGAAGTGCGACCATCGACAGCATTGGCTGCACCCGATTCGCGAGTAGTTTGGCCAAAATTTTCACATCTACATTAATCAGAGATAAGGGCCTGTATGAGTTTAGATCGTCAGCAGGTTTATCCGGCTTCAACAGCGTAATAATCAGCGCTTCGCGCATAGTGGGAGGTAACACCCCTCTCTCCAGGGCCTCCTCGTACACAGCCAGCAACCGGGAGCGACAGCTCATCTACATATGCCTTATAGAAAGCTGTTGTAAGACCATCAGGTCCCGGCGCCTTATCAGGCGGCAGGCTCCTGATAACTTGTGCCACATCTCCGGCATCTATTGGAAGGTCCATATATTCTCTGTGGTTATTATTGAGCCATACCAATGCAATGGAATCTAGATAGGATATAAGCCCCCCCGGACATTCATCTTGAGTGTTAGTATATAAACGGGAATAGAACTTGGAGAATGCTCCTACAATGTTCTCCTTGTCATGAAGCAGTTCGCCATCAGTTGTGCGCAGTTCATGAATATATGTCGCGGGACGCGGCGGTCAAATCATATTTGCTAGGACCTTCCCCGGTCTCCCTCCTTCGCCGTAACACCTCGCCTCCGCATATTTCCCCAGAAACTTTACCTCCCTCAATGCCTCCTCTTCATATTCCAATAGTTTGGTCTTCAACAGCCCCGCCGCCTCTGACTCCCCAGCCTCAAAGAAAGTGCTCTCGACTCGTTTTATATCGGCTTCAAGTGCTACCAGAGTGCCCCGTATCGCCTTCAATATCCCTGCCTGCCGGGCTATACATTGGCCTCTAATAACGACCTTGAAGGCCTCCCACAGAGTCGCCTCCGTGTCCACCGACCCCGCATTACGCTCAAAATAGTCAGCAATGTCGGTTTGTATCTCCTCTCTGAATGCAACATCAAGTAGTGCCTGGGGTGGGAGTCGCCATGAGAATGCCGGGGAAGGACCCCCAGGGAGTAGCAACCTCAACATACAGGGCGCATGATCGGACAGTGTACGGGGCATGTGCTCTACCTGCGACGTCCACAGTGCAACATCTCGCGACACGAGCCAGAAGTCAAGACAGGACCACGCGCCGCTATAGGACGATATACAGGTGCCCTCCCTCAGGTCCCCATGTCTACCTCGCCATACATCAACCAGCGCGCCCTGCAGCATTATTTCTCGTAGGGCGGAACCCGCCAACGGATTCAATGTGCGAGCCACCCCCTTCCTATCCACACTGTCATCAAGTACGGCATTGAAATCACCTCCCCATACAATTGTGTCGCATCCAGTGGTTTTCACCTGCCCCCAAAGCCTATGGAAGAACCCTGGAGAGTCTGCATTAGGCCCATATACAGCCACGAATACAACCGAAACACCGCACACAATACCCTGTACCCAAACATATCTCCCTTCTGGGTCACATTGAACTGCACCCTCCCGCCAGTCCAGCCCGCGTCTTATAAGTATCGCCACCCCTCGGGCATAGTTGGAGTAGATAGCTGAATAAACATGACCCCATCTAGTGTGACGCAGTCTTTGAGCAGGGGAGGTGTTCAAATGTGTTTCCTGCAATAGGCAGACATCCACCTCATGCCGCACCAAATATGCATGTACCAACCTAGTCTTCCTGTGGTCGTTGAGCCCCCTAACATTCCAGGTGAGGCAGTTCAAGGTTTTATCCACTCTAGGCATTTCTCTCTAACATCTTGTAAAGTGTAATAAGACATGTTGACAATGACCAGGCTGTACGTGCAGGACACCACACAGGTAGCATATAATAGATATTGGCAATAAACAACAAGATAACAACCCCCACTAAACTCCCCCCACCCACTCCAACCCCCCAACCGGGTCGTAGATTACTCTTCCCATTCCTATCCCCAAAGAGACATTTTAATAAGCAAGGGAACATTCCCGAGGGGGTGTGGCGGTGCCGGCTACTCCCCCGTGTGAAATGGGGTGGCTGGAAGATCAGCAGGGGATCCTCACCGCTCAAAACCTAGTAATTAAATCTATCTAGAATAGCAGATGACAAGGTCGAACAGCAGGCAACACAAATGCGTCTCCATCTCTAGCGGGTAGAAGGCACTTTTAACTAGGAGCAGTTCCCCACAGGGGATATTAGGTTGGATCAACGTTTACTCATTGTCGCTGAGCCTGCTGTTCTCTGTCCCCACAGCGTCCCTGGAGCGTTGTGCGGATTTGAGTCCCACATGTTTAGCGAACTTCAACGCCTCCTTGGCAACAGTGAATATGTGGGCAGACCCTTCGAAGGACACCTTCAATTTAGCCGGGTAGAGGAGGGAGTACGGGACCTGCGCCTGCAGAAGAAGCCGCTTTGCAGGCAGAAACTCACAGCGGGCAGCCTGTACAGCCGGGGTGAAGTCAGGGTAAAATGAGATGTTATTTCCTTTGTGCGTAATGGATCCTCTCTCCCTTGCCATCTTAAGGATCAAATCTCTGTCTTGGTAGTTCAGGATTCTTGCAACTATGGGTCGGGGCGGCGCACCCACGGGGGGCTTCTGGCTCAGCGACCTCTGCGCCCTCTCAACCGCAAACACCGCCGAGAGGCTGGGGTCAAACAGTTCGTGTAGGAGTTCAGTGATATATGTTTCCATTTTATTTATGGCAGTGGTCTCCGGAATTCCTGTGATGCGTAGATTATTGCGCCGGGACCGTGCTTCCAAGTCCTCATTCTTTGCATGGATTATTCCTAATAATTTGTCCATGTGCAGGAGTTGGTCCCTTGTTTCTACTTGAAACTCATGACATTCTGACTGGCGGGTCTCCGCAACTAACCAAAACTGTTGCCAGGGTGCAAGTCAATGTCCATTATGCCATCCACCAGTGCAGGTCGGCGGAAGGGGGACCCCCACGTACTCCTCTCCGTACTCACGAGACAATCGGACAGGTCCGCGCAGCACCTTTTGCCCAGCTGTGTCTGTTCGCAGGCCCCCAGGCGCCTCCCCTCTACTTCTTCGGAGCGCGCTATTCATGGCTCAGGGCAGATCAAACGCTTCCACCTTTTTGAACGCACCAATTTCCTCCACAGGGCGCCCACGGTATCTACGAGACTCCTTGATGGTGCACAGCCTCTCTACAGTTCACGCACCACCTCACTCTGTTCTCGGCACTTTTGGCCCCAAATGGCGGCCGCCACCTCTAAAGTCCGCCTCATCGACTCCCGCCGCAGGCCCAGCGTCTCCGTCCGTCGGAGCGCAGTCCAAATGTCACCCTTCTTGCCGCCTTCGGGGGTCCCACATCTTGTCGGCGTCGTCCGCACTTTCCGGCAGCATCCCGCGCTCAGAGCCGCCACCCGGCAGCGCGGCCACGCGATCCTACCTCCCAGGCAGCCCGGGGCCGCTCCAGCTCCTCAGCTCCGGCAGGATCCCCCGGGCAGCTTATCAATGCCGGGACCTTCCGCGTCCCGGCTCCGCCACGGCTCTGGTCCCGCCGCCAGTACACGCCCCCGGCCCGAGTCAGGGCTCCTCCACCAGCGGGCTCCGTCAGACGCCGCCGCCGGCTCCGCTCTCAGGCCGCACTTTCCCCCAATTCCACGCAGGCCATAAAATAAAACAATTCACATGTTGTCACCTGCGTCGCACCGTCATCCGCACATTAACACAGGTTTTGGCAGTTTGGGCTCGCCCCGATGTTAAGGATTATTAAAGGATTACAATCCGGCCGGCGGAGCACACTCAAAGAGCGGCCATCTCGCTGCTCAGCAGGCCACGCCCCCGTGTATCGGATCCATACTTCATTATATGTGAGGGGGCCTATGCCATGTTTCACATATAGTTCATAGGTTGGAGTTCCAATCGGAGGAACCGGACACGAGTCCTCCAATCGGGAATCCCTATTATAACCAAGACAAAACAAATTTCCATGTCTGCTAAGACCAGGCATCTTCGCTCTCCAGTCTAGCTTCAAACTTCAAAGGATTATCGAATACGATAGTCTTGTGAATACACGAATCCCTGGGCTTTGGTACTTGCAAGTTCCAAATCAAAGATCCCAAGGGGATACCAAACTAAGAACCAAACTAAGGACTGGGAGACGCTCCACTTATACTCAACTGAGGTATCGATGACGTCACCAGAAGACTCGTTTATCGTTTCGCTTTACCAAACCATCAAGGGTCCAAAACAGGGCGATAGTCAGGGCAGCAGTCCTTCGTAGCTGTCGGGAAGCGGGGAACCTCGCAGCAAAGACTTTCGGACCACGTCGACATACAGGGGTCGATGAAGTGGCGGCCTTCCTCCAGAATTTTCACACAAAGCTCCTCACGAACCTCTGGCTTGGACTGGTACCGCTGAAATCGCCCCACGTTGGGCGCCATCTGAAGTACTGGGTTTTTCAGAACCTAGTGGTGCCAGGGAACACACCCTAAGACTTCGAGTCCTTCCTGTTTTAGACTACAGAAACACAGAGTCTTCTTGGTGAAGTCAAAGATCTTGTTTATTGGCTGCAGCCAGTAACAGGTATCCTAGAAGTACAACACAGTGTATATTCTCAGGAGACTTCTCCCCTTGCAAAGCTAACCTTCTCTTTTATACAAAATATTATGCTTTAGGCAAACATCCCTTATTTTACAGTTGACCATTCACATATTTTCACTACAAAGAAATAGCAGGGTTATGATGACAAGCCCATATTTCAGTTTGTCCAGCCCTCAATCAATTACCCGGCAAGGCTCAGTACTTTCATCAGATATCGACGGACCCCCAATATAAACAGGCACCTCCTCCTTGTAAAGCAAGTCATAAAGAAAGAAACAGGGACAGGTGCGTGTAAGATTAGGCATGGTTTGTGTGTGATGAAAGGTTTTATGATGTGCTGTGCCTTGATACTAATCTCATTCGGCCACTGGGAAAGAAACTGGCCGAACAGGTTTGGCTTCAGGCAGTGGAGTCAGCTTGCCCAGGTCACAGAGGAGTCAGCAAAGATGTACGTGTCCTTCAGACTCGTTTTCGGCATTAGTCATTGGCCTATGTGAGGGCAATCACAAAATGGCTGTCGTTTAAATGGAACCCGAGGGTTCAGGACGGAAACTCTGATATTCGGGTGATTTCGTCACCCGAATATGAATACAATGCTTGTGCATACTATTCTAATCATTCTCGGTCTGCTGATACCAAAATCGTTGTGATACGACGATGTTTATAACACGGGTCCAGAATTTTCAGTACCACAGTAGGCAGCCAGGTCTGCCCTGAGGAGTTCAATGTTGCATTCGTGCACGCGTTGACTGGATTGCAGTTGTAGGTGTTGGGTCAACTGTATTACAGCTGTGCTGATTTCCTTCTGTGTTTTCTGTAGTTCCTGCAAGATAGATGTTAGGGCTTGCATAGCAGCTGCCTGATCTGCAAATGACGTCATGCACGAACGCACCCCCTCAAGGCAGATTGCCATTGTTTGCATCCCCACCGCACCTCCTTGGCCAGCTCCCGCTCTACACCAACTACAGTTCTTTCAAAGCTGGTGCCAGTGTCGTCAGAGTCCTCAGCTGTGCAGGAGCTGGCAGGTCTCACAATTGGGGTGGTGGGTGGTTCTACTGTGATGGCTGCTTGTTCTGTGCTCCTCCTTGTGACTGAAGGTGGGGTCTGGAGGGTTTCAAGGACCTTTTGGATGGTCTCCTGGGGAATGTTTATGGGCTCGTCATCCATGTCATCAGGGAAATCAGGGACAGGCATATCGGCAGGAGTCCATGTTCCTCTGCAATGAAACAGGGTACAATTAGTGTGTCTGTGTTGTGACAAATTTGCCATAACATGCAAGCCTTTTGATGACTTTACTTTGTGCTCTGGTTTGTTATTGGTATCTGCTGTCCTTCATATGGGCATTGTTATAGGCCTATGGCCCACCTGTGTGTCACATGTATGATATAGAGTTATCAGACTTGTCTGCCTAATCGCCTCGAGGTGTTACTTTGTACCAATTAGGGAATAGCCATCTTTTTGTCCTACTCGACCCTCCGTGTATAACTATTCTTATGGTGATACCTTTCACTGGCTGTGGGTGTTGTGATTGCCCTGGCAGCACACTTGCCTCTCAGGACCTGCCCCAAAATCTTTTTTTTCACATTGACCTAATTGTAATTGTTATGTGGCATATCCTATGCATGGCAATGTTACGATGTGATATGGATGTTGACATTGTTAATGTTTCCAGCTGATGTTGGGTAATGTGTGTTTAATTGGATTGCCCTGTTTATCGTATCAATGTCCTATTTGGTCCTCAGACTGTGCAGGTGTGTTTCAGTGACCAGTTGCATGTGTCCCCTCCTCAATGTTGTTGTCTGAGCAGTATGACATTAGTGATGTTGCCTTGTTAGCCAGGCACGTGAGTTACCCTGACGTATGCAGCATGTGTGTGTCCTTAGTGCTGTGTGGCTCCTATTGCTGTTTACTTTGGCTGATGTATGTGTCAACTATGGGCATTGACATTTGAGTGTACTGGTGCCTTCTTCTTATTTCTGGAAATAGTTGCAGATGTCATCCTCACCCCCTAATTTAGGTATATATGTTCCATGGGGAGGTTACTGCCATTGGCTACTATAGCTACACAGAGATCAGAGGTGTTAGTGTCAACTGTTGTTGCAGTTACATTGCAGTTGTTGTTTTGGCTACTGGATTACTGATAGGGACCTAGATTATGTAGGATATATTTTGACTGACGAGTGCCAGGATATAAGTTTGACGTAGTGGCCTTCACACCTGTCGAAGCTTTCCCTTAGCTCCATTGTTGTCATGACAGCATGCCCCCATAGGACTGTTGTTGGTGCTGTGTTATGTCATGCCCAGCTTCTGTCTGTGCTGGGCATGCCCCCCTGCTGTGCCCTTTTACCCATGCCACTCCTTATATATGCTGACTTTACATGCATTGTGTAGTAGGTATTCCCCCCGCTCACAGTTGACATTATTGCATTTTAATTCCCCATGCGACTTACCCTGCATGTGTGTTGTCTCGTGGTAGTCTGCGCTGTCCTGTCCTTGAATCCCTGTGACGATCTCCTCAGGAATGATGGCTGCGAACATCTCCTCCATGTGGTCCAGGGCCTCCTGGTGTGCTGGACTCCCACCTCCAGTCTGCAGTGCTGCCTTCCTGTTCCTGGCCATTTTTTCTTTTGTCCTGCGTTTGCAGTCATGCCAGCGTTTCTTACACTCTGTGACTGTCCTGCGTACTTCAGCCACACTGTTGATCTTGTCAACAATTTGTTGCCATATGGCCTCTCTCCTGCTGATTGGCAACTTAGAGGTGATGAACAGTTGGTGCTGGTGTTCCGTCACCTCTTTAAGCAGGATTTCCTGCTCCTCTGCACTGAAGCGACACTTTCTTTTTTTTCTATATATGTCCTGGTTCCTGTATGGATCATCCTGGCTGGTTCCTGGTCTGCTGTCATCTTCCTGGGGTCTGTAGTGGCATCTGGGATCCATTTTGGCTCTCCTCTGCTGAAAGGGCAGTGTTCGCGGGTAAATTTGACACTATTGCGTCCAAAAAAACGGCACTTTCCAGGTTGCGCTGTCGTAAATCGACCCACAGTCATTTACGTCGCGTTAACGTTGTTTTCCTTTACGACTTGACGCCGCTGTGTGCGTAAAAAAAAAATGACTCCCACATGTTGGTTGCGCCGCCGTGCGTCAAGGTAAAAATTTGATACCCGCACGGCGCATCGAAATGGCGTTAGCCGGCGTTAAACTTTTTGACACAAAGCTGCGCCGGCGCAGCTTTGCGTCAAAAAGTATAAATATGGCCCTGAATGAATCTGTATCCCTCAAATCCAGAACACAGAGGGGCATATTTATAATCCGTTTGCGCCGAATGTGCGTCAATATTTTTGAAGCACAATCAGCACAAACGTTGCCCCATATTTAAACCCTGACGCCCGAGCCCGCGGACGATAAAAATCTGCAGTGTGCGCCATTTTCTGGAAGCGGCAACCCGCCCTGCATTAATGATATGCAGGGTAGGTGTTCCCGTCCAAAAAACGACGCACGCGGCCGTGCGTCGTATTTATGCTTCCGGGCAAAAATGGCTCTCGCCAGGAGGTGGAGCAAAAAAATGACGCAAAGGCCGATGTGCGTCAAAATTTAACGCCTGGGTCAGGGGAGGCGTTAAAATGGGGCAAACACACCTGTATTTAATCAGAACAAACAACAGAGCAGCAGAGCAGCAGAGCAGCAACAGGGAGACATGGAGGTGATTTTTATCCAGCGTGCACGTAGACGCAGAGCCCTGCAGCAACAACAGCAGCTACAACAACAACAGCAGGGACCCCAAAGGCAGCGCAGAAGGCAGGAGAGGATATTCTGCCCAAGAACAACCCTGCATGGCGTCAGGGAACACGACATCATACAGAGGTACCGGTTGAACTGGCAGGCCATTCAGCAGCTGCTAAGAAATATTGAACAGAAGTTGGCCCCAACTTAAGTGACACCCCACACCATCCCAACAGAAACAAAGCTGCTTGCCGTACTTCACCTGCTGGCAAGTGGCTCGTTTCAAACAACTGGTGCCCTGGTTGGTGGAATATCACAACCATCATTCTCCGCATTTCTGCCAAAAGTACTGGATGCCATCATTCGCCTGACACCCCTCCACATCTGCTTCCCTAACACACTGCAGAAGCAGCAGGAAACAAAACAGGGGTTCTACGCCATCAGTAGCTTCCCACACGTCCTTGGTGCAATCGACTGCACACACGTACGCCTTGTGCCACCTGCTGCAACAGAACACCTCTACCGCAACAGGAAGCACACACATTCAATCAACGTGCAGGCCATAGTCGATCACCAAGGATTGATCAGCAACATTGTGGCTAAATATCCTGGAAGTGTACATGACGCATTCATCTTCCGTCACTCTACCATCAACCAACACTTCCAGGATGGACGGTATGGCAATGGACTACTTGTTGGTAAGTACAAAAACCTACTTATATACACACTGCACAGCAACCCTCTGGACACACAACACATACACCACAATAGCAACAACTAGCCAGGAACACAGAGAGGTCCTCACATCACTAGCCATGTTTCTTAAGTCACCATTGAACCTGTCACACATTGGAATTTACTGTACAGCTTAATGTGAAGACATTAATGAGTGTGGTTGCCTAAATGTCACCTTGCAAATTGTAAGTGTCACAATAACCTATACATTAATACATTGCATCAGTCTAAAGGTATGGGATGTCCAGGGTACTTTCATATGAACGTGTTAACTACACTTTCAATTTTAACTCTGCATGGAACTATCATCTCACCCCCTGTGAAGACACACGGACACCTGTATCACAAGTCACAATGCTAGGGAGGACACACTGTACTGCAAATCCCAAAACATACTGCTGACAAACGGTTAGCTAACAAACACTTGCTCAGCCAAGGAAAAAACTCAATGCAAAAGTTTTAGCCTACAAGTATAGGTTGTCACACTAGTACACAAAAGAGTCACAGACAACACAACCAGCTGATCAGGGGTATGGCATCCAGCCTTGGCTAATGACACCATTTGGGAACCCGACTACTGCTGCAGAGCTGGCATACAACGACGTCCATAAGAGGACACGCAGCATTGTTGAGTAGACCTTTGGGATCCTCAAGTCAAGGTTCAGCTGCCTTGACATCACTGGCGGTACATTACCTTCCACAGAGGCCAACAGGAGTACAAATGTGGCAATCACACATGCCTGATCCAGACACCTGAGACATTCTCTCACTCAGCACAAAAATGTAGCTCATTTGAAAGTCTCATTACACGTGTTCATTGACAGGATGGGACCATCCATGTGTACGTGACCATGTCCTCAATGGCTTCTCTCCATTTTTGCTACAAACAATGCCCAATTGGAACAAGATTAGTTACAGTGACAACATATACCCAGACAGTTGATAGTGGATCTGCATTGGACCACACATATAAACATATGCCATCCAATCAACCAAATATTTGCAAGCAGCCGATCACAGTAGTGTCCCAGTTCCAACCTAGCAGGAAGAATGAAACATGCCACTAAACCAGGTAATGCATAAAGGGCCACATATATCAACAACCTATTTGTCATCAGCACATGAGGAACACCGAGATTTAGCAAAAAATGTCAATGCAAAATGGTATGTCAGATTGCTCCAAATAATCAATAGGGCAAACGTCAAATGGGCAAATGGGATTATTGAATGGCTAACAGTGAATCATACCCTATGGCCTTCCATGAGCCTGCTGCTGCAGGTTTAGCATAACAGAATAAATGAAAGCCGTGGATAAATTAGCAAATCTGGAAGGGCAAACCCTAGGGTGCTGGGGGCCTAAGTCCACCTCTACCGCCCCCCAAATATACAAGAATTATGTACATGTGAAGTACACACATGCATAAGGCGCATGTGTGGCCTACATGTCAAATGTAAAACACATATAAGATACACAAAATCATTATTAGGACATGGTTAGCCCCATAAAAAGTGTAAGTGACAATTGCACTACCTGTCTGGACTATAGATAATTGGATTACCGTGATAAATGTGGACACATTGTTGCTAAGGAATACATCCTGGTATCCCATTCATCATTTGAAATTAGCCATCAGCAATTACCCAAAATAAGTGTAAAAATATGGGTAATAACCATTTTGAGCAATCATTACTATTACACTGTGAATGTCTTCTATACATCCAATAAGGGACATGTGTCATAGCTAACCCCAAATGTGTATCACTTAGCACCGTTTGGTCATGACAAAATTCCTTTCACAATTTGACAAAATTAAGACATATTTGTCAAAATGCGTCATATTTCCACGCATAAAGCATAGGTGACATAATTTGTTGACGTACAGGAGTGCACAGAATGCAGAGTCAAAAAATATCATATTAAAATTAATAGATTAATAAGCTGCATTACATGGCCACCATATTTTCTATGATGCGTCATATTTCCACGCATACAGCATGGGCGTCATAATTTTTTGACGTACAGGAGTGCACAGAATGCAGAGTCAAAAAATATCATATTAAAATTAATAGATTAATAAACTGCATTACATGGCCACCATATTTTCTATGATGCGTCATATTTCCACGCATACAGCATGGGCGTCATAATTTTTTGACGTACAGGAGTGCACAGAATGCAGAGTCAAAAAATATCATATTAATAATAATAGATTAATAAGCTGCATTACATGGCCACCATATTTTCTATGATGCGTCATATTTCCACACATACAGCATGGGCGTCATAATTTTTTGACGTACAGGAGTGCACAGAATGCAGAGTCAAAAATTATTTTCATATTTGGTTCTCATATTTGCCAGCAATTTACATTTCAACTCTAGAACTGTAAAATCAGCCTCACACAAATGTAAGGGAACAATTTAGAAATTATTTTTGACTCTGCATTATGTCCACTGTTATGCGTCAAAAAATATGACGCACAATCTGTATGCGTGAAAATATGACGCATAACGGAAAAATAAATACGGCGGCCATTTTATGCAGGATGTGATGTAATAGGATATCCTGTTTACAGAAACTGTACTGTGAGTGTACTTTCACTTTCACTTTGCAGTCTCAGATTATTCTAGACTGTGTGGCTGTGTGAAAAGTGTTGTCCTGTGTTTTAGTGCTTTTGTGTCCAGTGTACCTTCTCTATTGTGCTTTTGTGATCATTGTCTTGTTGTCTAATATTGTCTGAGTCTGTTTTGTATACTTTTGTCAAATCCAGTGTTTCTTTTTTTGTCTGTGGGAATCTGTTCTGGGTAGTTTAAATTTGGGGTTAGTTGGGCTATTTTTCTTAAGTTTTCTTTTTTCTTCACTACTCTACCTTTCCCCATTTCCCCCTTTTCCTTTTTGTTCCAAATTTTTCACCTTTGTAATTGTAAAGATGTCAGGTAGGCCACGGCTTGCCAGGATGGGTGAGGAGGAATTGAGGGGATTTATATGGCTTGTTTGCCATTTCCTCCCACTCATGCTGGAGGCTGGGGGCCGTGTGATACAGGGGTATCACACGGAGGCACATAAAGTCCGGTGGGGGAAGGTGCGCCATCACTTGGTCCGGGTCTACGGTAGCCTGAGGAATGACCATCAACTCAAGCACCGCTGGGCTGATCTGATATCCAGGGAGCAGGATCTTCTGGACCACCTGGGAATCAGGATTGGTGGCCATGTTGGTGAGTACAAATCAATTACATGTGAATAATTGAAAGCTGTGTGGGGACATGTGATGATTGTTACCCAATCTGCTAGATAAGTAGCTGACTGTGTGTAATGCTAGGGAAACCTACTGGGTAATTGTTGCACAATGTGTAGGAAGACAAATGCTAGCAGTCAGATAGCTCATGTTTTCAACACATACCGGATGCCTGTAGCTGTATGTAATGTAGTGTTGCCTTTGTGTCAGACAAGCGACACGTTAATGCCTCTATTTGAACTCTACAGGTCATAATTGCCAGTGAAAAATGGATGTTGAAACATCATACCTACATATGTAGACGCCATAGCCAGACAGAAATTTGTAAAACCATTATGATGCTATAAATGAGTGGTGCCTTCACGTCAATTGAAGTTAGCTATGTTGTCCACACATATGTCACATGTGTGTCTGGTTGGTGTGTGTTGAAAATGACCACATAGGCTGTTTGAGTTTGAGGGGTCATGCAGTCCTCAAGTAACCAGCTTTTGGATGTCTCTCTGGGATGCACATGATGAGATGAATGCACCCCGATATTGTTGGGGCATACTAATGGAGGTGTATCTTTGACACCACATGACTGTCCTGACCACTGCATGTGTGTAGTAGGGTGTGTAACTGTAGCAGGAGACTCATCCAATGTAAATGTTGATTAAGAAATCTTCCATGAAGTATGAGCATGTGTCAAAGTGTTTCATTACGCATGTCATATTCTCACATTGCCATTGTAACTGCAATTGTTTGTCAGTGCACAGAGTCAGAGTATATTCTTCCTTCCATGCTTTACAGGTGGACCTGCACCGTACACCGTGGGAGAGGTGGCTCATTTTGAGGACCCCGACACCTACAGTGAGTGTGGCATGAGTGCTATTTTTATTGTTTGCTAGTGATGCATGATGGACTACTGTGTGTTCAACAGAATTCAAGGTTTGATGCACTGTCCGTTCATTGGTATTGTTGCATTAGTGGGATTTCAAATATCACTTCAGTTTCTGTAGACCAATGCTTATCCATCTCTCAGATTTTGGGTCTGTAGGCCATTCCAGTAGGGCCCGCTATGGGGAGTGGGATGAGTCATGTGGAATACACTGGTTAATGTAAGAGTTGCTCTGGGACTTGGCTTGGACTGAGTCTGCATTTCAGACTGACATTCTCCCAGATAGCTTCTGCAAAAGGCTTGTCTTAAATATGCAGCTTCCCTAGTTGAGGATGGACTGAGTACACTGTAGGTTGGATCTTCCGGGGGAATGTACTTCCACAAGTTGAACTAGAAGTGTGTGGGACTAGAGTGCAATGGCCTAGGTGTTCATTCTACTCATGATCATGGGTGTTCTTGCTCCTCTGTGTGTGTGTTAAAATATGCCTCACTGGTAGTATGTGATGTTGGCCTAAGTCAGTGCATTTTGACATGTGTGGACCTTGGATAGGACAAGGTTTGGCTGATTCCAAATTGTTGCTAGCCCTTCATTGGTGTTGTGTGTGGAGGCAAATACTTGTTGACCTTTCTATACAGTCCTGGGTGTGCATTGAATCTGGGATTGTTGGTTGTTCTTCCCACCCCACCCTCAAAGACTGCTATGTGATTGGGAATAGGGTACCTAGGACTGTAGCAACCAGTATGTTACACATACTTGTGACCTTTAGCAACTTTGTTTAGAACCTAGTGTACACATTCGGTTATGGCACATGAGTTCAATATTTGCAAACAAAACTTTACAAATGGCATTGAGTAGGGTTGTGATAGTTATCACATAGAGTGACATATGTAGTGAAGTCAGTATGCGGAAGAGGTTCAGCCATAATGTCAGCTGCATTAGCCATTATTTGGAAGAGAAGTTTAGGCTGATGTCACCCATCATGTAGAGACATGGATATGCTAGGTGTGAGATGCCCTTTTGTATGCAGGCTTCACATGTACTTCCTCTGAGACTTTCAATGAACTATGTTGTGACAATCGCTGTAACAAATACAGTACAAGTAATGTGCAATTGACCCATTGTGCTATTCCACCCAATGCATTTCCTATGGTAAATAGTTGCCATATCTCTTCACAGCTGCAAACATGAGTGCCGCAGAGAGACACCAGTTTGAACGGCGTACAATGCGATACCGGCACATCCTGCAGGTGCAGTCGGGGTTCAGGAGGATGGCTGGCAAATACCAAGCCGATCGGGCCTCTGGGGCATGGTGGGCCTCACCACAGGGTGGCCCTACATTGCCCACAACAGCCACCACCACCACATCCACCAGGTCTCCCCAAGTGGCCCCAGCTACGGCAGGGACAGTTGACCGTGCCTCGTCAGCATGACCTGGACCCAGCCATATCCAACACGCAGGACAGTCCAGTGGGCATACAACTACTGCCACACCGTCCACCTCGGCCAGCACACAGACTGCAGCAGCCCCTCCTGTAGACCCAGCGGCATTCCTGGCATTAAGCCGTAAAATGGACAAAGTTATTTCAAAGGTGGACAAGCTAAGCCAGGATGTGGCATATATTAAGAAAAGGGTTCGGTCCATCAGGCGGACCCTACGGAGGGCCAACCTCTAGGACATTTTGCATGTTTTACATTTACCCCTCCCCTCTCTCCTCTTTCCTTTTTGTACTGATAGTTGGGTTTTGGGGATTAGTGTTAGGTTAGTGTAGGTTGTTAGCTTAGTTAGTGTTAGGGAGGAGGGAGGGGGTCCTTATTCTTTCTATTTTTCTTTTTTGTGTGGGTGGGTGGGGGTCAATGTTGGGATTCCTGTTTGCTTATTAAAAAAAAAATATATATATATATATATATATATAAAAAAAATTATTAAAAAAATATACAAAAAAAATCTGATTGTTTAGGATAGTATAGTATGTGTGTAGGTTAGTATGTGTTGTCCTGCATGTGTCCTGTCTCATAATTGTGGGTGGGGGGTTGATGTTTAGATCGATTCGTTATATGTGTAGAGTAAGTTTAGCTTAGGTTAGTTAGGGACAGTTGTGGGTTAGGAGTAGTCAGGTTAGATTAGTGTAGGTATGACTTTTCCCTTAGTTGCCTCTGGTGTGAATACATAGGAATAAATATATAGTTAACCCTTTGCATTATGCGTTAACTGCTACTTGATCATGGCCTTGACATCAGTGTAGGTGAATGTTTTTCTATGACATTTGTGTCCTATGCTACACACCACAGAGCATGGAGGTTTAACATGGCAGCTACCCCTGTGCTAACTTGGTAAGTATCCACCATTTGGGAGACCCACCATTGGTCGTTTACATCAATCACCAAGGATTGGTGTTGATGAGTAGGTATTCTACATCACAAAGTGTGCTTCCAGACTTGGTATTGTGGCTAATTTATTAGATGGGACTGCAGTGTGATGTTCAGGGAGATCTTTGTAGATGAGGTGTTGTTAACACTCTTGTCATGTTGCCTTCATTGCTGACATAGATCAAGTGTGTAAAAATTCAGCATGACTTCCCTTCATGGAAGTATACTCAGAAAGGGAGATTGATGCCGTGTTTATTTGTGTTTGCTTAGATTATGCTGCATAATTTCATGTTTTAGTATTGCATGGTGCTTACATTTCTCAGCCACCATTAGTTGACTTGAATTGCTATAGATGGAGCATTATTCTGTCCAGCAAAGCATGATTGTGTGTGGTTTGTCCCTTCATCAGTTATTCTCCTCAGGATGGTAAGGCTATGATGCAATCCTGGCCACTCCACAGATGTATCAGACTACATGATGTCAGGACAGTTGTATTGACAAGCTACATGGTTGTCACACAGGCACTTTAGAGTTATCTACTGCACAGTTGATGTGTCAAATAACACAGAGACATATTAGGTGTGCAAGTGCTATTTATTGATAGGTGCTGTAGTGCAAAATGTCCATTGTCCATGTTTGCTGAGTCCGTTCTGGTGCATTCTTACATGGTGATTCTACAGAAGGGGTGTGGATGATGCTCCTGACATGCTGGGGTGATGTCACAGACAGTGCAGAGGGACAGGATTTGCCGAATAGTAGGAGAGAGACATTCACTGGCAATGGTGACAAGTCATACAGTGGTTAGCAGAACAGTCATTGAGTGTAGTTGTAGTAAGACTGGCATTTGACAAAACGTAGGACCTTGGTCAAAGTAGGCCATGGTGCAGGGACTAGTGCTTCTGGGTAGTCTTCCGTGAGAATGTGATCTGTTCCATGTCTTCTTCTTCTGATGTGTGTGTTGCCTGGTTTGTCCTTGTTGTTGTTGGTTGTGAAGGGGCAACACACACCTCAGTGTTAGAAGACGTGGAGTCAGACATCCCAGGGGCTGCTCCCTGTGAAGTTCTTAAGGGCAGTACTGCTGCAAGGAGGCCCTGCTGGTTTTTGAGAATAGCAGCCACATCACGATGGTAGGCAGCCAGGTCGGCCCTGAGGGGTTCAATGTTGCATTCGTGCACGCGTTGACTGGATTGCAGATGTAAGTGTTGGGTCAACTGTATTACAGCTGTGCTGATTTCCTTCTGTGTTTTCTGCAGTTCCTGCAAGATAGATGTTAGGACTTGCATAGCAGCTGCCTGATCTGCAAATGACGTCATGCACGAACGCACCCCCTCAAGGCTGGCTGCCATTGTTTGCATCCCCACCCGCACCTCCTTGGCCAGCTCCCGCTGTACACCAACTACAGTTCTTTCAAAGCTGGTGCCAGTGTCGTCAGAGTCCTCAGCTGTGTAGGAGCTGGCAGGTCTCACAATTGGGGTGGTGGGTGGTTCTTCTGTGATGGCTGCTTGTTCTGTGCTCCTCCTTGTGACTGAAGGTGGGGTCTGGAGGGTTTCAAGGACCTTTTGGATGGTCTCCTGGGGAATGTGTATGGGCTTGTCATCCATGTCATCAGGGAAATCAGGGACAGGCATATCGGCAGGAGATCCATGTTCCTCTGCAATGAAACAGGGTACAATCAGTGTGTCTGTGTTGTGCCCCTTTACCCATGCCACTCCTTATATATGCTGACTTATATGCATTGTGTAGTAGGTATTCCCCCCGCTCACAGTTGACATTATTGCATTTTAATTCCCCATGCGACTTACCCTGCATGTGCGTTGTCTCGTGGTAGTCTGCGCTGTCCTGTCCTTGAATCCCTGTGACGATCTCCTCAGGGATGACAGCTGCGACCATCTCCTCCATGTGGTTCAGGGCCTCCTGGTGTGCTAGACTCCCACCTCCAGACTGCAGTGCTGCCTTCCTGTTCCTGGCCATTTTTTCTTTTGTCCTGCGTTTGCAGTCATGCCAGCGTTTCTTACAGTCGGTGACTGTCCTGCGTACTTCAGCCACACTGTTGATCTTGTCAACAATTTGTTGCCATATGGCCTCTCTCCTGCTGATTGGCAACTTAGAGGTGATGAACAGTTGGTGCTGGTGTTCCGTCACCTCTTTAACCAGGATTTCCTGCTCCTCTTCACTGAAGCAACACTTTCTTTTTTTTCTATATATGTCCTGGTTCCTGTATGGATCATCCTGGCTGGTTCCTGGTCTGCTGTCATCTTCCTGGGGTATGTAGTGGCATCTGGGATCCATTTTGGCTCTCCTCTGCTGAAAGGGCAGTGTTCGCGGGAAATTTGATGCTATTGTTCAAAAAATGGCGCTTTCCGGGTTGCGCTGTCGTAATTCGACCCACAGTCATTTACGTTGCGTTAACGTTGTTTTCCTTTACGACTTGATGCCGCTGTGTGCGTAAAAAAAAAATGACTCCCACCTGTTGGTTGCGCCGCCGTGCGTCAAGGTATAAATTTGACGCCGGCACGCGTATCGAAATGGCGTTAGCCGGCGTTAAAAATGTTGGCGCAAAGCTGCGCCGGCACAGCTTTGCGTCAAAAAGTATAAATATGGCCCAGAGTGACTCCAAGAGCTAGTTGGCTGGCCTCCTGATCTCAAGCCTCAGGGACAAAATAGGTTTTCCACAACCTTGCCTCCATACTTGGACTCCATCATCTGTGAGTCTACTCTGCCAAGTGGTTCCACCTCTGTCCTGGACCCTCAGAAGTAGTTCGGTGCTCTAGTGAAACTGACTCATCTTCTCTGTGGCGCTAAGCTGAGTAGAACCATTGGCTCACCACTGTTGCATAGACTGGACCCATTACAAAGACTTTCATCACTACTGCAACCTGCAACGCCTTCAGAACTGCTGCTGAGCAGTGCTTGCCTGGCGCAGTTCCTCACATCTTTCATCAATGACAGCCTCGATGATAACCCTGGACTCACATCTCAGCCTCACAGCTCTTTGGAACTAACGTGTTACCCCGACTGAGTGTTGCGTCCCCGACACTGGACTTCATACCGCAAACTTCTGTCACTCTAGGCTGTCAAGGGCTTACCCTAGGGATGACATATAAATAGAATGGGAATGGTCGGGCCAGGCAAAAGCTTTATTTTGCCAGGTACCTGGATTCTGTCTTCTGTGAGTCTACTCTGTCAAGTGGCTCAACCCTGGTCCTGGACCCTTGGAGGTGGACCTAAGGTGCTCCAGTGATGAATCGTGCTTTCTGTGGCACTTCTCCAAGTAGTACTCATAGCCCTCTATCGACAATCGGGAAACAAAGGAATCAGAATAAATCAATTTTATGTCTGTCAATAAAACATGTTGACTTTCTATCTCTGGCTGTTTAAAATATTATGACTCAGCATTCTTAACATTATGTCCAGAAAAATATGTACATTTTTCAGTATACATTTTAGAACTGCCTTCTGGTAGAGTCGGGCAGTGTTCCCATTGTGTTTATTTAAATATAGTCTTTGGGGTACTTGCTCTGTGCATTAAATAATGTCCATAATAATTATAACAGAACATATATCCATAACTTCCTTTAAACTGGTACAAAGTTTAGTTTTCAAATACTGTATAATATTTTAGATCAGACATCATAGCTTCAATAGTTTTCAAATCCCAATCATCAGCACTCTGGGTGCAATTACATCTATCATACAGAGTTTTAATACATATGGTATTTGCTTGACCTCAGTAGGCCCATTTGTGTAAAATAATACTTTGTCCCAAACAATCCCATCAGGAATT
Source organism: Pleurodeles waltl (assembly GCF_031143425.1). Taxonomy (NCBI): domain Eukaryota; kingdom Metazoa; phylum Chordata; class Amphibia; order Caudata; family Salamandridae; genus Pleurodeles; species Pleurodeles waltl. The sequence continues at coordinate 560,274,312 of NC_090439.1, read as the reverse complement.
GGTTAGGCTGTAATTCTCACTAGGGAGAAGTCTCTGTGAATTTTGTGTGATGGAAATTGTGGTTTTAGGACATCATTCTCCAGTTCAAGAAGAAAATGACCATGCATAAGGAGAAAGAAAACAATAACAAACCCATTCCACAAGAGGAAGGCAAGTACAGTCAATAAGAGCCATAGATAAATCCATGGACAAATTAAGGCCCATATTTATACTTTTTGACGCTAAACTGCGCTAACGCAGTTTAGCGTCAAAAAGTTTTGCGCCGGCTAACGCCATTCTGAAGCGCCATGCGGGCGCCGTATTTATTGAATGGCGTTAGCCGGCGCAAGCAGACCGGCGCTGCCTGGTGTGCGCGAGAAAAACCACGTACACCAGGCAGCGCCGGCGTAGGGGGAAAATGGCGCATGGGCGTCTTAAAATGGGGCAAGTCAGGTTACGTCGAAAAAATCGTCTTAACCCGACTTGCGCCATTTTTTATCGACGCCCATCCCCCATCAACATGACTCCTATCATTGTAAAGATAGGAGTCATGCCCCCTTGCCCAATGGCCATGCCCAGGGGACTACAGTCCCCTGGGCATGGTCATTGGGCATAGTGGCATGTAGGGGGGCACAAATCAGGCCCCCCTATGCCAAAAAAAATTATTAAAAAAATACTTACCTGAACTTACCTGAATGTCCCTGGGGTGGGTCCCTCCAGCCTTGGGTGTCCTCCTGGGGTGGGCAAGGGTGGCAGGGGGGGTCCCTGGGGGCAGGGGAGGGCACTCTGGGCTCATTTTGAGCCCACTTGTCCCTTAACGCCATGCCTGACCCAGGCGTTAAAAAGCGGCGCAAATGCGCCGTTTTTAGCCACGCCCACTCCCGGGCGTCTCTTTTGCCCGGGAGTATAAATACCACGTAAAGGCCTGGGAGTCATTTTTCAGACGGGAACGCCTCCCTTGCATATCATTAACGCAAGGAAGGGGTTCACGCTAAAAAATGACGCACATTCCGGGAACTTTGGCGCTATACGCCTCTAACGCCATAGTATAAATATGGCGTTAGTTGGCGTTAGTTTAGCGTCGAATTTGCGTCGAAAAAAACGACGCAAATTCGGCGCAAACGGAGTATAAATACGGCCCTAAATAGTTAATTTTAAGCCAATGTAAGCCTATGCACTCTTGACAGTTCTGTTGCAATAGAGGCAGATGAGTCACTGAAAGTGTTGTTAACGTCGACAAAATAACCAGAATCCATTTATGCAAAGACTTGGGGCTGTGTTTTGAATAGACGAACTTTCTGAAGACTCCCTTGGTGGTTAATAGTAAATCATGACATCCATTTGTGTAGAATTTGTAAGAAATTGCTCAATATTTTCATTACTGATTGTAGATGTAATTGAAAGTGGAAGCAATGAAAGCTCATTTTCCACCTTTCCCAACCTCTGAGAAGTATCAATGTTGCTGTTGAAGGCTTTTAGGGAAACATCCTGATCTGTAGTGGGAGGGATTCAGGCACTACTCAGGAGTCCTCTAGGTCTGCTGTGCAGGATCGGCCACATGGTCTAACTTGTATTGTCGATGGAGACAAAATGATTTTCTTTAGAGCCTGGCAGCGGTGGTAGTATCACAGTTCTCGTACCAGGTGTTCCCAGGACTAGAACCAGTGCACGATAAGAAGGACCGAATTCCTTTTCACAGCATCTTTTCTCACACTAGATCCCTGAGTTTAGGAATCCAGAAGGTAAATGTTACTGGTACTTCTTTGTTTCCAAAGGAGGCAGCATTGGCAGATGCTTTATCATCACGGAACCTTTAAAGGGTGTATCCGCTACTTCCACACCAGGACCATCAAGATCTGGAAAATATATTTGAGTTCCAAAGAGGCATTCGAACAATGTATGCCCCCCCAGAGACCTTCTTGGCAGATTGTTAAGTGCTCTCTGGACTCCATATAGTTGTGTGAGCCAACTATGACCCGTGCCTAAAACTCTAGCTCTTAAGGATCTCAGTTTCATCACTCCATGACACTATTTCTCTTGGGATGAAATAGAGCCAAGTAACGCAGTTGGACCCCTAACAAAGCCCTGGTGTCCTTGTAAGCCCTTGAGGCAAAAGCAGGGTCCTGTTCCAAGTGGAAAGCTGCAACAGCATATGTGACGATAAAGACTTGCAAATTTTTAATAACAGTTCGAGCACCAGCCAAGCGTTGTGGCCAAACCCACAGAAATCTGGAGCATGAGTCAACAGCGACTAGAATGTATTTATATGCACTATCTGGGGTCAGTGGACCACAAAGGTCCAAGCACACATATTGTAAAGGTTTGTTGGAAATTAGGAGGGGTGTCATCGGTGGGAGTTTCACAGTGGATCCATCTATTTGCTGGCAGATGTCACAACAAAAAACATACTACTTGGTCTGTTTCTAGAGACCTCGCCACCAATAGCATGATTGTAATAATGAAATTGTAGCCACCACACCAGCATGAGCAGAAGCAACTCCCTCATGCACCGCTTTTATTAGTCCAGGTCTTAAGTCCTTATTGGGAATTACTCAAACTCCCACACTTGGTATTGTTACTTGTGCAAAGGCGTGCGGTCAGCCAAAGCTCTAACGGCTGCCAGTGTTTCATCATCCACTTTTAGCTTAGAATGGGTTGCTACAGCAACAGAAGCCAAAGCTATTGCTGATTTGGTCACCTCATCAGCCAAAGTGTATTCCAACACACTGTTGTCCAAGTGAATGTACAACATGGTTATTAGGTAGCGTTTCTTTCAACTCCACTACTTTCCCCCACAGACGTCTGTGTTTAACTGTGTTGCCTTTTGAATCTCTGAACCTATTTTAGTGCCAGGAATGCAGATATTCATTGAAGGACTGGACACAATAGTATGAATCACAGACAATCAAAGTCATCTGCTTACGATCCATATGTTCCAGTGCCATCACGAGACCCTTGAGCTCTGCAGTTGTGCAGTGCAATCTCCTAGAGTCTACGTGTAAGTATTTTGTGGATGGAACTTGACATCCTTCACATAACCACCATGACTGCGCAAGCAGAGGAATATTGATGTTTTGTTCCTAAAGCTGATTGGGCTGAACCATCAGTGTACATGATTCTATGATATTATTCGAGAGGCAATGTATTGGCTGGAATTGGGTATTCAAATTCATATTGTAAGATTTCTTGGGTCTGTATTTCGGAGTCAAAAACATCAGTGGCTGTCAGAGACGTTGCCCATTGGATCCAACGTAGATGTAGTGATTTAGCATTTGGAACGCATGCTTTGGTAACATCCTTAAGGGCTGGAATTGGGACTATGATAATTCTGCGCTTCCCCTGGGCAAGAGGTCTCCCTTTCAGGACTGCCATCTAAACAGCAGAGAGGATTTTTTCAGTGAGAGCAAAGCGTTGCTCAGCTGTGGAGTATAAGTTTGATTTGTATGCAATTGGGATGGTCTCACCCTCATTGAATGTCATGTAGGTGAAACCAATGGCACCAGTAATTACTCTGGTGACCAAATGCGTTTTAATGTCCCTTGTATTCAAGTCTTTTGCGTCAAGCATGCCTTTTTGCAAAGCTTTTAGAATAGGTGTATGTTCACCTGTCCAAAATTTACTAGTAAACTCAGGATGTATTAACTCTTACAATGGTTTGATGCATTGTGCATAATCTAGAATATATGTTCTGCCAAAGTTTAAAAAGCCCAACACTGACTTGTGTTTGGAGGTTGTAGTTGTGCGCATTTTTCTAAAAACTGGGGCGTTAGACTACTGCCTTCATCCGACAATTCGTATCCCATAAACAGGACAGTAAAGAAGGCTATTTTAGGTTTTTTTTTGTAATTGAATTTATAGCCGATTTCGGCAAATCCTACAACAATGTTCTTAAATGTTGCATGAGGTCAGCGTCTGTGAGATAAATGTCATACACATATGACAATGCCTCAGGGTCAATTTAATGTAATATAGATGTCACAAGAGCTGAGAACAGTCCTGGGCTGTTCTTGTACCCTTGTGGGAGATGGCAGAATTTTCTGAGAGCCAAGCATGCTAAAATTTGTTAAGTCCCTACTTTGAGGTGCTTTATTTTGGGAGAAAACCCCATTGGAGATATCTAGAGTCATCTATATTCTGTGCACTATATTATTAATAAGTGCTGTGTTGTGTGCATTTTGTACAGCAAATGTTTTTGTGTGACTGTTTAAATGTCTGTAGTCTAAGACTATTCTATATGAAATAATGGATTATTCATGGATGAGTCAGAGGGTTCAATGACACCCTGGTACTCTAATTGATTGAGGATTTCCCTCTCTTGTGCTTTTGCATCATATTTTTTTGGGTATTGAGATTGTGGTTGGGGTTGGGATTTTATTGGTATTACATGGGAGGGGGAATCTTTGTCCCATCCTACATGATTGAGATATAACGCGGGTGCTGTGCCACTGCCCAATCAATGGCATGCATTTAAATGAGCTTTCTGGGAACAAAGGGCGAGAAGGAGTTTCAATCACCTCCTCTCCATAAGGGAGATTGCGGATGAATTCTGGTGGCTAATCTTTTTCAGCCAGCAAAATATCATAAATAGAATCTACATGTCTCAAACGATGGCGTCTATTTTACGTTCAATGTCTCCTTCTAGCTAAATAGTTACTCTGTATTGTACCTATCGGGTGTGGAGACACTCGTGCCCATAGTCTCAACTTGTAAGAACTCATCAGTTGCTTTCACCTCCAGATGCTCTTGAAGATCCTGGCAAACTACTGTGACTTCCGCTGCACTGTCAAGCAGTGCCAGTGCCCACTTCCTGTTCTTCTGTAAAGCCCTCTTCTTGAGTGGCATGTTGAATTGTAACTGCTGCCACCATTTTCTTTTTAAATTTGGGCTTTTGTTGGTGAACTTTCTCTTCTTTTTTAACTGAAAATTCAGACGAGTGTTGTGAGTCCTTTCTCTTTTTCACGAATTCAGTTTGCTGCTCTGACCACCCACCTCTCTCACTGCATTTTTCTGGTGAGTCCTGAAAGGATCAAGATTGGTGGGTATCAGTATATTGATATCTGTCAGGCATTTTTATATTATCTCTATTTCTATGGTTCTACCTATTTTGTGGGGTCTCCACATGTTGAGATTCTCCCCTTTCTTTTGTAAGTGTTTGTTGTTTTTTATCCCAGGTTTTTTTTTAACCTTCAGGCGCTTGCTTGGTAGTATCTTTATTAGATCTGCCTTGAAATTATGGTTTAATTGGTCTAGCCCTCAGACTATCTCGACCAATACTTGAACAGGTGTCTGCAATAGCTCACGTTCTTGATCGTGAGCAGGAACGCCCCCCGAGCCACATGCACACTGTTAGTGCAAATGCTTCCCCTTTAAGGTTACCTAATATAATTGAGGATACCGTGCAAAATTGCCCATTAATTCGATCCCCAAATCCATGGCCGGGGAAGCCGTTGGTGTACCGTGTATGGTAGTATAGGGCATGGCAAATACTATACTCCATGTATTGCAGTTATCAGAGGTCCTGTTTGGGGAAAAACTGCTTCAAGTGTATTTATTTTTGGAGCTAACCAAAATGGAATTTCCTCCCGCCTGGTGGCTACCTTACCCCTGATTGAATGTACAGTCGCACGGTTGATGCCTGGCGTGACTGCATGTTGTTGCACTGGGCCAGCACGTGCTGGTTAATATTTAATGTTTGCATAACAAACTGTACTAATAGTCTGTATATCGTCGTGAACTCTCCATATAGGCGGCGAACCTCGGCTACCGCTGAAGTTGCTGCATCATGGTGTGGTGTATCTGTGGCCACTAAAGACCCGGTTGGGCCATCGTTGCTCAGAGGACCTAACCTAACATGTAATATTGTATGTGGGAGGGTGCCATCAAGCCAGTTAATATGGTCTTGATAAGATAAAGGTATTTTTAAATATGCACATGCTCTGTATCATGAAGGTATATTTGTAGGTGTGTAGTGGTGAAATGTGTTTGTGTTCCCATCTACTGCTGGAAAAGTGACTCAAGAGTAAAATATTTATGTTCTACAGGCTGGATGAGCCTCAACAACAAACATAACTGGACCCCTCTGGGCTGCCAGGCCATTAGCTAATAAATGTGCAGTGAGGGTTGGTCGTATACAGTATTTACTGCAATTGCTACCCATTGTGGGTTTGCCATTTTAATGGTAGATGTATGTTCAGAAATAAGGACACCAAGTGGGGATCGGTCCTTTTAAGGTTCAAGCTTGGACAACCTGCAGCTCAAAATAGGTACTATCTATTTAGTTGAGGAGGAAATCCTCAATACCACGGATGTCTCAGTAGATTGTATTGAGGTTTCTTTAGTCTTAAATGAGACAGAGATACTCAGGAGGATCTGAATATTAGTGCCCGACCAAACTTTGGCGGCGCAATGTTGCATAGGTTCTCATTATGCTAATGAGGCTACTGGATTTGTGAGACAGGATCACATGGATTGTGGGTACTAAGTATGTTTCCACACCACATGATGCTTGTCTGCCTAATGCGGGTTCTCCGGCTAACTAGCAGCGCCTCATCTCTGGCCGAGATGATTGTGGCAACTGGGCACATGATAAGAAGAACTCCTCAGGGGAATCGTGGTCAATCACATCCCATCCCTTTCTCTCAGTTACCAAAAGGTCTCATACAGGCAAAGACAATCAAGTCAGAATATAGTTCAATAAGGATTTGTTGAAGTAACTGTATCTTAGATAAAAAGGAATGTATTGCAATAACTAGGATGATACACACAATAAAAACAAGCAGGTGACTAACAGAGTAAAACACAAGAACAGTTCTATCATACTGTTGCTGGAGTGATATATATATATATATATATATATATATATATATATATATATATATATGTACATATATATATATATATATATATATATATATATATATATATATAAATATATATTTCTCCTACTTATACTATATTTGAGCACAGTGTAATAAGCCTAATCTACCCTTCAGGTTTCCTCCCTGGAGGTACATCCTCCCTCATACCTGGAGGAAGAAGCCTGTAGTCTAGAAAGACACCTTCTCCATGCGGATCAGGGGTCCAGCCATCTCAGAAAGTGGCTGCAGTGAAGCAATCAGCATACAATTGTGGTCATCTGGCTGGAATCTCCCTCTTAGCAACACAAAAGGATGATGGATGGAGTGCTGACAATGCAAACATTCACCCCCAGTCACAGATCTGGGTTTAATCCATCGTTTTTTTGCTGCCCATGCCATTCCAGTTTGGACCCAGCCATATGCAAATCAGTCTTGACCCTGTTCCCCATGGGAACAGTCCAGCCCGAACTGCCAGGCCAGGTCTTCCCTGGACTGGAAACAAGCATCCTGGGACCGTTTTCGGGGTTTCACCCCTCATCAGCCAGGCTAGCTTGAATCCAGTGGCATGGGAAGCACGGGACCCACGTCTGGGCATACCCTTCCCACTTAGGGCGACAATAGCAACACAAAAGGATGATGGATGGAGTGCTGACAATGCAAACACTCACCCCCAGTCACAGATCTGGGTTTAATCCATGAGGAACAGGGTCAAGACTGATTTGCATATGGCTGGGTCCAAACTGGGGTGGCATGGTGAGCAAAAGAACGATGGATTAAACCCAGATCTGTGACTGGGGGTGAGTGTTTGACAATGTTCAGCATTCCGTCCATCACTTATTGTTTTTGCTTTGTCACCCTAAGTGGGAAGGGTATGCCCAGACGTGGGTCCCGTGCTTCCCATGCCACTGGATTCAAGCTAGCCTGGCTGATGAGGGGTGAAACCCTGAAACTGGTCCCAGGATGCTTGTTTCCGGTCCAGTGAGGACCTGGCTTGGCAGTTCGGGCTGGACTGTTCCCATGAGGAACAGTGTCAAGACTGATTTGCACATGGCTGGGTCCAAACTGGGGTGGCATGGTGAGCAAAAGAACGATGGATTAAACCCAGATCTGTGACTGGGGGTGAGTGTTTGACAATGTTCAGCATTCCGTCCATCACTTATTGTTTTTGCTTTGTCACCCTAAGTGGGAAGGGTATGCCCAGACGTGGGTCCCGTGCTTCCCATGCCACTGGATTCAAGCTAGCCTGGCTGATGAGGGGTGAAACCCTGAAACTGGTCCCAGGATGCTTGTTTCCGGTCCAGTGAGGACCTGGCTTGGCAGTTCGGGCTGGACTGTTCCCATGAGGAACAGGGTCAAGACTGATTTGCATATGGCTGGGTCCAAACTGGGGTGGCATTGTGAGCAAAAGAACGATGGATTAAACCCAGATCTGTGACTGGGGGTGAGTGTTTGACAATGTTCAGCATTCCGTCCATCACTTATTATTTTTGCTTTGTCACCCTAAGTGGGAAGGGTATGCCCAGACGTGGGTCCCGTGCTTCCCATGCCACTGGATTCAAGCTAGCCTGGCTGATGAGGGGTGAAACCCCGAAACTAGTCCCAGGATGCTTGTTTCCGGTCCAGTGAGGACCTGGCTTGGCAGTTCGGGCTGGACTGTTCCCATGAGGAACAGGGTCAAGACTGATTTGCATATGGCTGGGTCCAAACTGGGGTGGCATGGTGAGCAAAAGAACGATGGATTAAACCCAGATCTGTGACTGGGGGTGAGTGTTTGACAATGTTCAGCATTCCGTCCATCACTTATTGTTTTTGCTTTGTCACCCTAAGTGGGAAGGGTATGCCCAGTCGTGGGTCCCGTGCTTCCCATGCCACTGGATTCAAGCTAGCCTGGCTGATGAGGGGTGAAACCCCGAAAATGGTCCCAGGATGCTTGTTTCCAGTCCAGTGAGGACCTGGCTTGGCAGTTCGGGCTGGACTGTTCCCATGAGGAACAGGGTCAAGACTGATTTGCATATGGCTGGGTCCAAACTGGGGTGGCATGGTGAGCAAAAGAACGATGGATTAAACCCAGATCTGTGACTGGGGGTGAGTGTTTGACAATGTTCAGCATTCCGTCCATCACTTATTGTTTTTGCCCTGGAATCTCCCTCTAACATGTCTAGGACAAAGGGGTGTTTTTATAATAAAACAGCTGACAATCCAAGAAATAGTCCCCACGTATGAGTACATGTTTTCTGTGAATGTTGGAGACACAGCATACCATGTTTGTCGGCAACCCTATCTTACTGTAGCCTTGGAGAAAGCACAAAGTGAAATAAATGTCCTACTAAAAACATGATACTTTCCTAGGTGAAAGTACAATGAGATAAAGAAAATAAAACAGCACCGCAAACGTAGCTATTGCTAGAAAAATAAAGCAATGCTGAATAAAATGTAACAGGGTTAAAGTGTACAGCAGCAGGCCTAGTTAGCTTGTCTAAAACATGGCTGAAATAGATGTGCAATACTGTTGCATCACCACTGCTGCGTGGATTGAGCCCATCACAAAGACTTGCACTGCTACTGCAACCAGCATCCCCTGAAAAGTTGCTGCAAAGCAATGCTTTCCCAGCGCAGTTCCTCACATCACTCATTGATGGCAACCTGGATGATAACCCTGGACTCACATCTCAGTCTCACAGCTGTTTGGAACCAACACATCACACAACGCTTCCCCAACACCAGCCTTCATAGGGCAAGCTTCTGTCTCTCTAGGCTGTCAAGGGCTTACCCTAGGGGTGACATATCAATAGAATGGGAAGTTTCAGGCCGGGCAAAACTTTATTTTGCCAGTCTGACATAGCAGATGAAGCTGAAGCACAGGCTCTGGAATGGCAGGCCTGAACCATGGTTAAAGAGCTACTTCAGTGTTTGGCATAATCAGTGCTGCAGGCTCACTAGGCACATCACTCCTTGGATTGACTTTATGGCTTCTTCTGCTACTTTCTTCTCTGCAGCAGAATATCCATTTCAATGGTCTTTCACCAAACTGGTGTTGCAGCAGATATGCTAATATGGAAATATGCTAATGATTTGCGTATACATACTAATGAGAAGAACGATATTAATAAATGAAAATAACGTGTGATGTGCAAAATGTGCCACGGGGAGTGATCACCATCTGTGTTCACAGTACTAAATAACGTGAAATGTTTTAAAGTTTTGTATTAATATATCATAATTAACAATATAATCTATGTTTTGTAATGCCATATGTTCTTAGCTTAGCCAGAGGCCTAGTCAGCACTGGGCCTTGCCTACTTAAACATGGAGACGCGATGAGCTGCCGCAGACTGGAACTGGAGAAAGAGACCTTGTACTGTACAGAGTTCAATGATGAGCTCTGCTAGAGAAAACTGCAAACTCACCAGCGGACAGGAGACGATCAGAACAAATTGATACAATTATGTGTAGAGTAGGCTAAATGTACGTTCCCAGGACTTGAACAATGGAGCTACAGACTAAGAGCTGGGAGCAACAATTTTGTTACCTGAAGAGCCCGATGATGTCCACATTGATTAAAGGACCAATCATGTTAATGGAACTTGATTGTCAAAATAACATAGACAAGTGGTAAACAAAAATTATATGTTAGAGTCATAACCCCTGATAACGTTGACCAATGGGCAAATTGTGGAACGGACTGAGAGACCCTAATAAAAAGTCATTACATGAAGGAAAATTCAGAACGGAGAGGCGAAAGTTGATGACGTCAGGAGACGCTCTCCGAAGTGCTGAAATTTGCGCTTGGTTCCGTGAGCCTGAGTCTTGCTGATGACTGATGACCTGGAGATGAAGACTGACTCGTTGCTGATCTATCTTGGATAGGTAGCTATAATCTGACTGACTAATGAATGCTTTTCTTTCTAGGTACCAACTGCACTGTTTTAAAAAATTATTTTCTCTTTAGTTAGATTTTTTCAAATTATCGATTTTTGACTAAATAGTTTTTCGCATGAAGATCCACATGCTGATGCTAATTTGAGATAGGTAGGCTGACGAGGGAAATTAAGGGTGGCTTTGACCAAGACTGGTCGACTCATATTGCTGAATTATTCAATGTTCATGAATCGCTATGCTTGATTAATGTTGGTTGCAGATTAATAAAAATCCTGACAATTCATTGCTCATATTGTTAATAAAGTTTGACAATTATGGTTTTACCAAATAAAGGATTTCGATTAGAATTGTAACTAATAGGGAATAAAATGAACTAACTTCCACATGAGTGATGGTGGTTATTTTTGATTAGAATAGTTCATGCTATTTAGAGTTGATTGGATTGAATTATTTTGAATGTCTTTTACTCACTATACTTAACTAGGATACCCTATGAGATCCAAAAGATTCATCGACCTATACGCGCCCCCTTGTAAGTTTACTTACTAAGGACAAGGCGTGCTAGCACTGGTATTTGGCCTGATGAAATTGTCTTCGCCTACAGTCCTCTGCCTCATAAATCTGGAGTTTTTTTACTGCTGTTTCAAAGTCCAATCATCTAAATCTTTACTGTGGCTGTGACCCAAGGCTAGCCAGTGATGGAGCTTTATCTTTGGACATCTCCTGCAGTCTTGCCCCACTGAACTTTACCTTTTCAAAACATTTTTCTCAAGAAATGTTGTATGTCTGAAAGTAAGCACTGAATGAGCATCATCCACTTGTTTCCAAACCACACTCATTCTAGCTCGCCCATATGATTCAACTTTGACCCAGCCTCGCTCAACAAGATGTTTGTGTGTGACTGACGCTTTGATCTTTTAGGTGGGATTTTTACTAAAAATGACAAAACATTATAACTCTGGTTCTACTGATTAGATTTTTGCTATTTTGGTGTCAAATTATGTATTACGATTTACTCTATTTTTCTGAATTGCTTAGGATTTTACTTGTGTTATGTTTCTTACTATTTTTGTGCTGCATAAATACTTTGCAAAATGCCTCTCAGTTAAGCCTGGTTGCTTTCCATGCCAAGCTGTCTAGGGTTAGGCACAGGTTAATGTAATGACTATGATTCACCTTGCAAGGGACTATAACTGTTGCTTGACCAGGGCTCACACCCCAGTCAACCAACAACTCAATTTCTAAAATTAATCATAGGATACATATGAAGACGTTGATCAACCATCCCAACACCAGACTGAAAGCCATATTGAAGTTAGAATAATACTTTACGATTCTCAGCCCAGGCCAATAACCCATTCAAAACAATCTGCCCAGGATCTTAACCGCAGAGCTTTTCAAAGAGATGGGACGATAGCATCTGGGATCGGACAATCCCCCTACTTGAAAACACACACTATCACAGAGGTGGACCATTTCTTAAGTATGGACTGTTTAAAGCCCCTGTTAATGTATAGAGTAATCATGTGTGCCCAAAGTGGTGAATTAGATTTAAAAACACTCAAGGGTACACCTATCAGGTCTGGGGGCCTTATTCAAAGGGAGGTCTTGAACAGCATTGCCTGCTTCTTTTTCAGGAAAGAGTAATACAGAGTGATCCATCGTTTGTAAGGAGATCACATGAACAGGGACAGGATTGGATGCATCATATATGGCTTTAAAATTGCTGACCCATAGCTGAGGCAAAATAATGAGCTTAACTAGATAATTTCCCAAGATCTGCCAGCCTACTAGCAAACAGGAGTTGCTTCCATGCCTCCTCATACAAAAACATTTTATGATTTTCTTTAGTATTCTTTTGTAGGAGTCACACAAATTACCAATCCATATGGACCTCTTGGAGTGTCATTAACTGCTTCCAACAGAACACGATGTGCCTGGAGTACTGATTATCAAAAAATGTGCAAGGCTTAATGTCTGGGGATATTGCATTACAAATCACAAAAAGCAACCAATTAATGATGTAAGCATCACAAGAGTGAATATTCTTGCAAGTATCAAAATGAAGCTGACAATCTTTAAAATGATCATGATAAAAAACATCAGGGAGGACCTTCTTCCACTTGAAGAGTCACACTTATGCATGAGGTTTAACCTTATCCAAAGCAAAGCGAACAGGGTAACCTCCTATAAAACTCCATATGAAGGATGATGTTATAGGGTTACAATCACTCAGAGGACCCCACACAACCTCAGATTAAAAAAAAAAAAGTAAGCCATAGGAAAGGAAATAAAAAGATAATTTATCCCCCTAGAACAACCTCTATCTAAAAGTGGGTACATTGGAAACGGACAAAGCCTCTGAATGAAAAAAGTTAGTTGAAAATAAATTAAAATCACATATCATTGAATGCATTAGTTACACCTGAGGTGTATGAATAAAATGTAAATCAGTGGCTAAAACAGGGTCAGCGTGCAATGAAAAATGGTCCCGAAAATAGAGGTGTATATTATAAGATAACAAGACTATTTACATAATTAATAATTGCCAACCCTTCAAAAATCTCCAACAGCCTGGGCTTCACTGGGAGATCCATAATGACAAAAAAAAAAAAAATTGCAATAATTAAGCTAGGAGTATTAGAAAAAGTTAACAAAACAGTGAGCTGGTTAGATGAACCAGTATTGATCGCCTTAGCTTTGCATCATGAGTTCATACCAATCAAGACAAGGAGACCACTTCTGGTCCACCTATGGGCTGATGGATAGCAGGGACAGAAAAATAAGATTGACCATCAAAGAAAATATTTGAGTCTGCATCCCAAGATTCTTGAAAACACAGAATTTTAAATTTCTGCAAAAAAGAATACAAATCTTCATTACCCACATTATTAGTAAGCCCAGCAATGTTTCAACTTAAAAATATGAAAATGTCAGGAGACTGAATATACAACAGGTTACCTCCCTGACTAGAGGACAGGCTCTTATCATGAATGGGAACCAATCAATACTGTCAACCAGAGAACTCAAGGGTGCAAATCTTTTAGAAATAAGCATACTACATTCAGGCACAGGTCTTGTGTTGATAATGGGGGAAGAGTTGGAATAGCTTGGGCCTTACTGTTAGATAAGCGGCTTGGTGGGAGAGGTTTATAACAGTAGCCTAGAGGAAGTAGCAAGCTGCAAGATTCCTGGAGAGGTCACAGAGCCAGATGGCAAAATGGATAGCAAAACGCAGCAGTATTAGGGTTATCAAAGTTAACCACAACACAATCACCGTCTAAGTACTTAAGTTGAAACCATACACATGGAAACCTCCTTACCATAGTAATAGACTTAAACAATTAAGTATTACACCCTAACTGCTTATTTACCTTGTCAGCTGGTAATGGATCTCCACAGTATTTGTAGGCAGGGAAGAGGCATTTGCCAATATTATAACATAAGAAGTGGCAGCCGGAGGTAAAACAAGACTGTGGGGCATGTGGCAGAGTACTCTGAATTAGGCAGTCATGCTGCTATTATAATAAATCATGATGCAATTTTGTACAATAGACACCACCAAACTGAGGTGCTCTTGAAGAACATAATAAATTGAATAAATAGGTTACTGAACATTCTACAATGCCGCACATTATTTGAACCTCAATCATCTGCACTCAGATGTAAACTACCCTCCAGTAGGAAAGGGTCAGAAGGATGAGGGGCATTAGATAAAGGCATCATGTCAGCAGAAAGAGCAGATGGAACGGAAGCAGCAGGGACAGGCTTCTCAAGAGGCAATTGAATAATAGATAAACCAGTCCCTGCCGGCCATTGGTAAAAAGGGTCATAAATTGGTCTGAGAATTTGAAGATACCATCTTCAATCATTGAAATTCTCTCTTCACAGAATGAAAAATAAAGGACCACGAAAGACTTCAACTTCATGGCTAGTCTATTCAGTGGTCTTTCAATAAGTAAATCACAGCAATCATTAGTAAAAGGAAGTCCTGTGGCACCAGCTGTCGAGGCGGTTTAGACAACGTATTTGAAGGCCGCCTGACAGGTCTCTTTCTTCTTGTGGGTTGCAAAGGAACAGCTGAGGAACCATTTACCATAACATGCACTTATGCTAAGTTAAAACAACATGCAAACTGGAACCAGGAGTATCCTGAGTACCAGCAGAAATGGGAGGACTTCTTAGCACAGAACTGAAAGCAGTGTCTAGGTTTGTAGTGTAAACCCTGGCTAAATTAGAGGCCTGTGTACCTAAACAAAGCTCTACCTTCTTTGCACTGATTTCCTTGGTGATGGAACCCCCAGCAGATGTTAAGGGTGTCTTAATGTTCGAGCCATTGCAGGGGCATCAGATGCAGAATTTAGTTTACTCTTACCCATAGTAAACAGGAGCAAAACACAAGGCCAAGAGGAAGGGCCCAGTCCGGTCTCAAATGACTGTAGACGGTGCAGATGTACACACTCTTGGCCAGGTCTACCCCTAGGCACATACCGTGGGCTAAGGTGTCGAAATATATGCACCCGCATAGTGCTACTGCTTAAGCCTCCTCCTCTTCCTGCCAAGTGCCTTGTTGGGGGTGGGTTGAAGTATTTCAACGTACAGCTCCATAAGTTGTGTTCCCTGACATGGGCTTATGTCTCAACATGCATACTCCTCCTGCACAGGACTACTACTTAGGATTCCACCTCTTCCTGCCAAGTACTTTGTGCTGGGGTGGAGTCCTTCCCCCTGCAGCTCTGCAAATTGAGTCCTGTGTCACAGACTAAGGCACTGAAATATATGTGCCCACAATGCTGCTTAGGACTCTGCTTCCTCTTACCAAGTGCCTTGTAGGGGGTAAATTACTCTCACCTGCAGCTCTGCAAATTGCACTTAAAAATCACATAGAATAACCAAATAATATATTCTCAAATGCACAGTTTTGACCTGGGATCTATAAGGAGTCAACAGAGTTGATGGTTCATATGATAGGTGTTAGAAATGGGGTCTTTGGTTGGCAGTCAGGTTACCCTCTGTCCAAGCAAGGACCCTCACTCGAGTCAGGGTAAGTCAAACACAATCCAAGTTATTCTGTGCCCACCCTCTGGTAGCTTGGCACTGAGTAGCGAGGCTTAACTTAGAAGGCAATAACACCATATAGCACCACAATAATACAATACAGTGTTTGGAAACATATATAATATTTATCTGATAAGATGCAGGTCAAAATGATTAAAATACAATAAGCAGATGTTGAGCTATCACTGTAAAAGTGATATAAAGTATCTTAAGTCTTTGAAAAACAAATAAATGTCTCTTAAAAACGATAAAGGTCTCTTGCAAGCTCAAAGTACCTGGTTCGCAGTCAAAATCCTCGCAACGGACCGCAGAGGAAGCGATGCATAGAAAACGGGGAGGTGTATGTTGGTTTCGCCTCTTCGCACACCGACTTGCGTTGTTATATTCCACGCAGGGTAAGACTCTGCATTGTTTTCCAGTGTGCAGACTGGGTTCCTCCTTGGGTTGCGGGTTTTTCTGCCACAACGGGGACAGTGCGTGGAATCCAGGGCTTGTAGAGTGAAGTCACAAGCGCAGCATCGATCTAGTGGGCATTGGGTGGACATTTCTCCCGCACGGCAGGCGCTTCGTCGATTTCTCTCTGGAAGTCGGGCTATGTCGTTCCGGGTCAGCTGTGCGTCGATCCAGTGGGCCGTGCGGCAAAGTTCCGGTCGCTACGCTGGTGCTGCATCGATCTTCTCATTGCGAAGTGGTGCTGCGTTGTTCCGGTTCTGCGTGCAGTGAATTTTTCACCATGGCGCAGGCTCTGCCTTGAAACAACAGCCAGGCAGCAGTCCTTCTCATAAAAGCAGTCCAGGAGAGTCCTTTGGGCAGCCAGGCAGTTCCTATTGGCAGGTCTGGTTCAGGGATCCTTCACCAGAAGGTTTCTTGTCCAGAAGTGTCTGTGAGGTAGAGTTTCTACCCCAAGAAGCATCTAAAGTCTGTGGTTTTGGGTGCTCTTCTTATACCCATTTTGGCCTTTGAAGTAGGCTTACTACAAAGAAAAGTCTCACTTGTTTGTGAAATCCTGCCTTGCCCAGGCAAGGCCTCAGACACGCATCCGTGGGTTAAAGACTGCATTGTGTGAGGGCAGGCACAGCCCTTTCAGGTGCGCATGACCACTCCTCCCCTCCCTCCTAGCACAGATGGTGCATCAGAATGTGCAGGCTAAGCCCCATCCCCCTTTGTGTCACTGTCTGGGGAGAGGTGCAAACAGCCCAACTGTCAAACTAACCCAGACAGGGAATCCACAAACAGGCAGAGTCACAGAATGGTTTAAGCAAGAAAATGTCCACTTTCTAAAAGTGGCATTTTCAAACACAGAATCTTAAAACCAACTTTACTAAAATATGTATTTTTAAATTGTTCATTTAGAGGTCTCAAACTCCACATGTCTATCTGCTCCCAAAGGGAATCTACGCTTTAATCATGTTTAAAGGCAGCCCATTGGTTCACCTCTGAGAGAGATAGGCCTTGCAACAGTTAAAACCAAATTTGGCAGTATTTCACTGTCATGACATATAAAACACACTAGTATATGTCCTACCTTGACCATACGCTGTACCCTGCCCACGGGGCTACCTAGGGCCAACCTTAGGGGTGTCTTATATGTATGAAAAGGGAAGGGTTAGGCCTAGCAAGCGGGTGCACTTGCCAAGTCGAATTTACTGTTTAAAACTTCACACACAGACACTGCAGTGGCAGGTCTGAGACACGATTACAGGGCTACTTATGGGGGTGGCACAACCAGTGCTGCATGCCCACTAGTAGAATTTGATTTACAGGACCTGGCACCTCTAGTGCACTTTACTAGGGACTTACTAGTAAATCAAATATGCCAATCATGGATAAACCAATTACATACAATTTACACAGAGAGCATATGCACTTTAGCACTGGTTAGCAGTGGTAAAGTGCTTAGAGTTCTAAAGACAACCAAAACCAGTCAGGAAAAATAGGAGGAAGGAGGCAAAAGGTTTGGGGATGACCCTGCAAAAAGGGCCAGGCCCTACAATAGGTAGGTTTACTGCCCTGGTCTGGGCCATTGCAGCCCTAATCTAGGATTGTTCGACACAGACCAGGTTACTGCTCCCCATCACAATGAATGCACTATCCGCAGTGCACCAATGAACTTCTGCCTTACCTGGGGTCAGCAAATTAGTGAAAGGTGAACCATCTACCTTTGCACGGTACAGGATTGCTTTTGAAAGAAGGACAGGTAATCCCCTCAAAGTGCATGCAGTGAGTATCTGCTGCAGGAATATGGCATATAGAGTTCAGTGAACCCCAACTTTCCTCCTTCCAAAGGGTAAAGGGTGTACTTGGAGAGTGCACTGACTGTAAATCACTATATTAGAGTTAGTGTACTTCCTGGGAGAGTCTTTCTGGGCACAGAGGCAACTTTTTCTTCATTTGCACAGGGCTACACCCCCATGTAAATAAGGGAACCACTCCCCCCTAAGATTGCACTAGAATCACCTGTGCACTTGCATGATCTGTATCACAGGAGATGCTGCACAGCTGTGGTATCAAGTGACTTATGTGCAAAAACAGGTCAGATTTCCCCATTGCAGTCCAGGGGGCACCTTTGAGAACAGGGCTCAGAATAGTTCACTCATGTATAGTTATTTAGCAGACCAATGCTTCAAATGATGTAATCCATGATAGTGGTTTCAGAAGAGAGTTCTGAATTGTTTCACTGCAAGCACTACCCCAATGATGGTACTGAAACAGATTGAACTGAAGGTCAAATTATTATAGGATACAAAAATGGAATGGATAGAATTCCTGAATTAATCTTAGCAACTGGTAATTAACTAAGGCCGTATCCCAGTCCATCGATATTTTGCATACCATGCCACCTCAGTTTGGACCAAGCCATATTTAAATCAGTTTTGACTCTGCTCCTGGTTAGTTGGTGGATTATATTTAACATTGTATTGATAGTTTGAGAGTTTAAGTTTCCAAAGAAGGAAAATATATGAAAGTGGCTCAGGACTATTTTGTATGGGTGTGTAGAAAATTGCATCAATACGTCTATTTTTGTATTTAAAGTTGTGAAATTAGAGCAGAGGTGGCAGTATTTTTTCAAGAGATTGGAGAAACATGACATTTATTAAATAAGGCAGTGGTTGGGCATTAAATGAGAGAAGGTAAGAGTTGGTTTTGTTAAGTTTTTTTAGATTTGGGTGTGTTGGTTTTTGTGAAATTATATGGAGGTTTTTGTATATTTTAGATTGATGGATTCATTTAGAGTGATGGATGAAGAAGGATATTGCGATTAGTGGGGATTTAAAGGGGTAAGTATGTTTAATGTACAGCGTTACTTGGATAATTAAAGTAGACCACATGGAGATTGATTGATGTTATTAAATTGATTGTAGGCTCTCCTATCTATCGGTCCTGATGAAGACCCGTATGGAGCTGATATTTGGCAGAGGAGCATGAGAGGGTCGAAACCTCGACAATATGGCCTAAGTCTTGATTGGTGTGATCTTTTGATGAAAATTGGGAATTGGAGAATATAATTCTACTTTAAAGAAATAATATGATGATTTAATGTGGTTGAAGGATTAACCAACAGGCTGTTTTTTAAGAAGTGTATATATTTTTATGAATGATTCTTTGGAATGGTTTGAGGGGAAATCTATTACTTCTCATCCTTTACTATAAACATGAGCACTTTATATCTTTTTTTCACTGGTTTCTTTATTTTTTATGATACAATGGGGGAGTTATAAACTGTGTATCAAGAAAGACATATGTCTGATAAATGCAATAAATTATGTTTGAAATTAATGAAGGGTAACGTTGTGTGTGCATGGAATGTAGTTTGTATGGTGGGATGTAGTTATGCCTAGGGGTTGTTGTTTTTTTGTAATCATTTATACCCAAACCCCGGTGGGACTTTGTACGGTTACCCTCTGTGGTTGGTAAATATACCTAGAACAGGAACAGCCCAGCCAAAACTGCCAGGCCAGGTCTTCCCTGAACCCTAATTCAAGCAACCCAATATATTATTATAGCGACCTTAGCCTTCAGTGAATTGAACATGTTAGCCCTTATTAATATATTATTAATAAATGGAGGTGACATTGCAGTGTGTCTGGGTTACTATAACCAGAGACAAACACAGTGCCCATGTGTCAGAAACACTAACCTAATAGTCAAGATCTGAGTCAAGCTCTGAGTTATCCTTAATCTGAAGCTAAACTGTTATCTATCAAATATATATTAAAAATATATGGAACAATTGTGCTTCCATCACTATAATTAACTAAATTTTATCTTTTGAAAACATGATCCCTGATTAAAAAATACATTTAATTAGTTTGTTTCCTTAATTACAATGAAACAAGCATACATTAGATTTAGTAAATTCACCTGGGCCGCAAGCAATCACGTGCCCAATCTATGTTGCTTTATGTGCATAATCATGAAATCATTGCTAATAATACTTCTCTGCATTATTTTCATACTTCTTATTATTCCAAAAATGATCACAGACTGATTCAGAGGTTTTCTTAACTCTGGCAGCCAGGTACTGGCTTCATCAACAATGTTTCACTTGAATTGCAGGTGGTGCATTGGAAAGGATGGCAGGGTGCCTGAAGCAGGTTCTTCTAGCAAAGCACTAGAGCACTGGAGATTTCTCACTGAAATACAGAATGGAACGTAGCTGTTTTGTGGAGGTGCTGGGAGTCTTGAGCAGGACAAAGCTCAATATAAATCAGATGCAGTAATATTGCTGGTCAGATATTCCAGTTAGACATTCTGGTGCTCTATGAAAATGTTTTCAAAAGTTTCCAAATATTCGTCTTGTGCCAAAAGAGCCACAAGATTACACGACTATGGCCCACAGGACCTCATGGGAGAGCACTCAGCACCAACTAGTGGATGGGAATGACTTCTAGGCACTCCATAGCAAATGGGGTAAAAGTTCTCAGGTGTGCCACTACCCACTTTTTCAGGATTTCATGTTTCCCCTTTAAAGCCAAAGTGTTCCCCACTTTCAAAATGCAAGAAGGGGAAACTCTTCTCCTCTAATGCAGAGCCTTTCTGCCCACCTGGAGGTGTGGCCAGGACAATAAGCCATTCTCTCCTCTGTGAACACTCAAAACAGGTTCTGAGGTAGTGTTCCTGTTTGGTGACAGTCTGGTTTTATGGATGAGGGATGGGACCTTTGCTAGGGTCACTTGACATTAGAACTCTTTTCGCAGGCAGAGTTTGCAGAATTTGGGCACTCAGCATTGTAAAGAGTAGCGCGGCGTTCCCGAATTCTGCAGACCGGAGTTCGTCCGCGCACATGAGATCTGGTGCTCTTTTTTATGAATGCCCCAATACTCTTGGGGTGCTAGCTAGCATGCACAAGACTTGCCATTCACTCATGTTGTTTCCACCGGCGTGTGCAAAACTTTGCGTTTACCTGCCCTGCTTCCAACCAGGATGGCAGAAAAAACAGTCCCACTTGCGAGTGCAAATGTACCTAGAGTAGATTTTCTACCCGAGATACATCTAAGTTTAGTCAAAAAGAGGATTTGGAGTGGACTTTCTTCTCCTATAGACACTTTGAGTTGTTTTTTAGTATGAGAAGCCTTTTTTCTCTTTTTTCAAACAGGAAGGAAGAGCCCCAGAGACTCCAACTTCCTTTTCTTGTCCTGCAGGCTCCTCCCAGTAGCATGGGCATCTTCTTGTCATTTTTCACTTGGAATGCGAGGTGGAAGGTTCACTCTCTTTGTCACCTGGATATAACTTTGGATCTAAGGACTTTATTTTTGGGAAATCACACAAGTAAGTTCAAACATTATTGAATAAGGGTGGTGTATGTTTGCTTGGGCATGCACCAGTATTTCTTTGCACTTTAATTTGATTGTTAAAATGTATAGTGGTTGGTGGGCTGGAGAGTAAGTATGAGGCTACCTAATATGTATTTTGCATTACACTGATTGTTCATCTTTTGTAAAGGAAAATTGTTGTACAGTTCAGTATCTTTTCTATGCTTGCATCATTTGCAATAATATTTTACTGTGTGGTCTAGATTTCCAAAGGGCCATCTAGCCAGTAGACCTAGTACTAGTAGTCATGAGTTTGTGAAATAAATGTTTTAGTTGTATATGCTTTTAAAACTTCTTTTAGGGCAGGGATGGCACTGGATTAAAGTAAAAAAGTGGGCTATTATTTGCATTTTATTTTTTTGAAAATGTGCGTATGTTGTGGGGTAGTATTTGATG
This sequence comes from Pleurodeles waltl, assembly GCF_031143425.1. Taxonomy (NCBI): domain Eukaryota; kingdom Metazoa; phylum Chordata; class Amphibia; order Caudata; family Salamandridae; genus Pleurodeles; species Pleurodeles waltl. The sequence goes on along the minus strand of NC_090439.1, from coordinate 560,252,330 downwards.
GCAGAGGAAGGTGTGTACTGTTGCTGTGAAATGTTTATAGCTCAGTTAATTTTCGTATTTTGCATTGCTGAATTAATATTAGTGTTTTCTTCAGGGTTACCACCATGCTTCCATATGTTCAGTATGTGTATGTGTTTGTGTCATCAGCCACCATTTGTCTTTGTTCTCCTTGCTGTGTGTCCAGTGGTCATTTTGTTCCTTATTGCTGTTGTTTGATCATGTGACTGAGAACCATTGTGTGCATCCAGCCACTGTTCCTTTGCCAAAGGCTTGCATATGTTTTGTGTTTTCTATGCCTCATTGCTGTTGTTTGACCATGTGGCTGCTAGCCATTTTGTGCACCCAGCCAGTACGTCTTTGCATGTGGTCTTTGTTCCCCATGCCTCCTTGTTCCTTGTTGTTGTTGTATGACCATGTGGGTGGCAGCTATTTTGTGCCTCCAGCTAGTATCCCTTTGCCATATGCTTGCATGTGTTCTTTGTTCCCCATGTATCCTTCCTTCTTGTTCTTGTTGTTTGATCATGTGGCTGGCAACCATTTTGTGCATCCAGCCAGTGTGCCTGTGCCATAGGTGTGCATAAGTTCTTTGACTGCATACAGATATCGGCAATTATTGATCATTTGTTTATTTTGAGTTGATATTTTAATATTTCATTTTAATTTTCTGTTTTGATTTATTGTAATTTTTATTTAATTTAAAAAATGTATTTTTATTCTAAGTGTATTTTTATCTTAGTTTCTATTAAAGTTTTTATTTTTTATTTTTTTAGTTTCTTGTTTTATATATATCTATATATATATATATATATATATATATATTTTATTTCATTTGATTTAATTCTGCATTTTTCCCTGATCGATCCATCCATATATCTACCCATCCGCCCATCCAAATCAATTCCTCCATCCATCCATTCAATCACCAAAGGTTCACAGCCACTCTACAACATTTGGTTTCTCTAGGTGTATAATAATTCCATTTCCTCTTGGCTGCAGTACACTGCTGACATACCAGCAGCATAATTCCTTTTTTCAATGATAAGTCAATTTACCCTGGACCACCTTCCTGCCATAGGTTTCTTAAGGATTATTCCATTTAGTCATGTAGCTCTCGCTGACTACCACAGGTATCTCCTTTAAAACAGATGGAGCTAAAGTAAAGAGCTATATCTGCATGTTGTGCTGCCTTATTTGAAATGAAATTGTGTGGTGTGGTTGTGTGGTTTGACTTTACAATGTTTCATTACATTGATATTTATTTCATAAGTATCCAATTGCAATTATATTGCATTTGTCTGTACTATTTCAGCCTGCAACAATGCCAGATTTCACTAACTGCATGTTTTTCTTTCTTGGTTGCTTTTAGGTGCTCAAGAGAAAGACGTCACATCACCTGCAGTATTGCCAAAGAAAAGCCTGTACAGTTAGTCCTCCAGTCCCTTCCAGTTGTGAAGATTTGTGCCACTGCCAACTGAGAGCTTTAAGATGGCCCAAAAGAAAGTTGCTTCCAAGAAAGTGGCTAGTAAAAAGAAACAGATTGCCAGCAGTGGTGTGCTGATCATAACTTTCTTTGGGAGACATGTGCCTGCCACACCAGCCTCCAGGGATGAACCTGGGAGCAGCATTCCTGCATCTACAGCACCACCTCAAACTAAGCCCAAGACCATGTCTGTCAGTGAGGCAGCCACTGGAATCATGGCGACACAGATGAGCAGAGGTGTTGAATTGGACTTGTCCATTTCACAAAGTAGTAGCCAATCGCTTTAGGAGACAGAGCAAAGTGGACAGCAGCCTCAGCCAGCAATAGTAGATCTTCCTGAAGTTGGAGGTCATGCTTCCTGCTGAGCAAAATCCTCCTCTTTTAGAATCAATGGCTCCCAGATTTCCAGCAGGAAAGAGGAAGGGTACTACTCCACCATCTTCTCCAAGCACCACTTCTGATGATGATGATGATAGGGACATGGAGTGGAACCCGACAAAGTCTGGGAGAGGCCAGGAGAGTCAAGGGAAAAGAAAAGTTCCCGAAAGCCTTAGAATCCTGGAAGGGGATGATGGTGAGGGGGATGATGAAGATGAGCAAGTCAGTGTAGAAGCTGGCACAGAGAAGTTCGACATTACTATCCAACCTGCTCCAAGGGATGTGGCACAGACAGCACAGCCTGCTCCCATATTCGTAAGGCCCCAGCAGAGACCCACACCACCATACCTCAGTAGAAGTATGCACTGCAGAGAGGCAATTAACTCACCCATCTACCTCCAATTCATCTTCAGGCAATGGCAGTGACCTAGTAAGAAACTACTTCTCGTCAGTTTGGGACACTTGTATGTTTAACAAATAGGAGAACATTGAAATATATTCCATTTGCCACCCAAGTGTTCGTTGAGTTAAGCCTGGTTCACATTATGGTACTGGAGGGCAGATGACCCACATACAAAAACATTACACAACTCAGTGGGAGGAACACCTTTAAAAAATTGCTGAACGTGGTTGTGTTGGTGAAAGTGATGAGAACCAGGAAAATCAGCTACTATTGGTCAAATTACTGTAGAAGGTGAGAAAGAAGAGGGTGATATCCTCTCGCAGAGCAGCCCGGCCCCCAGCAGTGCACCAGAATCACCCACCTCAGTGACCTCACAATGGCACAGGAAGACTCAGAGTCAGATAGAGACACCACAGCATATGGTGACTGTATCACAATGCACATTGATTCAGTTTACCACCACCACCATCCAAAAAGTCACCTGCGTCACTGGCCCAGCAAAAGAAGAAAATCCAGGCGACTCTTATGGGCAAGTTTAGGCAGGAGGAGCCCTACGACCGCAACCATCCAATGGCACATTTGAACAATGGAAAGATGGCAGAAATTTTAGTGCTGGACCTCCTCTCTTTTTCTGTTTTGGGAGAGTTTTATTCTAAGAGTTTCCGGTAGTCATCTTCCCAAAATGGAAGGCTCCAACTTTGAACTATTTTGCCAGAGTTGCTGTTCCAGCACTGCATCACGGTGTGCTGCAATTTGTTGGCCTAGGTTTGTAGCAAAGTATTGTCCACATTATCCACCTGACGAAAGACATGAGGACCAGTTGTCAGCCTACTGATTACATGTGCATTACTGCACAGTGGATCTTTTTTGTGGGGGTAAAGCAAAAGCTATCTACTGATCTTGGCCCTGAAGAAATTTGTAAGAGTGTTTGCAGCATGTAACAGTAGCCTTGGTCGCCACGGAGAAATAACTTACATGTGGCTTGATGGCAGTTGGATGAGCGGCCAGCGTTGAAAGCTTGGAGGGTGGTGGCGTTGTAGCGGAGTTGAGTGTCGCGGCAGTGGGGGCAAGAACCAGGGGTTCCGGCGCAGGGCACAGGCCAGGCGTGGACAGGTGCCGACAGGCTTACTTTAGGTACACCTTTGGAGTACCAGCGGCACGCCTGCTGAGCGCAGCCACACAGTGGCTGCCATTAAGTAGACAGGGGGCAGGTAGGACACCTGGGAGGCGGGAGCGGGGGCAGAAAATGGCTCAAAAAAAGAGGGCGAGGTCACAGGGGCAGCAGCGGCGGGAATGCAGTGCGAGAGAGAGGAGGGGGCGGGCCCCAGGGGCAGAAGCGGCAGGTAGATAGAGAAGGTGGAGAGTGGAAGCGAGAGTGAGAGAGAGCGGAGTGAGGGGGAGAAAAACAAGGAAAAAGTGTGACGCAGAAGCAAAAGGCAAAAGGAGCACAAAGAGACAGACACAGAAGAGAAAGCACACAGAGAGCAAAGCAGGAAAAAGGACGTGAGAGGCAGAGCACAGTTTAGTAGGAAAACAGAGCTCTCCCAACAGACACCAGGGATGAGGCGCAGGCAGAAGCATGCAGGTGGAGGAGGGCCTCAAACTCCTGACAGAGGTCAGGAGTTCAGAGGAACGAGGGCTCTACTTACCGGTTGAGCTACGGGAGGCAGAGCAGTTCACTGACCATGTCAGTGGTATTGCTCGTCTTACAGCACATCGGCTGCCATTAAGTAGGGGGGGGAGAGAGGACAGCTGGGAGGTGTGAGCAGGGGCAGAAAACAGTGTGAAAAAGTGGGGCGGGCCACTGGCAGCAGTGGTGGGAATGCAGCGCGAGAGAGAGGAGGGGGTGGACCGCAAGGGCAGCAGTGGTGGGTGAGAGATAGAGGGGAGATTGCACACACAGAGCAAAGCAGGAAAAAGGAGGAGAGAGGCCGAGGGCAGCCTTGTAGAAAAGCAGAACTCTCACACTAAACACCAGGGATGAGGTGCAGGCAGGTGGAGGAGGGCCTCGAACTCCTCACAGGAGTTCAGAGGAACGAAGGCTCTACTCACCGGTGGAGCTACGGACGGCAGAGCAGTTCACTGACCAGGGCAAATTAAATTGAGTCATGCTAGCCAGCGCTTTGGGTACTTTGCTACTTTCTGCAGCTGGGACAGCCGTAGTTGACAACTATCTATCTTTAATTCCAATGGCCCTTGTCTTTTCCAAATACCTTTCACTTAGTTTCTACCCTGACTTCAAGGAGGCAGATGAGTAATAAATAATATACCATGTCACGCGAGTCATTTTAAAAATGTGGATATATTATCCTCTCTGTTGTAAATAGGTGATGGGAAAGAGATGTACTGCAGTACAGGGAAAGGAAAAGGCTACATGGATTGTATTTGACACATTCATCCCAGAGTATCCCTTAAGCCAAACTTGAATTCAAATCAGACACATACTAGCCCCACTTTACTCGCTGGCCTTGGCCACCACCACAAATTATTTCCAACAAATTAGTTTGCTGAGCAGTAAGGAAATGAAACTTAATTTGCGCTACTGCAGGGTAAGTCAGAGGTATTAGGTGAGTAGGTAGAACTTTTGCTATAGAATATAGAGGTGTCGCTGATCATCGATTTGTCATGTGTCACTGTAGAGATGAAAGTCTGCAAGGAAAGCTTGAGCAGGCGTAAAAAAAATCTGTTCTGGAAACAATCAAATATATTTTGGAAGCACTTCACATGGCCATGGAAATGAAGCACATGTCACAAATTGATTTTTAAAAATGTTGTTAGGCTGGGACCAAAGAACTTAGGAAAGAATAAAGGAGTGACATACTAAGAGGAGACTGAGTGGGTGAAGGGAAGCACACCTAGTGTTTTGAGTTTGCAGTGCTTTGTAAATGCCACATTAACTGAAGCAGATGCACATTATACAGTAAATGCTACAGTCAGAAATTCACTTCTTCTGTCATGGGTGGCGAAAATCCATGTGCAGGGAGGAAAGTGGATGAGTGATGATGTGTGGGATGCATATCTGCCTCCTCCACTTTGAACCACAGTTTTGATAATCAAAAAACAAAGTAAGCAAAGTAGGTGAGCAGCATCCTCCTCTCCAGAAGAGCTCCCTTGTTTATTCATCCAAGCAATTATTCAATCATCCTTTTATTCTTCCTACTATATTCACCAATACCCACCATGATTTAAGCTTTACTTTCTCTTATCCAGTCTTTCATCAACATTTTCAATGTAATATCTATCCATTCAGTATCTACCTTTTCTTTCAATCATCCTTTCATCCATCCCTTTACTCAATAATGACCCACGTATCCTTTCACCCACATATGCATCCTTTCCATTCACTCATTTCACCCATCGATTCGTTTAACCTTTCATCCTTTTTAGTTTCCATCATGCCATCATTTGTAGTGTACATTATGTGTGATTTTGCTGAGATGCTGATAGAAGAGGTCACAACTCAACCACCACTGTAGCTGGTAAAGTGGGAGGTTCACAATTACCACAACTGCTTTATACCTAGTGAGTAAAAAATAGTACTTGTCAATAAGCAAGCATTGTGACTTACCACCGTCCGTACCTGCTGTTTCTTTTCTCCCTCTAGCTGACTCTCTTCATGCAACTGAATTTGAGCCGGCACAACTGTGGTAAGTGTAGCAAGAAAAAAACATTCTACATTTTAGATGCCAGCTACGCCTCCCCTTAATTTTTTTAATAGAAGAAAAGCAACTGCAATACATCACTACAGTTCTTTTAGCACTGCAGTATCTTCTATCACAAATGTTGCTCTGGGCATTTTGTTGGTTCACAGTGTAGGAAAAGTCAGGTAGTGAAGCCAAATAAAAAGAAAATGTCATAGTGAAGGGGGAGAGCTATAGCGTATGATGATGATGACTTGGAATCATTGAAGCACAATGAAGGGGTGAAATAATAATGGTCAATGAAAAAAAAGTTAATGCAGGGAATTGATAACAGGAATTAAAAAAAAAATAGGATAGGGGTGCTGGAAACAGTATAAAAAAGGCAAGATTAACAGTAGTATAATAGTGTGCAGAGGTCAAAGTAAATAATAAAAACAAATAATATGACTTACTGGGATGAACAGAGCCCTCAGCATTGGTGCTGGTGGTCAGTGCCTCCTTCTCCTCAGCTCTTTCTGAACCTGCCTCGGTGCTGCCCCTCTTATTGCCCTTGGTGCTGATGTTGGAAATAAAGACGATAAGAAAAAATAGATTAGCGGTACAGTTAACCTCCACAAAATTATCATAACAGGAAAACCCGGTAACATTATACTTATCTAAATCAGGTCATCTATAGTACTAGTATCAACTGTTGTTGAGTTGGTTACACTAATCCTAAAATCCATATTCCAAGTTTCCTTAACAAAAACTACATTTGGAACTAATGCATTGCAGTGAATGATCTTTGATTCTACTCTTGTTTCTCAACCCCCTGGATGGACCAACAGAGTCTACCTTTTTTGCAATCTGTAGATGCATACTAGTAGTACTACACATCACTGTGAAATTGCTTGGGACTGTACGAACTACATAGGCAAAAAAGACACAAAGTATTCCAACTCACTTATATCACTAGTTCACTATGGTGACAGGAGGACTGCGGAGTCTGCATTGCAATGGTTTCTTAAATAATCAGCCAAAGTGTTAGCCGATGAGTATGATTAGGTAGCACTGAGCACCTGCCTAGCTCAAACTGTATCACATATATTCTTAAAGTATACTAAACATCACTTACCTCTGAGTGTGAGCAGCATGCTATTCAGAACAAAAAGGAAGCATTGTAGAACACAAACACAGCAAATAATGTAGTTAACACTCACCAACCCCAGAATCTCAATGCCTAGCAGGTTGCAAAGGTCCTGCTCCCAGTCAAGGATATCTGCCTAGCGGTGCTTCAGCTGCTGGGTGGTGTACTGGAGGTGGCTGGTGTGCCTCACACAACTGTGCACCCTCCCCCAATGGAGCTGATCTCCCGGAGGGGGTATGCACTGCCAGGCCTGCTGCTGACAGGATGGATGAGAGGTGGCGCTGCACATAATAAATCACTGCTGCCACCTCCATATTGCAAAAGAATGGCTGGGGCTGCACCCATAGTCAGTGCTGCCATCCACAAGGTAGGTGGCTGTTGCTGCTGGCAACTTGGGGGTCTGGCACTGTCACTTCCCTGCCTGCCACTCTGCTGTGCCATGGCTCCGGTTGGGGTAAATAAAATGAAAAAAAAACAGGAGAAGGAAGGAAGGAAGATAGGAAGAAAGGAAGGAAGGAATAAGGAAGAGAAAATTAAATAAAAATACAAAAAGTCACGAAAAAACACACACAAAAAATTAATGTGCGATACACTGACACAAAATCATACACTAATACAAAAATAAAAATGAGGGGCGGATTAATGAGGGGGGTGGCGGATTGAAAAGATATGCAAGAATTCTAAATACAGACCCAGCATCATGAACATAGCAAAAAATAACAAGATGGCCACGCCCATGCAACCCGTGTGGTGCCATTTGCATGCAATTTTGAATGAAAGAATGCACTTTTCTTTGCGTTTGACGTAAAACACAAAACAAATGGCTGCCTGCCCGCGGAACTCCATGTAGCATCGCCACAATCCATGCCCAGGCCTACTTGTGACAGGGCGGGCACTCTCCAAAAGTAAATTGACTTCCTGCATCCACCCTAACTGAACCTTCTTCAAGTGAAAGAAAACACAATCCAACACCTAGTCCATTGTGTCTACTCTGGTATCAACTTTCACACTTATTTCACAACGCATTCAGGCAAGATACAGACTGAACAGTCACTGGAATGCGAATTGACCTCTAACAGCTTCCGGCGAGATAAAGTTGAATTTCTCAAGTATTTAATAAAAATCCAACTTTGTCATTAGATTGTATTTCGATTAAATATAAAAATATATTTTGAATAGAACCAGTAGCTATTACAAGTTGAACTTTATGGAATAAAGTGTATGATCTATACTTTAACTTATCCCATGTGCCAGGTACAGCCTGACCAGTGACGATATTGTTTTAGGCCTAGCCACTGAAGTATGATGCCATTTCTAGTGTCACATTTTCTACTCTTACATATTATGTTTCTACTTTCTGGGCAGCAAGGTTTGCTTAGGGGCAACTTGTTAAATATTTAAGATCATGTTTTTCTACCTTTCAAAAGTATGATTTTGACAGGTTTGAGCAGAAGTGTTCCAATTGCTGCTGTCAGGTCACAGAAGATAGGCTTGAAGCTATGCTTTCACTGCAGTGTCATGCAGCAGCAGATGCCACAACTCTCAAGGGGAGGGGTGGGCGCGATGAATAGGGGAATAAAATAATAATAAACACAACTGTGCCTTTGCTGCTGCCACTGCTTCGCTCCTCTTCCCTTGATGGTGTTGGTGTTCCATAGGTTTTTGGGACACAAGCACAGGCTCCCCACCTAGTCCTGGCACTGCTGTCATGCTATACTAGCATGAGAGCAGCGTTAGGAGTGGTGTGCCGCTCAGTCAGTGAATGGGAGTCTTCAGTTTCTTCAACCTGGCTGTGCAACACAGTTGGAGAAACCTAAGTTTGCATGTCAGTTTGGCTAGCCTAAGATGGCTGGTCAAGATAATAAGAGCACTTAGGTGCGCTCCATCCCATTCCAGAGCCTAGCTCATGCTCGCTGAGCCAGCAGCTGAAAAATAAAACAATAGCAACATATTGTTTTATTTTTCAGCTGTTGGCTCAGCCAGTGGGGCAATGCTACTTCATTAGGCTTTCAGAATCTTTCTCAAATGTAAATGCACTAATGTTTTCTGCAATGTATTAGGGGAGGTAAACTATAATTTTGCTGCCGCCACTGAAAAAAGGCCTCCCACCTGACCAGACTTGTTAGAATTTGTGAACTGAAAGAAGAGAGGTATCTAGTGATCGAAGGGACCCACGTGGGATATAGGTAATTAATGTCTTCCAAAAGATGAGTGAACAAGAATTGCATATGGCTTGATGGATCATGAACAAAAACTTAAAAGTAATCCTTTTAGCAACAGTAAGCCAGTGGACAATGTACATTGCAGAAGAAAATTAGGATTGCCAGGGCAGGGCAAGAGCAAGCTTGGCAGCCATGTTCTGAATGCATTGGAGCTTCTTCAACACAACCTGTGGAGCACATGAAAAAGATAATTCCAATAGTTGAGGTGACTAAGAATAGCTGCATGAGCTACTGTCCAGCATGCTGAAGGATGGAGAAATGTGTCAATTTATTTAAGTTTAAGACCCTCAGCAGGAAAAAACAGGAGGATGTTAGATGATCTGTCTGTATTTCTAACGCAATTTCTCATCAAGATGGAAACTGTTAAGCCTGGCATCAGTGGCGTTGTTTACCCTATCTTTTTGCCTCTGCTTCCTGTGTTTTTGACTATGTGCTGGACTTTGTTTTTGCTGGTTTGTGGTACTTTGGGCCCTTTGCCACTACTGACCAGTGCTAAGGTGCACTAGATGTGTCCAGGGCCTGTAAATCAAATGCTACAGGCCCTGTAAACATGTCTCAGACCTGCCACTGTGTGTGTGCAGTTTTAAACTGCCAATTCAACCTGGCAAGTGTTCTCATTTGCAGGCCCAAACGTTTCCTTTTTACTACATGTAAGCAACCCCTAAGGTAGGCCCTATGTAGCCTTATGGGCAGGTGCAGTGTATTTAAAAGGTAGGACATATACTGGTGTGTTTTACATGTCCTGATTATGAAATGCTGCAAAATTTGTTTCTCACTATTGCAAGGCCTATCTCTCCCATAGGTTAACATGGGGACTGTCTTTAAATATTGTTTAAGTATAGTCTCCCATTGGGAGCAGATACAATGTGATGTTTGGGGACTCTGAACTCAAAAATTAAAAATACATCTTTTGGTAAGGTTAGTTTTTAAATTGTCAGTTTGAAAATTCTACTTTTAGAAAGTAAAAGGCATTTCCTTGCTCAACCGTTCGGTGCCTTTGCCTGCCTGTGGAATCAACATCTGTGTCAGAATGACAGTGAGACAAAGTGAGCTGTGGAGTGTCCTGCAGATCCTGATGAGTCTTCTGGGCTAGAGTGTGGAGGGAGGAGCTGACACTTACACCTGGAAGGGCTGTGCCTGTCCTCAAACAATGCAGTTTCCAACCACCTGGTATGTGTCTGGGGCGAGACCAGGGCAAGCCAGGATCTTGTGAACAACAGACATTTTCCTTTGAGGTTTGCCTATTTCAAAGGCATAAATTAATATAAGAAGTGGACCCAAACCCCCAGACTTTTAGAACATTTCTAGATCAAGAAGAACCTCTGCCTATGAGAAGAGCTAGAGGGGGAGAACTGCCCCTTGGCTGTGTGTGCTTTCCTTAGTTGGCCTGCAGTTGCTGCTCCTGCCTTAAAGAGGAAAAATACTGGACTTTGCTGTGTTTCCTGCTTGTGAAGATTCTCCAAGGGCTTGGACTGAGCTTGTGCCGTGTTCTGATATCTCAGGGCCATCAAAGACTTCATCTGCCATCAACTGGGATCTCTTGCTGAGACCCCTGCCCTGTCAAGTTATGCCAAACCACTCTCTGGGCCCTTGAAAGAAGAAGCTGGTGAACCCAAGGAGAAAATCCAAACAACCTGGGCCAAGCAACAGAAAAATCAATGCATCGCCCATACCGTGGCAGAAAAATCTAGACATTTTGCTGCTAAAATGGACGCATCACGAGCTCAGCGCGGATTCATTGCCGCCATTCGTCCGGATTTTCCACGCATCATCCCTGGGCATCTAAACCTGCAACATCCCTGAACCAACCTGAGGCTGCTTGTCTGGAAATCGATGCATCTCTCCCCTGTAAGGAAAAAGAATCAATGCACGGTCTCACTTGCGAGTAGGGAATTGATGCATCGCTTGCCTTTCCGACATACGCTCTCCCGTGCGGCTTTATTTTTGATGCGTTTCAGTTACATTGTGCTAAAATAACGCATCCATTGATTTCTATGGATTAAGACTCTTTTTAGTTTAAAAAGTCATATCTTTGCTTGTGTATGTTGAATTTTTGTCATTTTGGTCTTGTATTGACTATTTTTCTAAACTGGTGTGGAGTCCTTTTGTGGTGTTTTCACTGTGTTACTGTGTGTGTTGGTACAAATACTTTACACATTGCCTCTGAGATAAGTCTGCTGGCTTGTGCCAAGCTACCAAGGGGCTGGGCAGAGGTTATCCTTGGTTTGTATCTCCCCAACCCAGACTAGAGTGAAGGTCACTGCTTGGACAGCGTACAAACTGACTGACAATCAGATTCCCCATTTCTAACAGAAACAAAGTTTATTTACAGATGGAACTAGGGGAGGGGAGTCAGACTATGGGCCTGATTTAAATCTTGGTGGAGTGGAATACCCTGTCACAAATGAGATAGATACCCATCTGCCAATTTACAATCCCATTGTATCCTACAGGGATCGGACAGGATATCTGTCATGTTTGTGATGGAGTGTTCCATCCATCTGGATTAAATTCAGGCCCTAAGTTTGGCGCCAGAAGGGCACGAGCTAGAAGGAAAAGTCTAGCCAAGAAGGGCACATCAGACACTGCTGTCCACAGGTGGCATACAATCCTGGGTACATAGTCTATGCTATATACTAAGGACACATTGACATGTTAAATAAGTCAATTAGGGATAGGCCAATTTAAACATGTTTACATGAGGGGCACAAACACTTTAGTCTTCTTTAACAGGGGTATGTAACTACAAGATGGTATGCACATGGTCCATATCATATTTTAAAGCCACATTTGCAAGTTAAATAAGTCAATTGGAGAAAAGCCAACTTAAGCATGTTTAAATATGGAGCACAGACATTTTAGTCCTGTTTAACGGGGTAAAGTGCACAGTGTTAGAGTTTTAAACCCATAAGAAATTGGGTTCAGAAAAACTTTAAAAATCTGGTGTGACCATGCAGAATTCCTATACAGGCCTCCCCCAACCAAGAGCTAGTGTAGAATAATCTATCTCTTATTGGCTTTTCCTGCTGTACATCTGCTTAAGTCACTATATCAGTTTTTTTGTCCTCGTCCCTAGCAGCGTTTACAAGGTGTGAACACAAGAAACATATGGATGTACTAATACCATCTGAACTTTCACAAGCACTCAGAAAGACCTATGTCAGTAAAGAGATCTATGAGCCACAAGCTGGAGCAAAGATTGACAGTGAAAAAAGTAAAGGTTGCCATGAAAAATGATACAATATTAAACTAATGATAAGAGACAACTTTGTATATGCAAAAATCATTGCAGAGGCATAGGGCCTACCCCCCTCCCCACAAACACACATTCACTCGTGAATTGAAAGCAAAAATGTGGGGTCAATGATAAGCTTCAGTGAATTAACACAACATATTCATCTTATGAAAGTTCGGTGAAACGTGAAGGTAGCCAATGTGTGCTTAGGCTGTAAGTTTCAAGTTTTTCCACAAAATAGACAATATTTTTGAATCATGATATAGAGTAGGCAGAGCCATCAGCTGTCAAAAAATCACAAGATGCAAATGAAGAGGTTGAAAAACCAGTGTACCATGGAAGAAAGAAAAATAAACCCCTGATAAAAAATACTTCATATTTTGAGACAGGGTGTGTCTAACTGTCACAGAACTATTTTGGTTTGCCATGCCAATCCAAAAAGGATAGCATTCTGGGTGGCGATCGGAAGGAAAATGAAGCAAAAATGATGACTGACCCACAATGGTAATGCAGTCTAATAGAATGTCTGCACGGAAAAGTGTCAAGATACCTTGGGGCATATTTACAAGTCCCTACTGCCACCTTGTGCCACCTTAGTGGCATTTGTTTATGCTAAGGCGGCGTCAAGAAGGCCATTCCCCCACGCCATATTTACAAAGTGGCACAATGCATGCATTGCGCCACTTTGTGACCCCTTGTGCCACATTATGCCTGCACCAGGCATAATGTATGCTAGGGGGCAGTCCCCCACAGGGAGGCCTGAAAGATTTCACTGTTCCATTTTTTCCATCATTTTTAATCTGATGCTCCTGTATTGGACTATAGGCCTGCCTGTGCTTTGCTGCACTAGTGCCAACATTTTTGGTGCTACTGCAGAAAAGTGCCACAACAGCACCAAACATGTTGCTGCTGTTGTGATAACGACCGCCAAGGTGTGCAGTATCGTAAATAGGGTGCAACCATTGTGTCATTAGGCGGATGCAAAAAAAGTGATGCATCGGGACCGATGTGTCACTTTCTTGTAAATATGTCCCATGGTATGCATGAAAATGTATCTTGTGGTGATAAAAACATTAATGGATTCAAAGAAATTAACTTAATACAAAATAGTGCCTTATAGAACTACCCAACAGATATTGACAATTTTGAAATTAGTCAAAATGGTGAAATTAGGTAAGCTTCTACAAGTCAAAATTTAATTAAATAGTTGTTTTATAAATGGGGATAGCAATTTACGAAAAAATTTGATCTTCGTGGATGAGAGTATGAGCTGAGTGTCTTCTGAATAGAAAACTATGATGAGACCATGGGTTATGAGGATGTTGGCCAGCAGGATCATATATGCGTTGAAAAGTGTGGGGCTGAGGGATAGGCCCTGGAAGACAATCAATGCAGATGATCTCCGTGAGTTCGGAAGTAAAAGGTGGAGGTGAATCCTCTGGGTTCTTGCAGTGAGGAAGGAGGTGATCCATCTGAGCGCGTCCCCTTGGATGGTGATGTGGTGGAGTCTTTTGATCAGCATTTGGTGGATAAGGTATTGAACACTGCCAAGAGGTCGAGGATGATCAAAGCTGCTATTTTCTCCAGTTGAGAAGGGTTCTTATGTCATTGGTAGCTGCAATCAGGGCAGTTTCAGTGCTGTGTTTGCTGCGGAATCCAGATAGGGAGGCTTGGAGTAGCTGGTTATGCTCCAGGTATGTCATGAATTGCCTGTTGATGATTTTTTCCAGTACCTTCACTGGGAAGGGTAGGAGGAAGATTGGCCGATAGGTTTTCGGTTTGTTGGGGTTGATGAGGTGGTCCAGCTGATGGCCTGAATCAACAAAGGTTTGCCTCTTGAATCTATTCATTATGATTATATCTTTTTCTTCCATGGTGTCATTGTTGTCAATAGTAAAATTACAACTGACACAGACTATTTGCATTGGTTGTATATTTTATTTTTGAATTTTTGACAAACAATTATTTCTTACAGATCTATGTAATCGATACAACATGATTTGTGTTTTGTTGTTTTTTTTCCCTTTTGTGGATATGGGAGAAACATTACATAATTGTAACATTTTATTTTGGAATTAATTTAATTGATTATTAGCTGTGTTTAAATAATAATGGAAGGACAAAAAAATAGAGAAAATTTAATGAAATACCACAAGAAATAAAACGCCAGTTTTTTAATGTATTTGACAAACATAAATAAACTGAAATATGATGACAACTTAAAAAACAAATCAAAAACGCAAACAAAACAGTCAATCTTGGTGGATGAATCTATTTTTGTAGAGGGTAACTTGTTTGAACTCCAATGTACAAAATACAGCTGTCATCAGAAAAAGGTATATGTGTCCATAAAGTAGTCCACAGAGAGTGAATGGTAGTCACATACTGGGGTAAATTAGGTTCTGTGTTTCTGCTGGTGGTGCTGGAGGTCTTGCCATCCTCGCCTGGTCATCCTGATGTACGGCCCCTCCAAGTGGGAGGGGAGGAATCCACAGTTGCAGGGACTGTGATGTGTGGAGCTTCTTTCATGTTGTGGCAGGGTTTCCCTGTCTGTGGCTGAAACTGATGTATTTTGTCCAAAGGTTGAAGGACCATAGACAGGCGCAAGATGGCACAGGAAAAACCCTGCACATATGGCGATAAATGTCAAACATCACCCTTGCTAGGGAACACAAATTGGAGTTGAGATTCTGCATCTCTACGTTGTGCACCCGCTTCATGTCCCAGAGCTCTGATAGGACCTGGCCCATCTTGGGACTGATGTGGGGCTCTCAATACTTGGTCATTGGTGGTCTGGGTGACCCAGTGTTCTCACTTTGCTGTTCCACAGATTCTCTCCCATAACCCCTACTCCCACTACCCTGTGCCCTTGAGGAAGTGAGCCCCATTGCAGTGAGTCCTGGCTGAGCTGGGGGTGGTGTTGGTGTTGGCTCAACTGCAGCCAGGACTTGTGGGCACAAGATAGGTGTTTTGACACAGGAAGTAGAGGTATTCTGAGGAAGAGGTGTTAATGCAGCTGAGGTAGGAGGTGTAGGTGTTGGCCAAGTGAGACAGACCAGATGGGTTAGCCAGCTCCACATCATCCAGACTTGTAGAGGTGGTGTCCTCATTGAAAGGTTGGTCCTGATCTGGAGTGGAGCTGTCCTCAGCCGCAGACGGTGGTCCACTGGCTCTGGGTGTGGGATCTTGTGAATTATAAACAATCAGAAATTAAAAGTCTGGTTTATACATCAAATGTGTCTTCAGCAACAAATTAAGCAATCTAAAAGTAAAAAGATGATTAATGGAATGATTAAACAGTTCTGTAATTTTATTAAAAATTACACCTACATGTTAATTTATATACATACAAACTTCAGAAATACTGGTGAAATGATGTCTTGAAAAGAAAAATTTATTTTGTATAGCATTCTATACATAAACCAAACATACAACCCAAAACGGTAGAGAGGACAATTAAGAAGTAAACCATTGCAAGGCCTAGCAGGCTAAAATTCAAACTATTGTACAACTTAGAAGAATTAATGGCATTAGTCATCAAATGAACATTGCAAAGTTAAATGTGTATCAAATGACTGATGTAAATAGGTGTAAAGGACACTCAGAAGCACTATTCCTTCATGTGCAAAACATGGAGTTTGGATCCTGTTTTCTTGAGTGCAACAACATACATTGAAACAAACCAACAAACTAGGCAAATGCAAGGGGTGATCCATGGAGAACAAAAGTCATTATGACAACATATAATTGATCATTATTGAAAAGAGAGATACATCCATAATACTACTAATTTGATGATAATATATTTTCAAACTTTAAATTTTGATTTTTGATTTCTATGTTTTAATAAGGGTCTAAAACATTAGCAACACCAAATCTATGGGCAATACCGACATTTCTGATTAGTGAGACATTGATTAGCCCAACTTACAAGCTTCCACCAGGGATTCCTGTCAAGCCTTCATGATTCAAGACCTTCTCCTCTCAGAGAAAAACGTGTAAGGGGGAGCTGGGAGAACCACCAACAGTCCTCTTGAGCTCCAGGTGACACCTGGAGATGAGGAGATGCACTCTTCCCCGCAGGCCGTTCCACCACTTCCTAATGTTCACCTGTGTATGCAGGTTGTTTGCTACACCATTCAATCTGTCAAGCATTCTGGCCCACATTTGCATTTTTTAAGATATGGTTGTACTTTGTTCCTTGCCTCCAATTGTGCTCAATTGGGCTACAATTGTGGCTCTACTCTGATGATGTTATCCACCATGACTGACAATTGTCCCTCTGTAAAATGTGGATTTCTCCTCCCTGCCATGATCATTAACTAAAAAAAAACATAGTAGCCCACAAGTTGATGAACATTTTTAAAAAGGAAACAAATGAAAAATAAACAGAGGCAGTAAATAAAAATACCCTGACTCCTGACATTGCCAGAACAACACCAGCACAACTGTGAAGCCTAAACATGCTTGGTACAATCCTGCCACCCTGACGGTGATTGAGTATTGTTACCCACCATTGGAATCCACATTAGTGGTAGACCGCTTACTCAGCAGACTTCAATCTGTTGACGCAGACGGAGGCTCAGCCGCCATACATCTAAATATGGCAATTGAGATTCTGTCAGCTTGATGGAGTACTTGAAACCGCTGTCAGAGTGAGACGATTGAGCTCATGTCAACATCTAAATAAGGCCCTTTGTCTCTTTTCCGAGATGAGAGAAACCTGTTTCCATAACAATTATATTCCATTATGGATGATTCATAGAGCACATGGCTATCCTGAGCTTCCTAGCTCTATACCACCTGAAAAATAGCAATTCATCTGCGATCCCTTCTGTCAGGCAAATCATGTAGTCCATTTAACAAACAGCCATTCCATTTAGGACAAGATAAGAAAATAACCTGCTGCAGCCCTTGATTCAATCAGAGAGAGGGAACTCTCATTCCCTCAGAGATGGTGCATCTCCAATCCATGAGAGCAAGTTGGGATGTCTGAACACCAAAGTCCTGCACCTTTTTGAGCAAAGGCTTCTTGGATAGATCCAGGTAGGCAAACAATAGTTGCTACAAAGAAAAAATTGGATAGCTGGACAGTGGGAATTCTGTTGGGGTTAAGAATTGCCCTCACTTAAAGACTAGGATGGATCATAATAGTGACACTTCATTTCCAGGTCATTGAAACACAAATGGGTCTTGTAAAGACTCTAAAGATAGGATATTATATTTGAACCTGTCGACACAGAGAACTGAACTGTATCCTTATCTTTCTTTGCATCAAGGCATCTTGCAGTTGCAGCTGGTTGTGACCGCTCTCGCGTTGACAAACCTACTGTTCACCTTGAGGTAGCTGCTGCTGGAATAGAAAATTAACTTGAGCAGCAGAAAAGAAGCAGTACCCTCTTGCGCTGCACAGGAAGCCATCTGTGCTGATTGTTCTGCACAGGACAAATACCTGTCACAAAAGATTAGCTCAATCGACACAACCTAATGCACTCCACCACTTGCTGAACTCTGCGTAGCGCAGCAGAGTTTTTCGGACACTTCACTGAGCTCCCAAGTGAGCCAAAGTGATTGGGAAGGCCATCAACAAGGAACTCACAACCCACTTCAAAATTCACCATCTTCTGGAAAACATTCAGTCAGGATTCAGAAATAGCCCCAGCACTGAAACAGCATTTATTGCGGCCACCAATGGTATTCAAATCATCCAGGACCAAGGAGAAACAGTGGCCCTCATCCTGCTCGACCTTCTCCATGGCCCTTCAACACTGTCTTTCATAAAACCCTCATCAGAAGACTCCACGAGATTGTCATACAAGGATCTGCTGTCAAATGGATCTGTTCCTTGCTCCTGGGAAAAACTCAAAGGGTTAGGCCTTAACCCTTCACATGAGAGACCAAGAGATTGATTTACGGAGTCCCGCAGGTATTGTCCTTAAGCCTCACTCTTTTCAACAAATACATGACATCACTCACCAACATCATCCGATCACAAGACATCATCGCCAACTTCTATGCCAATTACATCCAACACATTCTCTTCCTGATGGACAAGACAACCACCACCAGGACCAACTTCACCAACAGCATGACCATGGTAGCAGATTGGATGCAAACCAATTGCCAGCAGCTCCATCAAGACAGAAGTACTGGTCTTTGGCAAAAATGACCTCCCCATGGGACTGCACCTGGTAGCCGTCAGAGCTAGGTCCAACACCCACACTCACATATAACCCAAGAAATCTAGGGATGTTCTTAAACAACAAATTAATAAGATAGCTCAAATCAATGCAGTGTGCACCTCCTGCTTCCAATACATACTCATGCTGTGAAAGATCTTAAAATTAAAATGATTGCCTCAGAAGACCAGAATGACATTCATTTAAGCACTCTTCCTAAGTAGGCCAGACTACAGCAACACTCTCTATGCAGGAATTTCCAAACAACTGCACAGATTTCAGACATCCAGAGCACTGCTGCGCGACTCAAACATAACCTCCCATACCACATTCACATCAAACCGCACCTCAAGCAGATTCACTCGCTCCCCATTCACAAGTGCAACCAATTCAAACTTCTTGCACACACATACAAGGCCCTACACAACTGAAGACTAGAATACAGCCACATACACTTTCACCAACCCACCAGACAAATAAACTTTGCCTCACCCTTGCTCGCACACACTCCCCATATCGGTAAAATCCAAAATGTTTGTCCCTCAATCTCCTTCATCACACCGAAGACATTGATCGACCTCCCTCAACATACCAGAGCCTCCTAATCACTGCTGGAGTTCCACAACAAGCTAAAGACCTGTTTCCTCAAATAAGCACATTTGGTACCTCACACCTACACACCCGCCCAAGCATCTGGATATCTTTTTGGGTGATTAGTGCGCAATACAAATCAATATAGCATCACATAACATATCATGCTTGCCTAATTTTAATGTATAATAATTTCATTAATTTTTTCCAAAACGTATTGTTTTGTGATTTGATTTTAATGATGTTCGTTAGTGCTAGAACCTTTGACATAGTTCCCATGTGCTTCTTGTGCCATAGCTCCCGGGGTGCTGAACAGGTTTTTCAGCAGGGAATTGGGTTTTGACCAAGCAAGAAATTGTCTTTTTAAGTTGGTGAGTTGCCCCTGCGTATTTAAATTCTCATCCTACCACACCAACCTTAAGGTATAAATAAATTATGTACATTTACATCTAAAAAAAATAAAATAAAGAGACAAACTTCAGACTAGACCATGAGACCAGTGAATAGACAGTTTCATTAAAATAAATAAATATCGCTTTGTTGCTAAATGGGCTTATGGGCCTCAATGCATGGGTTTGAGTGAGAGTTTTGCTAAAGTAACTCAAGGCGCCAGTAAGCGATGTCTTGCATTACTTTACATTAGGAAAGCGTTCCATTGGTGAATTTTGTTTCATTCCCTGAATTCCAAAGACTTGTAAACCTGGGAATGCATCAAAATGCTATGCCTCCCTGAACCAGGCGTAACAAGGAGAAATATATGAATTTCTCCTCTGTAATTCCTCCATGCATGCTGCATTTTGCCTTGCTGTGCTGTGTTGCATTAATTGTAAGTAACTATCCCTTTTAGTACTTAAGGTCATGTTGCGCTTCAATGGTAATGCATTTACAGTATTTCTAGGTCTTCCATCCTCTGTTTAACCCCTTTGCTGCCAGGCCTTTTCCCCTTCAGGTGCCCGGCCTTTTTTTGGCTATTTGGGGCAGTTCGCGCTTAGGCCCTTATAATTTTTTGTCCACATAAGATACCCACACCAAATTTGCATTCTTTTTTTAAGATATCCTAGGTATTCTACTGGTACCCAGAGTTTGTGGGTTCACCTGGAGGAGACCAAGAGATTAGCCAACATCCAGCAACATTTGTTTTTTGTTTTTTAAATGGGAATAATGGGCTGCAGAAGAAAACTTGTGCTTTTTTTTCTTAAATTGACACCAACAAAGGATTTGTGGTGGTAAAATTACCATCTTACCAGCTTTCAGGAACATGCAAACTTGAAACAGAAAACCACATTTTTCAACACAATTTTGCCATTTTACTGGGACATACCCCATTTTTACTATTTTTTTGTGCTTTTAGCCTCCTTCCAGTTAGTGACAGAAATGTGTGTGAAACCAATGCTGGGTCCTTCACAGCTTAACATTTCTGAAAAGTAGACCAACTTCTGAATTCAGCAAGGAGTCACTTGTGTAGATCCTACAAGGTTTTCCTACAGTAAATAACAGCTGAAATAAAAAAGTATTGAAATTGAGGTAAAAAAACAGCCATTTTACTCCACGTTTTACTCTGTAACAGTTTCCTGCAATGTCAGATTATCAAAAGCAATATACTGTTATGTCTGCTGGACTCCTCTGGTTGTGGGTATATATAGGGCTTGTAGGTTCATCAAGAACCCTAGGTACCCAGAACCAATAAATGAGCTGCACCTTGTAATGGGTTTTCATTGTGTAACCGGTACACAGCAATTCATTTGGTGAAATATAAAGACTGAAAATAGGTATCAAGGAAACCTTTGTATTTCCAAAATGGGCACAAGATAAGTTTTTGAAAAGCAGTGGTTATTTGCACATCTCTGAATTCCGGGGTCCCCATATTAGCATGTGAATTACAGTGCATTTCTCAAATAGATTCTTTTTACACACTGTCTTACGTTTGGAAGGAACAAAATATAGAGAAAGACAAGGGGCAATAACACTTGTTCTTCTATTTTGTGTTCCCCCAAGTCTCCCAATAAAAACAGTACCTCACTTGTGTGGGTAGGCCTAGAGCCCGCGACAGGAAATGCAACATGGACACATCACACTTTCCCAATGAAAACAGACTTGTTTTTTGCAAAGTGCCTAGCTGTGGATTCTGGCCTCTAGCTCAGCCTTCACCTAAGGAAACCTATCAAACCTGTGCATTTTTGAAAACTAAACACCTAGGGGAATCCAAGATGGGGCGACTTGTGGGGCTCTCACCAGGTTCTGTTACTTAGAATCCTTTGCAAACCTCACAATTTGCAAAAAAACACTTTTACCTCACATTTCCGTGACAGAAAGTTCTGGAATATGAGAAGAGCCATGAATTTCCTTCCACCCAGCATTCCCCCATGCCTCCCGATAAAAATGGTACCTCACTTGTGTGGGTAGGCCTGGTGCCCGCAGCAGGAATAGCCCCAAAACACAATGTGGACACATTTGGCAAAGTGCCTAGCTGTAGATTTTGGCCTCTAGCTCAGCCGGCACCTAGGAAAACCTAGCAAACCTGGACATTTCTGAAAACTAGACACCTAGGGGAACCCAGGATGGGGTAACTTGCGGTGCTCTCATGAGGTTCTATTTCCCAGAATCCTTAGCAAATCTCAAAATTTGGCAAAAACAACACTTTTTCCTCACATTTCGATGCTGCAAAGTTCTGGAAACTGAGGGGAGTCACAAACTTCCATCTACCCAGCGTTCCACTAGGTCTCCCAATAAAAATGGCACCTCACTTGTGTGGATAGGCCTAGTGCCCACATCAGGAAATGCCCCAAAACACTATGAGGGCACATCAAAATCATCAAATACAAAACTACCTGTTTTTGCGGGGGTTCCTGTATTTTTGGTCCTGGGGTCAGAAACCATCTAGAGAAACCTACCAAACCCAAACATTTCTGAAAACTAGACACCCGAGAAAGTCCAGGGAGTGTGACTTGCATGAATCCCCCAGTGTTTTCTTACCCAAAGTTCTCAGCAAACCTCAAATTTAGCTAAAAAATCGAATTTTTCCCACATTTCTGTGTGGGATCACCTCACTGGCACATATTTCCTTCCACCCAATGTTTCCCTCAGTCTCCCAGTAAAAATGATACCTCACTTGTGTAGATAGGTCAAGTGCCTTTGACAGGGAAGAGTAAAAAAACATGTCGCAAATGAGGGGACACCAAAGTGGGTCCAAATGAGCAGTTTAAAAAAAAACGTTTTTAGGCTGACAAGTGGGGCAGAATTTTCATCAGTATAAATGCGTACTAATATTTTGGATTCCTGCAGATTCTGGATGGTTCCATCACAAAAATGCGGGAAAGATGTGTGATCTCAAACAATGTTTGAGGTTACCAGGGCATTTTTAGTAAGAAAATGGTGTGGGATGCATGTGAAGCACACCACCCTGGACTCACCAAGGTGTTTCGTTTTCAGATGTGTCTAAGTCTCGGAGATTTTTCTACACGGCAGCATCCCAAAGTCCAAAATGTGCAGCCCTTACATTCCAAGTGGGACGATTTTAAGAGTTAGACAAGCTCTCATGGCCCGAATGTAAAACCAAAACCCAAAATAATCAAATGACCTCTTGCTTGCCATGGGATAAGACATTTTAGTGTCCGGGGGGGAGAGCTGAAAGACTGTTACCCCCTTCAGTTGGGGTGAGGTCATAACCATGCCCATACTGGTTGGTAGCCACCAACCCACTATTTCTTTTTAATTTCCCTGGCATCTAGTAGGCTTTTTGCCCCACCACAGGTGCAGAAATGGCCAACAGTAATGTGCCCCCATGGGGAGGGACTTTTGCCCAAAGGGATGTCCCCCAAACAAAACACAAAACACAAATTCACACACACACCAATCCTTGGTGCCTAACTGGTTTCTGCCCCCCTGGGGCCAGATGGGCTTCATAGAAATAGACCAATATTCCCCCAAGGGGGTCAGAAATGGCTTTAAAAAAATGTCCCCGGGCAGCAACCCTTGCCTAAGGAGTTACTACACATCTGTAAAAAAAAAAAATCCCTGGTCTATAGTGGTTTCTGCCCCCCTGGGCGTCAGATCAGCCTAATTAAAAAGATCCATCTGCTCCCAAGAGGGGCATAAATGGCCTAAAATAAGTGTGCCTCCCCAGAGTAGCGACCCTTGCCTAAGGGGTCGCTCTCCATCTGCAAAAAAAAAAAAGAAAAAATGTATCCCTGGTGCCTAGTGGTTTCTGACCCTCTTAGAGGCAGATGGGCCTAAGAAAAATAGGCCGATATGACCCCAATGGGGGCAGAAATGTCCTAAAATTAAATTGCCCCATAAGAGAGCAAACCTTGCATAAGGGGTTGCTCCGAGTCTGTAAAAAAAATTAAAAATCCATGGTGCCTAGTGGTTTCTGTCTCCCTTGGGGGCATATCGGCCTCATTAAAATAGGCTGATCTGCCCCCAAGGGGGGTAGAAATGGCCAAAAAATAATTTGCCCCCAGGGGAGCGAACCTTGCCTAAGCGGTCGCTCCCCACATCTAAAAAAACAAAACAAAGTGATCCCTGATGTCTAGTGGGTTCTGCCCACCCTGGGCGCAGATCGGCCTAATTAAAATAGCCTGATATGCCACAGGGGGGCAGAAAAGGCCTAATAATTAATTGCCTCCCTGGTGAGCGGCCCTCGCCAAACAGGCTGCTCCCCTTATATGAAAACACACACACAACAAACAAAAATAAAAATCCCTATACCTAGTGGCCATTTCTGCAGCCCGATCGCTTCACAATCGAGCTGCAGAAATGCTCACAGAGACATGAAAGAAAAGGAAAGGCCTTTGCTTTCCTTGCATGTCTCTGCCTGTCCCCAGCTCCTGCATTCCTCTTCTGGATCACGATTTGTGCACTGACATCATCAAACCTCACTGGGGAGGGGAGCGAGGTGGTCAGGGTGAAAGGGGAAGCGATTCCCCTTCCATCCCTGACAGGGGTGTGTGGGTGGGAAGCTGACCTGGGGAGCGCTAGCGCTTCCCCCGTGGCCAGGTGTAGGACGAGCTGGTCTCATCCTCAGCACACGGGAACCTAGGCCGAGGACGAGACCATCTTGTACTGGGCACCCTGGGGGTTATAAAACATATTTAAGCCCACTTGCTTACTCCTACATTTGTAGGTATATTTACTATAATTCATGCAAAGCAACACAGAAAGAAAGGTTGCTGTGCTGCATTTCATAAATGGGAATAAGCTGAAAAGTGCCATATCTACTAAGATGTGGTGCTCTTCAGCTTTCTCCCTGTGTTGGCACACTTGTGGCACCAATGGTTCAACGGTTCTAGCATTAAAGACAGGATTGTTTTTGTGCAGGAAGGAATCCCTACCGGCACAAAACAATGCTTAATGGCATTATCCTCTTTCTATGTGTGCTGCAGAACACATAGAAAAAGGAAATGACAAGGAGAATTAAAGACATGTATCTATGTTATGCCTGTTTCAGGTAGGCATAGCATTTCAACGCATATAAAAATACAAAGCCCAGGCTACACCCATGAAATGTCTTCCTAATACAAAGTAACGTAATTGGACCCTTCTATGCCGTTTTCTAGTATAACTTTATGTATGAGAACATCCATTTGGTGGAGTAAAGTCTTATGTTTTGGATTCTGTATACTCACAAATCAATTCATCTATGCATCTAAGTCCAATGCAGTGCAAAAATGGCTTCGTGAATTAGGCCCCCGAGAGGCTGTTGATGTACAATGTGTTTCTTAGTTTTCTTTCTTTTGTTGCAGATATCCACATATCAAAATTGTTTATGTTCAGGAAAGTGTCCCTTCCTGCACAAAAACAATCCTGAATGCAGCACAGGCACCATTGCACTATGGTGCAAGGGTGCCAATGGTGGGGTTAATTTGCTAAAATGGTGCCAGCACAGGGTAAAAGGCAGGAATGTGCTATATTGCCTTAAATATGGTGTATTCCTGCCATTTCCTGCCATGTCATGCAGCGCATCAAGGTGACATGCTGCGCTGCACTGTGCTGCATTTTTGTAAATAGGCCCCACACTGTATAGGCGCTTTGCTGGGTGAGGGAGACAGCATGCATTGTGCTTGCTACAGGCAATGTTTCTGGTAATAGTTGGGGAAGCAACAATAAAAATCGTCCCAGTCCTTTGGGGACTTCCTGCTTGACCTATAAACCTGTCTACATTTTGGGAACTGATTCTGATTTTGTGAACCAATCTATGTAATCACCATTTGGAGTGTGCCTCAAGAATATGGACAAGGCAGGCCACAATTTGGAACTCCCTCTGCTTGGATGCCATTACAAGGATGGTGGCCTACTGTTGTCAAAAAGCTACCATGTTCGTAATTGTTTTTAAAAAAAGTAGTTTTTTTCTTTAATTCAATGCATATTCCTTAGAGGGAACAGGTCTAAATTGATGCAAATGCACTTGTTTGTTAAACCGTTGACAGTGACCCCTAGGACCATTACCCACTCTCAAGCTAACTGTTTGGCATATTTACAAGAAGTGACTCATCGCTGCGTTGCAGCAGTGATGCATCAAAATAACTTGCTCTGGGGTACGACAGTTTCCTATGCTATGGATGCATCAGGTTTACAACACAGCCCACCATGGCGTAAGGTCTCATGGCGGGCCCAAAAAATATGACACTTCTGTGGGAGGGATGTTGTATGGAAAAATGATGCATGCGCTGCAAAAGTGACACATGGCTGATTTGAAGCAGGTAAAGCAAGGCGAAAACCTTCAAAAAGTGATGCATTAAAAAAAAGTTATTCTCATTCATAGAAACGAAAATATGGAGCAGGCAGCAGCAGTCAGGGTACCAAACCCAACAACCCCAGCACCAGCCAGGATGTCCAGGCAGAGTACCAGGAAGGAGAAAGAGGAAGATTAATTTAAGAGAGGAGGAGAATCGCATACTCATAACAATTGCGACAAAGCATGAACAGAAACACCTTTTCACCTCAAAACTACCACTACGAAAGAAAGAGGCCATATGGAAGTCCATAGTGGATAAAATCAACAATGGAGGGCAAGTCAAAAGGACAGTGCCAGACTGCAAGTGCTGGCACAACTACAAGCACAGAACCAGGGAGAAACTGACCAGTAACTTGAAGGCAGCCATGCACACTGGAGGAGGACTTGAATTCCAGGGGCAGCTGACATACTTGGAGGAGCAGATGGCATCAGTCATCCCAACAGTGTTGGTAGCAGGAGTTGAGGGACATCACAGTGCAGCCTATGAGGACCAACAAGACACACAGGGTAAGTGGCAACAAGGGAAAATATCACCAAATAGGTCAGGTTCAACACCACAGCATGCTATATGTCTGCACTGCGCTGAGTGTAAGGGAAAGGAATGGAAATGGCCACATGTCCAGTGACATATCATAGAAATGTAACTTAACAAAAACACTCACGTGTTGCACAGCCCAGTCAACATTCGTCATGTGTGTTCAGTCCATGTATGATGTGCTGTACCAGTACTGTTCACTGAAAGAACATGGAAAGATGTTAGGCATAGCCATCACGAAACAAAGTGCTAATCACCAAGCTGAATGTGTGCCTTTCCTCAACATATCCACATTGGCAGGGAAGGCCAGCAAGCTGCATAACGGTGTTGCAATGTGTGGTATGCCACAAACAAACACCCTTGCCACACAGTGGCATGTGACCGATGCACAGATACTGCCACTCGAAAGGCAGCTACATTGCCACTTTCCCTCAAGAGATGCAAGTCACATAGGTGCCACAGATCAATGTTGAGTTGAAAGTGAATGAGGATCAATACTGTATGTCAGTCAGATAACTAACATAAACATCTAGCATTGATCAACATAGGCATATATCCATTTGATTGAAGAGGGAGAGTCAGCTCCTTTTGACCAGCTGCCTGTCCAGGATGACTAACCTGATGCCAATAACATCCTTCTCCGGTAGATGAAGTCACATTTCAGAAAATTCTTAACTACATTGTCTCACTTCTTTGGGAGTGGAGAGGCTGACAGCTTCAATGGGTCTCCAGTGGAACCACCAACACCATCAGCAAGATCCAGGACTCCGAGGACCCACAGGTTATATTTCAATACCAAGTGGTAGAAGTCCAGTAGCAGATGCTGGATGAGGTGCAGGTGGGGATGGAAACCATTCC
Source organism: Pleurodeles waltl (assembly GCF_031143425.1). NCBI lineage: Eukaryota > Metazoa > Chordata > Amphibia > Caudata > Salamandridae > Pleurodeles > Pleurodeles waltl. Next base: position 560,224,949 of record NC_090439.1, on the reverse strand, counting down.
AGGCACCCTAGAGGGAGTCCGTAGGTGACTAAGTCCCAATAAGGATACCCCTGATATAAATAGAGGCACCTACACCCTGCTCCAGGAGTGGAGCAGTCCCTGCTGGACATTGCTGGTGTCTTGAGGCAAAAGCAACAACAACAGCCCTGCCGAAGTGACACCAGGAAGAATGCTTCCCAGCCGGGAAGCTATAGGCACCATCCTTGAATCTATAGAGAAGAAGCAGGACTCCTATATTACAACAATAAGTGCCTTCCACCATGATGTTGTTGCTGTGCTGACTTGCCAATAGGCCCTTCTCAACGCTGTGCTGCCTTTATTGTTGACACAGGCAAATGCTGCTGGGGACAGGAGAGTCACATCTTCAGCCCCTGTTTTTTTTGTGTTGCAGATGCTCCCTGCATAAGCAACACCTCCCTCGGGGGAGGGACATCACACATCAGGGGAAAAAGAAGTGGATTTCCCCACTTTAAAGCAGAGAACTTCCCTGTAACCTTTGTATGTGGCCCTTAGCCAATTTCCCATTGGACAAGGGTTGAACAACATGCCATCACTCTTGCCATCTGGCACTGTCTACTTTGTGTTTGCCCACCCTTTGCTCTTATCCATTTGTGGACTGTCAAAGTGGCCTCCCTTCACTAATGGCAATTTGGATCTCCTCCTCACTAGAATACTTCTCTCCTCCAGATGTCTCATGACATGTATCCTCCATGGACTCTGTCCATAAACCATACTGGACAGCGGCGAAACCGCAGCCCTCATCCTCCTGGACTTCTCGGCTGCACTCAACACCATCTGCCACCACACCCTACACTCACACCTCAGCAATGCTGGAATCTGAAACAGAGCCCCTGGCTGGGTCACCTCCTTTCTCACCGGCAGAACCCAGAGAGTCCGCCTCCCCCGATTCCGCTCGGAGGCCACCGAAATCATCTGCGGCGTACCCCAGGGTTCGTCCCTCAGCCCGACCCTCTTCAACGTCTACATGGCTCCACTCACTAACATCGCCTGATCCCACAACCTCAACATCATCTCACATGCCGATGACACGCAGCTGATCCTCTCTCTCGCCAAGGACTCCACCAAGACCTACCTCCATGAAGGAATGAAGGCCATCGCCAAATGGATGAAGAGCAGCTGCCTCAAACTCAATTCTGACAAGATGGAAGTCTTCATCTTCGGCTCCACCCCCTCCACATAGGATGACTCCTGGTGGCCTGCCACTCTCAGAACCGCTCGGACTCCCACCGACCACGCACACAACCTAGGACTCGTCCTGGACCCATCACTATTCCTGACCCAGCAAGTCAACGCCATCTCCTCATCCTGCTTCAACACGCTCCACATGCTCCGAATGATCTACAAATGGATACCCACCCAAACCAGGAGAAAAGTCACCCAAGCCCTCGTAAGCAGCAAACTGGACTACGTCAATGCCCTCTACGCAGGAACCACAGCCAAACTCCAGAAGAGGCTGCAACGCATCCAGAACACCTCCGCATGCCTCATCCTTGACATCCCCCACTACTGCCACATCACAGACCATCTGAAAAACCTGCACTGGCTCCCAGTCAACAAGAGAATCACCTTCAAACTCCTCACCCACGCTGACAAAGCACTGCACAACACTGACCAGAGAACCTCAACAGACGACTCTCCTTCTTCTCCCAGACACGGTATCTCTGCTCTGCCAACCTTGCCCTCGCAACCGTCCCACGCATCCGGAGAACTACAATCAGCGGTAGATCATTCTCATACCTCACCGCCAAAACGTGGAACACTCTTCCCACCCACCTGCCCCAGACCAAAGAACTCCTTACCTTCAGGAAACTTCTCAAGACCTGGCTGTTCGGGCAGTAGCAGCACCTCCCCCCTACCTTCTTCCCCCTCTCCTCTTCAGCACCTTGAGACCCTCATGGGTGAGTATTGCGCTTTACAAATCCCTGATTGATTGATTGTCTGGACATCCTTTAGTTCTCAAAAAGCGTGGGTTTGCTGTTGGAATAACTGCAACTGTGATCCTTCATATTTACCTAGAAGTAAATAAATGCACTATCTTCAACCTGTGTCTTGTAGATATGTTGATGATTGGACTAAGTAGACCATGGTGGATGTGCTGACCTTAAAGACACTATCTACTGTCTAAAGGGAATTGAGTTTCATAGAGCCATGGACAAATCTACACAGGCCAAGGGGAATAGTTTATACGAACCCGATGTGCATCTAAACTAGCAAGTAGTTACCCAAGGTCACAAGCATGAAGTGCAAAAATTAACAATCAGTCAATGGTAAGGGTGAATTATGTTACAACACAGGTGAGGGCCACTCTCATGGATACGAGCCAGAAAACAACACTGACATGACAATAAAAAAGTGTAAGGGTGAGTATGTAAGTGGCTGGCATCAGTATATGACCCAAAACTGCCTTGATTACTAACAATTGTTTGATATAATCATCCATGTAATACATGTAGCATAACTTACACAGACATGCAACAGTATGGGAATACCTGTTTTGGGATGTGTCCATTCACAGCATGAGTGCCACTTACATTGTGAAGTCATGTTGGAAGATCCCTTAAGTGACTCTTTTGCAAACTTGACAGGATCTTCTCTGTAGGTGTTTCACCTAGTTACATATGTAAACAAACACTGTCTGAAAATCTCACAGCATGTGCTAAACACAAACTAACAATAAATGACCACTCCTACACAGTAAATCATGAAGCAGTTGTGAAAGTAGAAAACATTGTTTATTATTATCTGTACAAAGCCTATAAAATCCAAAACTAACTACACTACACTACCTTAATTGCCCTAACTAAACTATGACTAACCTAACCTATGCCAAGTAACCTACACTAACTTAACTAAAATCTACCTTATGCTCCCTAACCTTAACTTATACTTATTAAACTACACATATACATAAACTACCTAAACATTGAGATCTCAATAAATATATTATTTTTGTATTTTTTGAAAAAACAAATTCAACATATCCTAAATAACAACTTCCCACTCACTTAACAACCTACCAACCCATATCCCCACTGAACAGCAAATTACTGATAAAATGTAATCATTATTGCTAATCTAACCTATCCTTATGTTGCAACCTATCATAAGCTATGTCTAAATCTATAAAGCAATATAATACAAACAGGGGAAGGTCACAAAGTCCAGGTGAGGCCTACATCTGCTCAGCAATCCTGTCCACTGACTGCTGAAAAGTGTTCACCAACTTAAGAGTGGCGAACTAGAGTTCAATGTCAGCCACATATGTTTTCAGTTCATATAGGTCTTTAAGGCTCTGTTGTCCAAATGTAGATTGCTGTCATGGGGCTGTGGGCTGGGACTGTGGTGCACATTGACTTCCTGGATAGTGCCTGCCTTTTTGGGCAGACCTTCATGTCCCGGCCACCTTCTCCTCAACATACATAGGGCCCATCTGTCTGTAGGCCTTGACAGCATGTCTGAGGTGGCTGTATCTTTCCAGACGGATCCCTTATGCTTTTTTGTAGGCGTGCCTCATGTTGTCTGTTGGAGAGGAAGGAAAATGTATCAGACAAAGCTGAACATGTTTATGTTGTAATCAATAATAGGCTTAAGTTTCCAAAAACATCACATGCAACTTGCTCTTCCAATAAAAAAAATTTTTAATCTAAAAATGACAAACCCACATTAGAAACATATACGTCTCCTAATGTAACAATGGAAAGGTACTCATATGTTTGGATTGTAGGTATATGAAATGGCAGTGTATAGCCAAATACACATATACCCAAAATAATACTATGACCATGGAATGGTACAAGATAAACAATAAAGATAGTGAGAAAGAAGGGGGCTCCTTTATCTTCCCATTTATCAACAACAAACACAGGAACAAACATGTTACTATTTTTCTGTTATTTCATCAGAGGAGCTCCATACTCTGTCCTTCTGGAAAAACACCATTAGGTAATAATAAAAAAATGACCTTAGACTTTTTTAAAGACCCCCTCGCCCACCAACCTAGTTGATGGCATGCTTCATTATTGGCATCCCACCCCAGACACCTAGTGTGTCAACGGTGTGCTTGAACTCCTGATTACAAAGGAGCAGGGGTTTTGTTGATAGGTTTTTCATTGAGAAAAAAAGTGAAGTTAAAATTATCTCATGGGTACATCCCAGATGGTGCAATTTAGTTGTGGTACACTTCGACAAGGGTTACAAACAGTGCTTGATGTATATTGAAGGAACTATGACAACCTACATCCTTACTTCAGGTCGTCATGTTTCAGCAATATTATCTAAGCTGCTAGTGGTCATTATGGCTTTCGTCTGGATCAAATAGATTATGTGCATGCTAAGGCATCTGATAACCACACAGTGCTCAACATTTACACCTTTCTTAACTTATGATCTCATCTCCATTTGAGATTAATCTGATCTGTATCTTACCCTATTCGAGTCTCTGCATAGAGTGTAGAAACAAAAGAGAGGACATCATAATAAACTGTAGTAAATTGCATCTACATAAGAACAAAAGTGCCCTGGCATGCTGTCAATCATGCATACGTTCCAAGCAAAACGGAACCACAGTGCTCATATGATTGAGAGATCGCAATAGCAATAGTCTGCAAAAAGTGGGTCTATAGAGTACCCTTAGTGTTTGCTCCATATAATATACATGCATACCAAACGGCGGTGCTGGAAATTGTCTGCACTGTGATTGTACTCGGAAAAATAATCAAAAGTACAGAATGGTGGTCGTAGGATGTCGGCTAACATGCAACACTTATAATTAAATGGCCCTAGTGAACTCTTTTGTGAAAACGCAAAACAACACAGCACACTGTGACAAGACCTGTGCAAGCACGTTCTAACTGTATTCTTGTTTTCAGGTTAATATTTTCACCATGAATGCTCAGTGGGGGTGAGCCCTGTGGTCACATACTAATCAAAATCATAAGCATCTTTCGTAGTCTCTCTAATTTAGGAGACTGAGAATCAATTACAGTCAGCCCCCTGCCCGTACTTACGTTGTCAAGGGATTTCAACTGTAAATCTACCTATATTCAGCCATCGGAACTCCGCATCGCAACCGGTTGCCCCTATTAAATAGCACTGTGAGAACATGTGTACACGTATGCGTGCCGGTCACCTCCCGGTGCTCTAAGAGTTTCTGTGTTAGTGTGAGTGTCGGATGTACATCATGCCAAATGGGAGTGCAGGAGCCTGTTGTCTTGGTAACCTAGGGGGATGTGTTTGGAAATGTAGTGCGCCCCAGTACCAACACTTTGCTGGAAAGGGGATTAAAATTGTTCTTCCAAAAAGGTGGTTCCACATTGGATTACGCGCACTTCTGACATATATCACCTTGCCACATACAAAATCAAAATTCACTTTTCAAGAATAAAACAATGTTGAGATTCGAAACGTTTTTAACAAAATATTTCTGAGAAAGTGTTTTGGGGTGTGCAAATTATTGAAAGGCGCATGATACAAAATAGTGAAGGGAAAAGGAACTTGGTAATTAGCTGTTTTTATAATGGGTATCTCATATATATGAATAATAATGTAGTGAGCAAGGCAGGAAATAGTAAGGGGATTGTCCACTCATAGTGGCACACGAACTTTCTTTGATAGTTATCTCATTTCTGTGCTAAAAACAATGACCAATATAAGTATTATTTTCTGTCTCTCAATTCAAAATAGAATGTAGCAAATAGTGAGCTTTCCATCCTCTGCCGTGGTGAACCTTTATCGTTACTTCCACACAATGATGAGTGAGCCATAATGGATATTCTGGTAGGATGGCAAGTGTTTAGTTTGGATACTGTTCCGTGTGATATCGTCTTTTGATCCTATTTTCTTTGTTGACAACCGGTATATCCAATGTTGTTCCTTCTCAAACAAGGATCTTTCTGTGTTCTTGTCATTGCCTTCCAATTGTTCAATTCCCATCCACTTAATGTCATTGATGGTATGGCCTTCTCTCAGAAAGTGTACTGTCATCTTTGTTGTTTTTAGATTGCCCCAAATATTACTCCGAATTTTGCAGATGGTTGTGTTGATCTTCCTTGTTTTCCTTCCCACATAGCGAAAACTGCACGGACAAGTGATTAGATATACAAAATTTGCTGAGTTGCAAATCATATGTTTTTTGATAGTCCATATTTTTCCTTCTTCCATGCGGAGTGCCTTGGTCACTGTTGTCAGATGGCAAACTCTATAGTTCTCACATGGATAGTGGCCTCTAATATTGTGAACCCTCCATATACCTCTCACTGTAATTCTGCTTTCAGTACTTCTCCTAGGGTGAGTAAACACCAAATTGTCATTAGGACTCCTTGCTCTTTTAAAGGAATTTTTTTTTTTTTGCCATTTCAGACAATAGGTAAAAAAAATACCAGCAAGCTATAAGACAGGCCAGGGTCTCCTATTTTATCACTAAAATTGAAAGTGACAATAATCTATCAAAAGAGCTATACAGATTAGTTAATGCCCTTATGACAACACTGCTTGCAATATGTTTGCTACTGCTTTTATAAGCAAAGTAGGGAATATATTAGAAGCCCTTCCAAAGGGACTTTCCTCTCACCCAACTCCCTTTGATGGACCAACAACAACAGCTCAACTTACCTCCTTCCCGCCCTTAATGTTAGATGATATTTCTACCATCCTAAAGTCCGTACAGTCTGGGTCACCATTAGATCAAGCTCCACCAGTTGCTCTATTTCTAGCTGTTAATATTATGACACCTAATTTATTGAAGATTTTAAATATGTCATTGGTATCCAGTAGTGTCCGCCTAGCATGCAAGCATGCTATAGTCAAGCCTTTCCTTATGAAGCCATAGGCAGACCGCCTGATGGTCAAGAGCTGTAGACCAATCTCACCGCTTCTTACTGCGAGTAAACCTTTAGAGAAACACATTAATAAATCTCTCTCTAACTTATCATTCTATTCTTAATCCCACTCAAATGGGATTTAGACTGGAAAACAGCACTGATAGCGCATTGTTAATGGCCACTGATCAGCTCTGGGTCATTCTTGACTGGGATGGTTCAGCAGCCATGATTATGCTAGATCTCAGTGCCACTTTTGACACTGTTTTTCACTGCACATTAATCCAAAAACTGGAGAATGCTGGTATTAAAGGTCCTGCACTTAAATGGATCAAGGCTTTCTTAAACAGTAGAAGTTTTCAGGTTCGCGATGACCCTTTCTTTCAGCCTCATATCCTATTGAATGTGTAGTTTCACAGGGCTCCTCGTGAAGCTCAACTATTTTTAACATATATGTTCTTCTGCTGGCAAAAAGTGTATAGTCGCATGGCCAAGATCTTGTTTCTTATGCTGATGATACTCAGCTGATTTTAGCACTTACACCTGAGGCTAAACATGCATCTACAAGCCTACAAACTTGCCTTAAAGACGTCACTGAGTGGATGACAGCCAGCAATCTTAGACTCAATGAGGAAAAGATAGAACTACTTATCATTGGCAATAATATTTCTTGCTGGAAAGAAATGGTAAGGCCCCAAGTCTTGGAGAGCGAACAGTTCCTTCTATAGCTGTGAAACGACTTGGCTTGTGACTGGACAGTAAACTTATTTTGGGGACTGAAGCCAAAAAGCTGTCTTCAACCTGCTTCGGACTGCTACGTATATGAAGGGAAATTATACAGTGGCTACCACCCTCATCATACAGGATTGTTGTACAAGGACTGATCAATTCATGTATTGATTATGGCAATTCCTTGTTTCTAGGAAGCCCTCAATATGTTTTAAAATGCCGACGGGTCATTAAAAATGCTGCAGCATGGTCACTTTTTAAGATCCACAAACTTCAATCTGCTGCGTCATCATTGGCAGCATTACATTGGCTGATGTGCAAAAAAAGGACCCATCTTAAAGCTTTATGCATGGCGCATCCAGCCATGCAGGGAAATGGTCCCCTTCTTATCCAAACAATTTTGTGTCCATACGTACCTATGAGATCATTGCTTTCTGAGAGTTCTTCACTGTTGACCATCCCGAAAAAAAGGAAAGCTAGGTGCATTGGTCGTTTGTTTGCCTTTCTCACCACAAAGCTGTGGAATGGGCTTCCTGTCAAACTAAGACAAGAACAACAAGAAACTTCCTTCAGGGAACAATGAAAGACCTATCTATTCTAGGTCGAGGATAGAGTCAATCTGATAATACATGTGTGCACTACATAGGACACCACAAATAGAATAGAATAGTTTGATTGCTCCAAGTATTCTCCATAGTTTATTTATGCTATCATTCACAATGTTAGAAATGGTGACACATGTCAACGGGACAACTGTATCTGTCCGTATCTGATTTTCCAAGAGTGCATCTGTATTTTGGTTCTTTGCCCATTTTTGTGGTTTTTATGATCCTTTTTTGGACAATTGTGATCTCGCAACTCCCTGGCTTGGAGATTAAAGTCAGATCATTTGTTACAATTTTGTCTGAGCTGAAAGAGCTGTCCGTAAGGTAGGTTTTCTCGTGGGGGGGGGTGGAAACTAGGAAACCTTAAGAAAGTATTTTTATCAGTAGGTTTTTGATAGGTCTTTGTACACAGTTTACCTTGTTCTGCAAAAAATAGTGACATCAATGAATGTGATAAATGCCTTTTCCATGGTGTGGGCAAACTTCAAATTTGGGTCACAACCATTATACCAAGACAGGCTTAGATTACTCCTCTTCTGACATCCTGGCCTAGAAAAGCATAAGCATACTCTGTAGTCAGTTTTAATTCACATCATTTTTTCTTGGTTTTGGTTTGGTTATACTCTGCCCTTTCACCGCACCCTGCTCATAATTTTAGGCTGACCATATCTCTAAAACATCCATAGAGCTCCTCTCTCTTAGGAGAGGGGGTTGTAGCCCACACCACGATTAGTCATCACTGTGCAAGGAGGTTCTCTATGATGAAGCATGCCAACTCTGGGTGGGTGAAGGAATTTGTCCTTTAAAAATGATGCTTTTACTGTAGCTAAGCCACCCTGTTCGCTCTTTCCTTTTTTTTTTTGTACTCAGTTTGGACTGCTTGAGTCATAGACCTGGCAGATTCATAATGGTACATAGTGTTTTCTTTTTGGGGAAGTAACACCTGCAGGTCTTCAAATTGCCCCTAACCCTGTTTTGTGAAATGATGTGCCACATCTAGGTATACCTCTGTCTGCACTGAAGTAGGAATCTTCACATCTGGACCTGCTACACAAAATGTCCATACATTGACATGTGTACAACTATAATAGCAATACACATCAAACAGGCAGAATGACGTGGAACCGTCCAAAGGCATGCTCACATAGACTTCCTCTCTAACATCCTTAAAAACAACATGGAATGTTGGAAATTGGTCTTCTGCCACCCCATCTCACATGTCACTGATATGCAGTACTCTGAGGCATACTTAGGTACCCATGATGCTGGATGACAGTTGCCACGTATCATGATAAATGTGGTCTAAGTGATGAACCCAACTAAATGATTTCTATGGACAATGTACTTACAGACTCACAGCAACAAACAGGGTATGCCATTTGGCCACACAATTTGCTATAATGAATGATACATATTAACTTTGCCACATCACAATTACGGGCCAGATGTAGCAAACATATTTGCGACTCGCAAACGGCGAAAATCGCCGTTTGCGAGTCGCAAACGTGGGTTTGCCATGCAGAAATGCATATTGCGAGTCGTTACCGACTCGCAATATGCATTTCCGACTCGCAAATAGGAAGGGGTGTTCCCTTCCTATTTGTGAGTCGCAGTGGGATGCAATACCATTTGCGACCGCGTAAGCGGTCGCAAATGGCATCGCAGTTACCATCCACTTCAAGTGGATGGTAACCCACTCGCAAATTGGAAGGGGTCCCCATGGGACCCCTTCCAGTTTGTGACTGGACCCCAAAACATTTTTTCAGGGCAGGGAGTGGTCCAAGGGACCACTCCCTGCCCTGAAAAAATACCGAAACAAAAGGTTTCGTTTTTTTTTTAAGTGCAGCTCGTTTTCCTGTAAGGAAAACGGGCTACACTTAAAAAAAAAAACTGCTTTATTTAAAAGCAGGTCACGAACATGGAGGTCTGCTGACGTCAGCAGGCCTCCATGTTAGCAAGTGCCTATACTCGCTATGAGGCCGCAATTTGCGACCCACCTCATGAATATTCATGAGGTGGGTCATTGCGACCCCATAGCGAGTCGCAGTCGGTGTCTGAGACACTGTACTGCATAGCAATTTGCGACTTGCAAATTGCGAGTCGCAGGGACTCGCAATTTGCAAGTCGCAAATTGCCGTTTTGCTACATCTGGCCCTACATATGCAGCATCTATGCTAGGCAGGAATTTTGTGATGCCTAGCCTGCTCACATGGTCACACAAGTTTACTGGATTTCAAACTTTGGCAAGATGCCTAGTTACTGGTACATGTATGGATCCAAAAACATTTTGCTGTTTTAATGTAATGAATGTCTAAATATGCCATCAATCCTTCACACTGTTTCAATTCTGGTAGTAATGACAAATGTATTTTGATTGCATGGGCATAGTATGATGCGAAAACACAATAGGAAGACTATTAATTCATAAAAAATGTTCACTGTGTGTTGTTTCCCATGACCATGTTTTATTGACTATTGGTAATGTTGTGTGGGATATGAGTTACACCACAACCACACCTGTGTATTGCTTAACTTTGGCAAACATACTGTGTAGTGAAAATCTCAACCAATCTCATGCAATTTTTCTTTCACATGATTTGTGAAAATGTGTGTTGCTTTCTGTACATTGTATGTGTGAGAGACATTTGAAATTATGTCAATCACCTGTTCTTTGGGTTGGTGATGGTACATGTGCCATTAGTGTCCGCATAGTGGATGGCCAAACATTACCACAGTGGATTATAACCTGTTAGAAATGGGGTTTCTGATTGGCTAGGGTATGCATCTAAGCCAGGCAGAACCCACCCACTCTAGTCAGGGCAAGGGAGTTACATGTCCAAGCTAACCCCTGTTCACCCCTTGGTGGCTTGACATGAGCAGTCAGGCCTATCCCAGAGGCAATGTGTAAAGCATTTGCACAACAAACACAACACACATGTAGCAATATGTACACCACAAAGTAAAAACAACACTGAGCTATGTAAAAATAAACTGTATTGCACAAAACATAATTACACCAAACATTACATGTCAGTAATACCCTGCTACCTTAGCAGTTGTCAGAACGTTACACAAGTCACTAATACTCTGCAAGAATAAGCAGTTGTCACATTAGAACATGTAAGTACTCAGGATTCTGCAATTTAAGCAGTAGTCAGGAATTACAATAAAGAAATATATCTACTTGTCATAAACACCTCCAAAATATCCATGAAAGGAACATTAGAGAACATATCACAAGTCATAAAACATACGATTATGATAAAGCATTATCATGATTGCGACAATCACCTCATGAAGGCACTTATGATTACAGTATGTGGCAGTGTTTTCACCCGGTCCGGTGTTTAGAGTCTGCTATCTGCATGAGGTGCCAAAATGATGCGGGCACAAGCGGGGACATCTGTGCCCCAAAATACAGGAGCTTCCGTGCTTCGCACCGAGGATGAGGTTTCAAGAAAAGTAGAACCGGGGACCTCCGTCGAGGATCGCCAGAACAGCCTACTAAGGATTAGAGGGGGGTCTCTTGGGGCCCAGCGAGGACAGGGGAAACCTTTGTTCAGGTTACTGCCCCGCCTGGAAATAGCAAACACCCCAAGAACTCGACGGGGGGAAGCCTCCTGGCTCGAATTTGGAGGATCCTTAGACCAGGTGAACAATACGGGCCCTCCTGGACTTCAGGGTTGCTCCGTCAGGTATCCAGGAGCCATTGCCGTCAGTACAACAGTTCGGCGGCTTCCAGCAAGCACTGGGACTCCGCCCCTCTAGAAGGGCATGTCCCAAGTCCTCCTGGGCTTCCGGGCCGTGCCGATCAGATTCCCCTGGCTGCGGCGGTGATTTTATTAAAAGGAGGTGTCAGCTGGTGCTCAGGGGGCACTCACTTCAGTACTCACCGCCCCTTTGGTATTCTCAGGAGCCTGCTCACTCCTATCCTCCTCTAGCTGTGCCACGGGGACCCTCAGTACAGCGCATTTCTGACGTGCTGCAGAACCAAGTCTACTCGGGTCACAGTGGTGAACTTGCACGGGTGAGGAATGGCCACAGCAACGTGCTCTGGAAGCGCTGGAGGGATGCTGCCAACCACTCTCCAGGTGCTATATATGCAGAAAAGGAGCACTCCTCGTGCTTCTTGGGAAGTACAGAGGTCAGGGACCACAACACCCTGCCCCTGGAGACAGAAATAGGGGGTACACAGGGCTATTAGCCCCCAAAAGCAGGCCAGCACAAGGGATGCAGATGGTGGCAGTTCCTCCCAGTGACCAGGCAGGTCACAGGTCAGCACAGCAGCAGTAGTCCAAGATGGGTCCTGGTAAGTCCATTCAGCAGCATCTGTGTCCAGTTCCAGAAGTCTCTGGAGTCCCAAGAATGTCTAAATTGTGGGGAACATTCCCCTGTACGTATACTCAGTTTACAGTGTGTTTTACAATGAGGAGGAGAGGGGGATTCAACCAGTTACAACTGGTTCTGGGAGTGCCCCTTCTCTCCTCCAGCACAGGCTCCAAACATCAGTGGAGGGTGAACAACAATAATGTGGGAGGCCAGGGCACAGCCTTTACAAATACAGGTGTGCCCTGCCTCTCCCTTCTCTCAGCCCAGGAAGACCATACAATATGTAGATGCACCTCTGTGACACCTTTACTCCCCCTGTGTACGGGCTGTCTGAAAAGTATGCACAAAGCCCAACTGTCAGTCTGCCCAGACATGGATTGGTGTCCAGCTACAAAACACCAGAGTCATAAGCACAGAGAAATGTTCACTTTCCAGAAGTGGCATTTCTGTATTAGTAATAAAAAATACACCTACACCAGTAAGCAGCATTTCTTACCACCATTACAACCATAGCAAACATGCTTACGCTACCCCTCATCAATCAGAAAATAACCCTTACACATAAGGCAAGACATTTCTAATGCAATCCTATGAGAAGGCAGCACTCACAGCAGTGAGACACCAAGTTAGGCTGTTTGTCACTACCAGGATAGGCCACGCAACCTGGCACATGTCCTGCCTTCTACATACATGGCACCCTGCCCATAGGACTAGCTAGGCCGTACCTTAGAGGTGACTTACATGTAGTAAAAAAGGAGTTCTGGGCCTGGCAAGTAAATTTAGATGCCAGGTCCCTGTGGCAGAAAACTGTGCACACAGGCCCTGCACTAGCAGGCCTGCGATAGGTTTGAAAGGCTACTTTAGTGGGAGGCGCAAGCAGCGCTGCAGGCCCAATAGTAGAATTTAATTTACAGGCCCAGGGTATAGGGATACCACTTTACAAGGGACTTATAGGTAAATTAAATATGCCAATTGGGTATTAGCCAGTCATAGCAATTTTACAAGGGAGCGCACATGCACTTTAGCACTGATTAGCAGTGAAAAAGTGCTCAGAGTCATAACGTCAGCCAATAAGGGTCAGAAAAACAAGGAGGAAAAAGGCAAAAAGTCTGGGGAATGACCTTGTAAAAAGGGCCAGGTCTAACTTAACCAATCCATTATATGTGTCTGCATACATTGGGAGTACATGCACAATGACGTTTGTCCCTATTGATTGCATGTGCTACTTTGTCCTACTTCCTTAGTGACGTAACATGTTATGAAAACAGTTTTCAGGTGAATGATGAAACTCCTACACATCTCAATGCAACCAATCTCAGAGATCATGCACAATCCTTACAGAGCACAGTAAACATTCAGATGACACTCACTGGTAGCCCTGGGATCCCTGAATGTATCCAGCTCAGTAATCGGGTATGGTGCAGGTCCACCTACAACTCAAAAACATGGCACATTGCTCTGTGAAGTTGGACACGTATGCTGTGTACATATGAATCACAGTACATTGACTTCATCAATGTCTATTATTGTCTAATACTGTCTATAATTGTCTGCACGCTGAACATGTAGCATATGGCAAAGTTGACATGGCTTAATGAAGGACACATGTATGCCATGTATACCATGTTGCAGTGTTTACGGATATTATCAGAGGAATCAAGCCTCAGGTGCACATATAGCAAGCAAAGTACAAAACCATCCTTACTTGCGACATGCTGCAAGGATGCCTGGCTTTGATGGCTATCTGAACAGAATAAATGGACAGATCACACAATGCTAGGTTTCTATTTTGCTGTACTTTATTCAAAACAATACATGTTCCGAACACACATCAGACAGTAGCTATCTACCTCTGCTCCTTCCTCTCTTCGATAGATCGAACACAACAATGACAGCACAGATACCAACAAGACCAAATACCAACACCAATGAACCAAGCGTTCACCAAACACCTCCACCAGCTAGCACTTATAAAAAGACTGGAAGTGAAAGGGAAAGTAACTTCACACTTCTTGGTCTGCATCATGGCAAAGCCATTGCATCATTTCCTGGATGGTTGTGTCATGTTTTCTACAAGTGTGTTGTTTTTTTGTACGCATCGTTGGAGAATTAGGCAATGCGTAATTAAAGCCTACCAGTGCACCATGCATTAATTTTTTATCCACTGGAGTGGATGTGCGGCTTCTGAGTGACACGCTGGGTGCAATGCATCAAACAAAAGGCTAATGCAGATGTTTTTTTATTAATGCAACTATCCTATTGTGTGTGGTTGTGTGTAGTGTATTGTGCAATGCAGTTAAACAGTCCTAGGGATCAGTTGTCTTGGTCAAATTTTCATAGCTGACATGCTTGAGGACCTGGTATGTGCTGCATGTGTATGTTAACAGTGTGCACATGTGTGACTCATTGCATTAATGGTGCAGCCACTAGGACATGCAATGCATCACTGTGAAATACACTAACATATTGTGAATTGTCGAGACCTTGACATTATTTATATGTCTTACAGTTTGTATCATGATTGTCTGGACTTAAATAGCTGCATAGTAGTTTCTTTATTTACACAGCTATTGCAGTCCCATGCAAATGTAATAAACATTGAAATACATGATTATGCCAAAGCTACATACTAACAGTCAGCATTCCTGACATAGGATGTGTTATGGACACAATACACACTTAGGGAATGACATGCACTGGCTGCTTCAGCCAATCTACAGTGTATGTGGAATCCGGGTCACAGATTGACTGTCTAGATATGTAAGGTAAGTTGCTAGGCCCACATGACACCTGTTACTCTGTTAAAGACAACATTTACCAGACGGGAATACCCAGCCACTGCCATATAATGTTGTAGGACACACACATCTGCTGTCTAGGCTTGGTGTCTGGAACAATATGTGTGGCATATGTACATTGCCCCTGTTTGACTAAAATGTTGGCCTATATTTTGATCATCAAGAGGCCAGCTTGTGTAGCCCAAACAAGTGTGATGACTTCCATGTAAGGTTATGTTCACCATTACCCTGAATTACATTATTTGGCAACAGAGAGGGCTTATGTGAATTTAGAATGTGGGTGGGCATTCACACCAGATGGTCATATACGCAGTTGCTGACACATCACACCTTTCCCCAGTAACACAAGCAATGGTCGGTTCCAGACACAGGTCACAGCAGCACTTGCAGTGTAGGTCCTCTCCTGTTGAAGGTCAGGTAGCAAGTGAGTGAACAGATAGAAAATGGCAGTCACTTCCGCAATGGTGCGTACTGTCACCGCCGGCGCACATCACGATTGGACGCTGTATCCCATAGGGCCCAATGTTAACCAATGAGGAGTTGCACAGCGGTTCTTGACCGCCTCCCGCAATGGCGCACAATGTCAGCGGAATTACCTCATTTCCACCTGTCCCTCCATACAGGACAGGTGGACGCCATTTCAGGGGGGGTCAGGCTAATGCACCTAACTGAGTCACAGTACACATAGGCACCATTTGGGCCTATACAACAATATACTGTTGCAGGCACAACATGCAAGGCAGTGTGGTGTTTGGAAATATGGAATACTGACCAGCTGCTCACCGTTTTGCCCCCTAGATTGCAACAGCTGCAGATGAATAGGAGATGGAGACATCCCCGTGTACTGGCCTCTGGTGTACTTGGCAACAATGGAGGACATGCACATCATCCTCACCTATAGAATGGGCAGGGTCACAATCATAGAGATGTGTGCCCAATTGGAGCCTGACCTGATATCTGCTATCCGTCAACCCACCGGGATCCCCCCTCTTGTGCAAGTCCTGTGCTCCATTTCCATGCAACTAGCTCCTTTAAGTGACAGTGGGCTTGGTAGCAGGAATAGCAGCCAATCTTCTCAATAGTGCTGACCAGAGTGTTGTCTGCCCTGATTAAACGCATGTGCAGCTACATCATTTTCCCCCAGGTGGAGGATTTGGCCACAGTGAAAGCTGATTTCTGTGCAATGGGGCATATTCCCAACATTATTGGGGCTATTGATGGTACACATATTGCATTTGTCCCCCTCACCCCAGAGAAATGAGCAGGTGTTCAGGCATCGAAAGAGATTTTACTCAATGAATGTGCAGATAGTGTG